>NC_041221.1:141338318-141357890 GCF_002837175.3 Physeter macrocephalus | reverse complement strand
GAGCCATGGCCGCTGAGCCTGCGCGTCCGGAGCCTGTGCTCCGCAACGGGAGAGGCCACAACAGTGAGAGGCCCGCCTACCGCCAAAAAAAAAAAAAAAAGATAAACAAGGGCCTACCGTATAGCACAGGGAACTATATTCAGTATCTTATAATAACCAATAAAGGAAAAGAATCTGAAAAAAATATATGTATAACTGAATCACTTTGCTATATACTTGAAACTAACAATATTATAAATCAGCTATAGTTCAATTTTTAAAAATTAAAAAAAAAACAATGTGGGCTTAGAGTTAGTCTACACAAGTAACTGGGCAAGCCACTCAGTACTCCTGAACCTCAATTTCCTCTGCTGTTAAACAATGTTGCTCTGTGGTTTAAATAAGCTTTTGCAGGAATTTAGCCCAGGCCTGTGAAGACCATAAGGGTTCAAAACCAGTAACTATTTCTCTGAAAATCTTTAAATTTATATAGATTAAAAAAATAATAAATGCAAATACTTCTGTATCATTTGCATATTCTGTAAAATATTTGAGACGGTGGAATTCTGAGACTCAGAGAATCTAAGACTTTTTCTCTAGCCATAGTGATTGCTTACATATACTAAACACTCAGATACATTTCATGTCGCCGGGCTGGTTCTCAGCTAAGACAGGATTAGAAGCTGACTTTCCTGAATTTCAGGCTCTATTTTTCTCCACCTTTAATAGACCAGTCTGCCTATCCCGATGACAGGTTTCCGAAAGGAATGGAGCATAAATATTTTGATCTAACTCTGTTTATATTTCGAGAAAAGCAGACCAGCTCTGGCTCAGAGCCTGCCATATCTCCTGATAACATATCTCCCCAAGTTGTCCTCCCCCGCACACTTGCTTCCTTGATCAGCTTCTCCCTTTCCTCCTCCTTCCTCCCTGCTTTCTGTTGCCCCGTCTACATCTCCCATGTGTCTTTTCTGCCTTTCTCTATCCCTACCCTCCTCTTTTCTCTGGCTCCATTTCCTCCTCTCTTGTCTCCCTCTCCATCCACTTAGACTAATTTCTACTACTTAAACCCTTAAATTTATGACCAAGTGGCATCCAGTTAAGACAGCATATCGTGCACATGGAGTTGGATTGGCTACAGACGACATCATGCTCTGGAAGGCTTATAAACCACATTAGAATGGTGGTGTTGGTGCCAGCAGGAGCCAACCAGCAATGGCAGATGGTGCAGGGCTCCCTGAGGTGCCAAGGGAACACTGTACTTGTCTTGGTCACCCTGATCGATCTCGTTTAGAGCCCAGTCCTTGGATGTAGGCAAACCTGGTTCAAATCCTGTCTCTGCCACTTCCTAGCAGTTCCTTCAACTGTAAAATGAGAAAACACCATGGACTTCCAAAGGCTGTTGGGAGAACTCAAGAAAACCATGCTTATTTCACACAGTGTCTGGCACACGGTGTGTGCTACGTGACAGTTGTAGTTATTAAGGTGCTAATTAATAATGTCCACCTCCCCTCTGGCTTCTCTCTCTTCTGGTCCCACCCTCCTTGCCCAAGCAATCGGGACAAGCACTCTGCATGCTGGAGTTTGCCTGATTCTCGAGGCTTTGGGACAGCAAGTAGACGGAGAAGTTAGAAAACCCAGGACCTGTCTCAATCACAAAGTTTTATGATCGTGAAAAAAAAAATCTTAGTGTTTCAAAAGCTTAAGAAAATAAAAACAAAATAAAAAGAAACATGTTTAACAGCAAATTCTTTTCCTTTCTCACACAAAGGGAAGTAAAAGGAGGAGATGGAAAATGTTCTTTTTGTTAAAATGTGGGCTTCGGCATCCTTTTTATAATCTCTTAAGGGGAAGAAAACGCTGCCATCTCCTTTTGTTCTTCAGTCATCCCCTTCCGCCTTCCTTCCAGCATGGAACCACTCCAACGAGAAACTGGAAGTCCAGAAGATTACCTCTCCTGCTTCCCCAGAAAGCCAGAAAGAGAAGTTTTCTCTTCTGCCCCTCCATTTCTCTGCCATTCCTGTTTATTAAGCAAAAGTCCCAAATAAGGTTTATGTCAGCCCTGCCTTTCTCCTATCCAGGCAGCTCATTAATATCACAGCCAAACACCCTTCCGGAACACAGCTCTGCAGAGATCTATTCCTGCTCCATGCCCACTGACTCTGCTGCGTTGCCTTGGCAACCAAATAAAACACTTCTATGTGTGCGGGCCGTATCATCCTCAATTCCCCAAATCCAGGGCAACCTGCTCAGAGGGCTGCGCCTGCCAGTCAGTTGGTGTTCTCCTCTCTCTCTGGCTCCATTCTGCTCTGATTTCTTTTTTCACCTCCCAATTACCTCTGAATCCCCTGCAAGCACTTACGTGCCATTCCTAGCACACCTGGCCTTGAGTCAAGAAACACCCTTGTCAACAAGACAGGGGCTGGAAGGGATCCTGGGGACGAGATGGCTGGGATGTCTCCTCTCCTCTAGCCTCAGGGGGAGACATCAGGGGCTCCTCAGCCTTGAAGATTCTGAATCTAACTGCAGTGTCTTGCAATATCGCCAACATTATGCATTCATTACTTCAATATTTATTGAATGCTGGTTGCATTTCAGGCACTGTGCTGAGTACAGGGGAGACGACACTTCCTTGACCTCATGGACCTTATGTGTGCTACGAGGCCAGAGGGTAGCACTGGGGACTCTGGGAGCCTGAGGAGGAACAAATGGCCGGCTTGCTTGGGATTTGGGACAGAGGGCTGACTTCCTGGAGGAGTGAAGGCTACACTGAGACCAGAGGATGGGCTGCAGTCAGCCATGTGGGCCAGTTTCCCAGTTAGGCAGATGATTCCATACTTGACTTCTCTAACACTGGCAGGTGGCTGATACCCTCAGCTGGGGTGGTTTGCTTCAGGTACCCCGGGAGTATTTGCCTTATTTCTCCTGTCTCCAGGCTAAAGTTTTCCTGTTAGCCTCTCAGGGAAGAGTAACAGTGAATGATTCAAGCTCTCTCACCCCTTCACTTGGCTTTCCATGCTGTGCGTGTGAATGGCAGCCAAAAGGCACATTTTTCCAAACCAGCAGCATTGGGACCAAGATGCCAGGACTCACCACCCAATGTACATGCCTCTCAGTGTATTCTGAGGTTTGCAATCCTCAGTGTCGTGGGTTTCTATGACTGGTTAAGAATCAGACCATTTGCATTTTTAAAAAATGCCCCAAACACAAATACAGCAATGCTCAATTTTGATCTGCAGCCATTTTCTCCCATTGTGTTTTCTTATATGAATATTTATTGAGCACAGCCTCTTATTTGTGAGGTAGAGAAAATGGTAGCACCTATCTCAGTGGGTTATAGAAAGAATTAAGTGAGATTCTGTAGGTAAAAGTGCTTTACCCAGTGCCTGACATAGTAAGTCCTTTGTTTAACATTTATTAACCACATCATAATTATTACTTTACGTGGATGTCTCCCAAAAGACCATGAGCTGTTTTTCTTTTTTTTTTTTTTTTACGGGTACGCGGGCCTCTCACTGCTGTGGCCTCTCCCGTTGCAGAGCACAGGCTCCGGACGCGCAGGCTCGGCGGCCATGGCTCACGGGCCCAGCCGCTCCGCGGCATGTGGGATCTTCCCGGGCCGGGGCACGAACCCGTGTCCCCTGCATCGGCAGGCGGACTCTCAACCACTGCACCACCAGGGAAGCCCCGAGACCATGAGCTCTTTAAGGGAGGGTTTCAGCCATTTTGGTGAATTAGTCAGTTTTCCTGGGTCTCTTCCATGTCTACATGTTATTAAGGATCATATCTTATTTGCTTTTGTTCTTCAATAGAGCCTGGCAAAGGGTCTTACTCATAAAAGGCATCCTGTATATGCTTGTTGAATGAATGAGGCATAGGAAAAAATAATAATGCCTCACACTTACTGTCATGGAGTACCATGTGTCATGCATGCCCTGTGCTAAGAATTTCACAAGAATTATCTTGACTTATCCTCCAAATGATGCCACGATCACCGTTACCCCCGTGTCTTCAGTGCAGTAAAATAGCAGGCTGACCGCAGTCAGTGTAGTAGTCCTTTATGAGATTAACCTACCTGGATGAGTGCAAGCAGACAGTTAACCTTTACTAGGAGCTTACTTTGTCCAGACGCTGTGCTAAGCACTTTACAAGAATCGCCTCATTAACTCCTCCCAAGAACATTATGAGTTAAGTTTCCTATTTTCATTTTGTAGGAGCGATGCTCAGAATTACTAAGTAACTTGCCCAGAAGCACACAGCCAGTATACATTTATGAAGAGCCTTTGTCCTGAATCACAGCATTATCTTGTTTGCTTATCTCATTGGAAGTCTAAGGTCAGAAGCAGCAGAAAACTGGAATACATATTTTAAAAATGATACTAAAACACCTACTCCTCTTACTCACAAAAAAGTTTTAAATATATATGTGTGTGTGTGTATATATGTATATATATATATATATATATACAATCACATACATGTAGACACACACACGCACACACACAGGGGGCAATGAGGAGTTATTGTTTAATTGGTACAGAGTTTCAGTATGGGATGATGAAAAGTTCTGGAGAGAGATAGTGGTGATGGTTACAAAACAATGTAAATATACTTAATGCCACTGACCTATACACATAAAAATGGCTAAAATGGCAACCTTTATGTTGTATACATTATATACATGTGTGATATAGGTTTGTCAGCATGGGAGGTGCAGGGGCCATGTTCCTACCTGAAATACTGCCTTCCCTTCAGGTAGGAGGCCAGGTCAATTTAGCTCATAACTCAGGGGCAAATTCTTCTAGTGCCTCATCTTTTCTGTCACTGGTATCCCTGGGTGCAAGTGTAAATTAACTCAACATGAAGTGTTTCCCCCATGATCAAAGGAGCACATAGAATTTGTGGTGTCTGATGCAGGAGTTTGGCCATATATGGAGAGGCATTTCCTATCTTCTTAGGGTTAGCAATTCATGAGCTAAGTGGTTTTGAACCTGGCCCATTGTGTTTTCTGGACAGTACTGTTTGTCACCCAGAAAGGTATTTAATAAGGTGATTCCCAACTAGAATATTTCAGTATGCCTACTATAATATGCTGCTCATTCCTCACATAGCTTTGTCATGGCTCTATCCATAGAGAGTTCATTTCTGCATTATGAGGGGTTATTCCATGATTCCACGAAGTCTACCGGAGACATGAATACATTCATTATTTATTCATCCATTCGAAAAATATCTGGGGGTTCCTAATCTGAGCCAGGTTGTAGGCTGGGTACTCCAAGCCCAGTATTGAGACAGAGGACAAGTTGCCTGTTCTGCTGGTGTTTGGAAAAAAGATTGGAAAAATGACAGAGATCTGAGGTGAACTCAGCTGCTATTTGAGTCCTGGAGTCTGAGACCATGAGCATTCCTGGTATGGGCTTTCAATGGTGTGAGCTTTCAAGACAGAGCCTGGCACGTAGCAGGCATTTAGAAGCAGTCTGTTGAATGCCCTGGCTTCTGACCTGGGGATCTAGAACGGTGTGACCCTGGGGGCGGACACAGACCTAAGTTGCAGGAAGCAGCTCACGACAGATGGACTTGTCTTTCCTTGTCCTGTGTTCTACTCCTTGCTTTGGGTGTGCTGGCTCATGTTCCTGCATGCTAGGGTTGTCAGGTAACCTGACCCTTTCGATGGAAAAGGGTGGCTCTGTCTGCCAGAGAAGTGGAGACTGCTGCTCAGTTACCCAGTGAGCTCAGCCATCTGCTTGGAGCAGAGATATCCTGTTTGGCTGCACTGAATCCATCAGGCCACATGATGACAGGTAAGCAGTTTGGCTGCAGAGAGACTTTATTACAGAGTAACTGACACATGCCTTCCTAGCAGTGGCGTTGAAGCAGGTAACATGTCGCCCCATCTCCGCTCCATCTGTTTTCTTCTCCCTCTCTTCCAACTTCCATTCTGTTCAAGATATCCTTGTCCTGCCCTGACTTTCCTAGCACCCACATGCCCAGAGTAGACCCTGCTTTTTCATTCCTTGACCATGTCCTTCCTGACCATTGAAACACCTATTTTTTGTAGGAAGTTTCTTTTCATTGGCCAAACTTCATTTCCCTTAAACTGAACCACCTCCTCGCCTGACATTTTCGTAAACCATCATTTTTTGTGTCTAAGACTTCTTTGTCTTAATCACTTTATTGGGTTATAATTTACATACCAAAAATGCACTTTTTTAAAATGTACAGTTTGATGAATTTAGACAAACCTATATCCACCACATAAAACATTTGCATTACCCCAAAAATCACTATAGTTTATAGTTTTGCCATTTCTAGAATTTTATATAAATGGAATCACACAATATGTACTCTTCAGTAAGACATTCCTTTTTTCATATCTTAACATTTCTAAAATTGGATGTATCTTACAGTGAACATCTAACATGGTAATGTTTCTTTTCCCTTAAGAGCTATAACTATATAATATATCTTACAATAGATAATATCTTTAAATCAGGGATATGTTTTATATATATATATATATACACACACACATATATTCACATATATATTTATTTATGTATGCTTAGACACATGTATCTAACTAGTTGGTTTTACCATTAGACGGTAAGCACTGGGAAGGTGGAATCTTTACTTTGCTGTGTGGGTTCCCAGTGTACCTATAGCTGACTACTGATAAAACCTAAATAAATACTGCAGAAGGTGGTGATAGTGAGTTTCAAACAGTTTTCCAAAAATATCTTCTAATGACAAGAGCTTGCCTAAAACTCTTCTTGGAAAGAGTCAACAGTCTCTAACCACAATAAAGATTCTCTCTGGGGGCTTAGCTACCTCTGCATTAGTATGAGACAGCATTTCCCCAAATTTGTTCCATGACAATTAACACTACTCAAGGTACTAATGAAAGGAGGGAGAGGGGAGTACCACTGTTACAGAAATTTGGGGGACATTTCTTATTATTATCTACCACTTAGAGATTCACAGCTCATTAGCGTGCTAAAAGTGCTGAAAAGTCCCGCGGCAAAGAAAAAGTGTTTGGCTCTGTTTCAGTCCAGGATTGTTTGACCCTGGAGCTTTATGGAACATCCATTAATAGCTTACAGAATACACTTTGTGAAAGACTGTCATATAAGCATGAATTTAAAAATAAGAAAGCAAGGGAGAAGATAATGAGATTGAAGAGAGCTGTGTGTGGGCTGGGCCCAGCTAAGCCCAAAGCTATGTAATGGTGCCTGGAACTGGATGGATGAGGATGCTCTTTCTGAGTCAAGGGCTGAACAGCGCTTTCCCTCATTTCACAATCTCTTTATAGTATGAAGGGACATGTGGGAAGGCAACCTTTCCTAAGAGGCAACAAAATGACACAAAATATGCGTTGACTGATCGCTTAGGTGACACGCCTCAGTGCATGTGCTGGATAATTGAGGTTGAGTGAGGAGAACCTTCTATCCCAGCCATCTGCCTGGGCCATCCACTGGGGGTTGAGCCGCTGTGTTTGTCTACTGGCCAGATACCTCCAACTGATGAGAAAACTGAAGCAGGTAATAGAATCGTTTGCTAAAACAGAGAGAAGCCCACCTGCAGGAGTTACCCTGATCATTTAAATGACGGTAAAATCCTTCTCTGAAATAGCATTGACCAAGTACACACAGAGATGAAAGGACATCAGAGTGGGACCGGTAAAAATCAGGCAGAGACTCAAAGAAATGTGTAAGAGCTCCCTTTCATTTTTAAAAATATTATTTTAAACATCATCATACAGTGAAATTGACTTTTTTTTCTCTTGGTATATATTCCTATGAATGTTAACACATACACAGATTTATTTAACTGCCACCACAAACAGGATACAGGACAGCCCCTTCATCCCATAAAATTCCCTCATGCTATCCCTTTATAATCCTTTCCCAACCCAGAACCCCTGGTAACCACCGAAAACCACTATTTTTCATCACTATAGTTTTGTCTTTTCGTGAAACCCCTGTCCTTTTGCTATCCCCTTTGCTTAATTTTTTAACAGAAGTCTCTGCATGTTTATGCGTGGGTGCAAAACCAATGCCCCAAACTTTCTCCTCTCTTGTTAATTTTTTTATTTAACATTTATTAGCATCTATTATGTACCATACTATACTAAGCTTTTCACATACGTTATCTCATTTTAATCTCACAATAGTCTTCTGATATATGTACGCCATTATTATCTCCCTTATACAAATATGGAAACTGTGGGTCAGGGAGGTTAAGTGACTTGCCTGAGGCCTCATAGCTCACAAGTAATTGAATCCCAGCACAAACCCAGCTCCATTTGACCACAATCCTTAAACACTAATCAGTAAAAGGGAGGGAACTGTAACCAGGAAGGAGGTCCACGGAGAGAGGGTTGGGAGCAAAGCCAGTTTGGGGCCATGTGGTTTTTTAAAAGGTTTGCATATGTGGGTGGAGCTGGGGAAACTTCTGGGTCTCCTGACTTCTCAACCTCAGCTCCTACCTTTATGTCTTCCTCCACTTGCCGCATCCAGGCCTTGCTGACCCAGTGGTATCTGCCTGCTGTTTTCAGGGCCTTGATGGTTTTAGTCCCATTGTAAATTTAGCAGAAACCACCGTCTGTGTCACAGCTCTGCCGTAGGACACAGCAGCTGAAACCCAGGAAAAGGGGCTGGGCGCCTTCTGGTTTCTACCCAACCTCAATTCCCTCATGTGCCTTCTGACCTCATTTTGCCATCTCAGCTGCTTGCAACACCAGCTGAAAAAGTTTCTAGGACACGGCCACCTGGTCTGTGTGCTGTAGGTGGCAGGTGTGTTCTTGCTGAGACAGGGCAAGTGAGACAGGAATGTGTGTGGTTGGCATGTTGTTCAACAAAGAAGGGAGAGAGTCCGGCCCTGCAAGGCCCAGGGCGGCAACGTTTGTATTAGGGATAGAGAGATGCAGGGGAAAGGAAAGATAGACCTTAATGAGGAACTGGTGATGCTGCGGAGGTGGACCAGGTTGTTGCCCTTTGTATGGTGTTCTGCTGAGCCTGCCATTTGGGGAAGTGACGCTGGGTAGCACGTTTTCTCCTAGAATCAACTCCTAGCTCCTAAAGGGTCTTAGAAGTGAGCTGCCAAGGCAGCGCATGCTGGGAGAAATCACACACCTGAATCATGGCCCCGGATCCTTTGGAGACCCACAAAGCAAACCAAAAATCAGGGTACCCAGGACCATCTCTGGAGGACACTCGATTAACAAGGGGGTGAGAGATGTTGTGTAATTTAGACTGGAAAGTCTTGAGTTGCTTTAATAATAATAACAGCTCATATTTATTGAGCTTGTAATAGGAACCAGTTGCGGTGCTACGAGCTAACTGACATTAACAGTCTCATTTATTTCTCCCCAATGACGCTCTGAGGTAGATACTACTGTTACCTCTAGTTTATAAAAGGGGAATTAGAGGCACCGAGGTTTAAGTGATTCATCCAAATTACACAACTATCAAGGGGCAGAATCAGGATTTGAATTCTGGTATTTTTCAAACCTAACTTTGCAACTTTTATCTTCACTGCTTTCTTGCCTTTTTTTTTCTTTTTTTTTTAAAAAATAAATTTATTTATTTATTTTTGGCTGCATTGGGTCTTCGTTGCTGCTCGCGGGCTTTCTTTACTTGTGGCGAGCGGGGGCTACTCTTTGTTGCGGTGCGCGGGCTTCTCACTGTGGTGGCTTGTCTTGTTGCGGAGCAGAGGGTCTAGGCACACGGGCTTCAGAAGTTGTGGCACGTGGGCTCAGTAGTTGTGGCTCGCGGGCTCTAGAGTGCAGGCTCAGTAGTTGTGGTGCACAAGCTTAGTTGCTCCGCAGCATGTGGGATCTTCCGGACCAGGGCTCAAACCCGTGTCCCCTGCATTGGCAGGTGGATCCTTAACCACTGTGCCACCAGGGAAGCCCCTCTTGCCTGTTCTATTTCAGAAATATTATTAAAGGATAACAGAGGGAGGAGGAAGAGAGATCAGCTATACAGAAGCCCATAATCTTCTCGAAGGCTTGCAAAGTTCCTCTGGCTCACCTGCAGTATGGGAAGAAATAAGAGCCGGTGGGATTTGCACTGCCATGGGCCCTCCAGGAGTCTGTTGATCTCCCCTGTTTGTCTGAAATAATTGCGTGCTATAGAAACCTACAGCCGTTTCTCAAGTTCTCTTTTTACACAATCGGCTTAGGAGGGTTTTAGACAGGTAGGCACAATGGACTATTTTTTTGTCTCTTGGGCTGGCACCGTGAAGTGTGACTATTGGTTCCACCCTAGTATACTGGCTGGCACAAAAAGTACCAGGCCTCTTTGAGCCAACAGAAACATCTTGATGAACTAGTGTTTTCGGTGAGTTTAGGAGAGCAGAACAGACTTTGGGCTTAAAAAGCTGCTGGACAGGAAGTTAAATGAACTCTTTGAGAGTGCCACCTTAACATCGAGTCCTTTGGAAGAGGTGTTTTAGAAAATGGTACCCTGTGACAACAGGTTATTTATGCCGTATTAGGGTAGTACTTGATACTTAGTATTATCCTGGCCTGGACTCATCATAGACTCAAGTTCAATCATAACACCTATTACACTCTCCTGCAAGGGCTATCACTCCTGCTGTATTTTGTAGAATGCCTCCTGCACGGCAGGGCACACTAAACAGTCAATAATAATGCTTACTATGATAACGAGCTTCCTAATGCCTTTCATCTAAGGATCTCAAAGTGCTTTGCAAACACTCATTAGTTAAGCCTCACAGTGGCTCTCTGTTTTTATAATACATTTTCCCATTTTACAGAATTTTAAATTGAGACCCAGCAACCTTAAGTGGCTTGCCCAAAGACATACAGCCGGTTTAAATTAATGATAATGATGATGCTTTGCATTTACACGGCAGGGGTTTTCTAGGGTGCTATGAGTATGTTGTAAAGATAATTTTTACACTATCCTGGAGGAAGAGGGGTAGCAAGTATTACTAAGTGTTGACTGGATTGGGTGAACTGAGGCTGAGAGGGCAAGTAGGTTGGTGAGGGTTTGACTGAGGATGCAAGGCCACCCTCCGCCTCTCAGAACAGTGTGGCCTCCCAGATAATCCGCAATTCTCTGAACCCAGGGACACGCGATCGCTTTCACACTTATAGGAAAGGTAGCTGTATTTGGGGGAGTAGAACAGGTTGCAGAATTACAGCTGTATTTACATCCAGGAATAGTTTGTTCATATCCCCATTGAGAGAGGCAAAAGGATGACACGAGGCACTCGGAGAAAGGTAGGCTCAGGAAATGAAGGAAACAGGGGCAGTTGCGGGCTGGCTGCCAGCTCTGCTCTCTTGTAGAGAGTCTTCACCAAACCAGGTCCTGCCTGAAAGCAGGAGCCCTCAGCGGCTTGGTCCTCCATTTCAGCCTCATGGCAGGACTCCAGTGCAGCTCAGAGGATGGGCACAACCCCATCACCCGCACCTTGGTCTGAAGTGACAGGTCCTTGTGAAAGAGTTCCAGGGACACGCAGCATCTTACTGGTTGTCTCTTCCGTTGGACCAGCTCTAGTTCCTACAACTCCCTATGCCGGGAGGGGCCTGGGAATCCTCTGTGGTTCAAAAAGTAGGTAGCTGTGGATCCAACTGTTGCTACCTTTTCTTAGCAACATCGAAAAAAGATGAAAGCATGGACAAAAACATGTGAAGGTGGTAGGGGACTTGCCTTCTCCCAGTCCCCCGACACCCTCTGAGTGATCGATGATACTCTGCCCTGCGGGGAGGCAAGTCAGACTTTGCAGCGCAAGGGAGGGGAGAGGTTGCTGGGCCTTAGGAATTCAAAGGGAGATTTGCTGACCCAAGATAGAACCTAATGCTCTATAAACACAGCCTGCCTCAGAAAGTTGGCTCCCCAACCCTGACCCCGCCTTTTCCAGGCCTGTGGCTTCTGATTGATGACTAGACCTAGGGCTAATAAGGAGCCTTAAACAAGGGCGCCAAGCCCTCTTCGGGAATGTGTTCACGCACACAGGCCCAATGGCACTAAAATGTCTGCAGTGAAGAAATCACACCAATGCCCTGCTTCTTTCCGCTCTCATTTTGGAATGTTTCCACACACCCCTACTGCATGGGTGGCTTAAAGGTGCAGGGAACCCAAGGAGGGGTGAGCTTTTGGTAGGAATACTTTAGAAACTTGCTCTGAATGCACACCACAAGGCTATTCTCCTTCAGTGGGAAGGAGTCCGGGGAAGACCCTCCCACCCTCTTCTGCTCTTCACAGCAGGGAGTCGTGAGACTGCTGCCAGTATTAAAGCTTGCTTCAGGTGGGACTTCACAGAATACAGCTGAGACTTTCTACGTATGCCAACCACCCAAGCCACAGCTTGCCATGTCCACGTGGACACACTGACTGCAAGGGTGACGGCAAATAACCCTCCTGGAGCCACAAGGACCACGCTCTTCTCCTGAAATGTCCCCTTACCCAGCTTCCCATATCCAGGTCAGATAAAGTCCTGAGGATGTGCCCACAAGGCTGGAGAGAGCGATTCACATTACAAACACCGAAAGCATTACTGGGTGATCTCCCGGGGCTCTCCTGGGGCTCTTCATTTTTTTTATTGCAGCCTCTGATGTGCACTTTGTGTATGTTTTATTCATTTTGTAAAGTAAGACACACCTGCGGGGCTCCTATACACATCTATTGTACTTCACAGCCAGCCTTTCCTGTCAATCACTCCCCACCCACATATACGCTCCCTTCCCAGTGAAATGTGGGCAGTTAAGTGTCTTGATAACTTTGAACCATTATGAATGAGCATTGTCATCATGGCACTTTATGACTGGGAATGGAAAGATGGATCGGGGTAAAATGCAGACAAAACCTGACATTTGGAAACTTCTTTGAGATCTCAAAAGCAACAAGCAGTTAGATTTGTTTTCCTTTTTTTCCCATCCTCTGTGCACTTCCCGTGCCCTGGTTTGGCCTCAGAACAGCAGAAATCTAAGACCAAAAATATAATCAAGAAAGCTTTCCTTGTCCTACCACCTTCTGGACTAGGGGCAGGGAGAACCTGGGAAGCTTTAACAATTCTAAGAATTCGTGGGTGGATCAGATAGGCTCAGGATTCCACCAAGTCTCAGTACAACGATCACTGCCCACAGAAACTTATCCCCAGGGAATCCTCCACAGGGGCTCTTTGAAATGTAACTAAAAGAACAGAAGCCCCAACTGCTGGTGCAGGCAAACCCAACCTCCAAGTGGACACAGTAGGAACAAATGAGATCTTTCTTACCCCATCCATGTGGATTCTGATGTTGGGCACCGGCTGGAAAGGGCTGCACTGCAGACCTCGGGGGTGAGTCTTGCTTCTCCTGCTGTCCTGCGAGGTCAGCACGCCAGGCCTGCAGATGGAGCCCCCTCCCCCCGAGCCCTGTCCCGAGCGCACGCCATCCAGCAGGCGCACGAGCAGCAGGTTGGCCGGCAGCGCCTCGATGCTGCAAAACACCAGGGTCCTGCATTCGGGGCACCTCAGCTCCTTGTGGGTCTTGAAAATCCTCTGCAGACATGGTTTGCAGAAGGTGTGCTGGCAAGGGAGGACTTTGGCGGTGACATCGAGCTTTTCGAGGCACACGGGGCACTCCAGAAGATCAAGTAACGTCACATCATCCATTTTATTTTAAAACTCCAGTCGTGACCCGGAGGGGCTAAGTCCACATGGTCAGGTCAGCTGAGCCAAAGGGGCAGAGACTGCCTCTGGAGAGTGTCCGGATGCCTGCCGGTTTGAAGGAGAAAGGAAGAGAAGAAAAAACTGTGACTGCTCAGGAGAGGTGTATCCCACCTACATCCAGCCAGCGTCTCATAAGGCAGTTTGCAAGGACTTTGCTCCCGCACCCAAGTTTCAGATGACTCATTCTGATTCAGTGCTAGCAGGTATAAGCCTCGACTCCTGCCTGCTGGCGGATGTGAGGGAGCAGTCAGCACAGCCACTGACTACTTACTCATTGCCTCTCCGTGTGCAAGGCAAGAGGGGGAAAGAGAACTGGCCTGTTGAGGGGACAAAGCCACCCCTCTCTCTCAGCCAGGTCTCCAAGGGTGAAAGCCCTCAGGCAGTCCATCTGGGTCTCAAATGAAAGGCCCCTCAGGATGCAATTTCTCTGAAGCTATTTACTCTTTCTTTTTTCCCCCTTGTTTAAGTTTATCTGCTATCTGCACCACACTATAACAAATTGTTTACATAGGTAAATGTATCTGAATCTCATGTAATTGTAGAATTCTTTCCGTCACAATACATCTTCCCCCATTATTTTGTTCTAGCAGTGGACAAGAAAAATTTCTACTAGAAACTAATTTTCAAAAATTCTTTTGTCAACTCCAGGCCATGTGGCTTGGAAGTTTTTTTTCTTTCTTTCTTTCCTCTCTCTCTCTTTTTTTCTCACCTTGATTATCTTAGCCTCAGAGACGATGTCCCTCCCATAAGATAAAGTTGCACAGCCTGTTTTGTTACTTTGACAATGGTTCTCAGTTTCAACTGAAGCAGATAGGAATTCTGGATTGTGGTCACAGCCTGCAAGAACCAAGATGGAACAGCATATACAGGTGTGTGTGTGTGTATTCTGAAAATCATCCTTGTCCCAGAAACAGTTTCCTTTCGGATGTCTGAAAAGAAGTCTCCCCTTTAGGAGAGTCTCCAGGGAAGAGGTCCCCGGGCCCTCACAGCGCCAGGGCTTGGGCGAACGCATTAGCGGGAGGTTTGGCACGACAGCCGGCGGCCCCACCGGTGCATAAAGCAGACGGGACACACCAGCCTGAGAGCCGGCTCCGGCCTTGCTGAGACAACTCTCCAAAGATGTCAGCGCGGGGAGGTGTGCGGGGGCCACTAACCTTGAGCTTATAATCCCGGCTGAGTTCAGCTCAGCACGGTTCTCGGCACCCGCCGCTCCGCCAGGCTCCCTCGACCGGCTTCCGTTTCCCCGGGAGCTGCTGCTGCAGCTGCTTTGCAAACTTTTACAACTCGAGCCTTACTTCAGGGATCGCCTTACTCAGCCCTGTTAACCCTTTCAGCGCCGGGCGCCGGCAGTGCTTTTCTCTGAGCTTACTCTCTGCTACTGATCCTTCCTTTGTGCAATGGAGTCGATTTCTGGGAAAAGATTACAGGGGGCAAAATATTTGGCTAGCTCATAAGGCCAAATATTTACAAAGTTTATATTTTCACCTTTCTCATTTTCGCTCCTTTCCCAGACGCTGAAACACACTCAGTTATAAACAAGCCCCGGTGATTGTGTTTATTTTAAACTTTTATGAGGATTTCCTGAAAACGTCAAATGTATTAACGGTAGCTATGATACCAAAGACAAACCGGCCACCTAAAAAATACTTTTCCTTAAAAATCACAGTCAATCCTTGAATTGTGAGATTTGAGAGGGACTTGAGTGATCTTTTTGCTCAATCTTTTGAAATTAAAAAAACAGTACTGTGGTGGTCCAGACACATCCTTGAAAAGTCAAAGCGCAGGAGGGCTTAAAGAAAAAGGAAAAGCAATGTCCCAGGTCCCCCCTACCCTACCCACTGGAGCCTTTTATAGCTCCAAATAATGCTTATACTTCTATTTCTTGATTTATCAATAGTATATTTCTTTTAACACTACAAAGTTACCCAATAAAGTAATAATAATCTTATTATTATTACATAACACCAGAGTGTTATGTAATAACACTAGCCCTTATCTGTGCCAAGCACTGTTTTAAATACTTTACCTGCGCTAACTCATTTAATCCTTTTAGCAACCCAATGATACACTATGCTCTTCTTACCCTCGTTTTACAAAGAAGGAAATGGAGACTCGAGGTTAAATAACTCATCCTAGGAGTCACAGCTAGCAAGAGGCAGGTGGTCTGGGCTCTTAACCACCATGTCATATGGTGATACAACTTTAAGGGGAGGAGAGATGTTTGAGGGGAACTAAACCTCATCTAGGATGGCAGGAAGTCAAAAGATAATGACCCAAAGTGACCAGTCAAATTCTGTGACAGATGAGGCAGCTGTGCCCAGAGAGACTGAGCGATTCCCTGAGGTTACCCAGTGCGTTAGGGACAGAACTGGGACTAGATATTGGGTGCTCTGCTTTTACTGTATCTTCTCTCTCAAACACAGGGATGCCAATTCCTTATCATGAAGAAAGTACTTAGCTATAACTCCATGGGAAAATCATAAGAGGGAACCAAGAGGTCTGAGAACAGATCACAGTGGTTTACATGCTTTTCAAAGTTCTTCTGTGTCACTTCTGAAAAAGCAAACGTGCATGAGGCTCAAAACAGGGGGGAGCTTTAGGATGGAGCAGATGAAGTCATATGTTCTCCAAGCACAGAGGCCTAATTTGGATACATGTCAATTCCAGAGATCACTTTCAATTCTTTTTTTTTTCCTTTTCTTTCATCTCTCTTTTATGTAGGGTGTTTTGAACTTCAGCATCACATCCCACTCTGTTGCCTGTTTCCTTCAACTAATTTCCACTTTAGATTCTGTGCTTATCAGGAAGGCCCTGTAGTTCCAGACCCTTTGGTGTCCCCGCTTGGTAAAGCTGAGCTGTCTCCTCTGTGAGCTGTCCCTCAGTCCCCTCACCCCATAGAAAGGGCCACTCTAGTGGGAACTCCACCTGCAGGGGTGGGCAACATTCTCCCTCTTACCCTGTCTTGTATTTTTTTTGGATCTTAGCTCCCCACCAGGAAGCGCAGAGTCTTAACCACTGTGGACGGCCAGGGAAGTCCCCCCCGCTCCTGTTCTTAGACATACTCTCTTTCCCTTACATACCCATATCTGCACCTACACGTGCAGGCACACACATGTTTGCACAAGGACAAACATACTCGTCATCTTAGTAACGTAACATTTATGCCTCAGAGCAGTGCTAAGACTTTAAACAGACTATCTCATTGAATCCTGCCAACCACCCTATAAGGTAGGTGCTACAACTTTCCTGGAGTCACAGAGGTTGTGATCTGAACCCAGGTCGGTCTAATCCCGGGGCCTATGTTCCTTACCATTATTGCTTCCCGTGTTATAAAGTCATGTATGTGCCATAAGTATTCCCGTCTATGTTTACCTAAGTTTATGTAAAGATACACATGCAACATTATGTATGCATCCATTACCTACAAACGAGCCCAAGCTCCTTTCACTCTCGCTCTCTGTAACCTACGCAGTCTCATGGCCCCTCCCTGCCCCTGTGTGGCCAGGGATCTCAAAAAGCTTCAAATCCTCCTATCCCCGAGAAAACACTAAAAACCAGCTCCGTCCCAGGAAGGCAGGATAGATCCAGGGCTACCATATTTGACAGTTGAACATTCATCAGAATAGAATGGTGATGGTAGAATTTTAGACACTAGCAGAGGGCATAGAAAGTTTACACTGAATAGGAGTGGTGTTTTAGCACCTTTTGAGTCACCTCCTATAGGTGGTCCCTACCAACACCCACATATGAGGTTAGTCTTAGTGGAAACTTGAGAAATTTTCTTTTGCAGCTTTGAAGAAGGGGGAGAGTTTTCAGTGGGGATTTCATCGTGGCTTACCCAAATGCAAACCTGGTGTCAAATCAGACGAAGAAGTAGTCCTCAAAAACACAGGAAAAGTGAACTACGCAGGCCTTCCCAGACTCCAGGCTCGGGCCACCACCCCACTGCTCCCACCTCACCAATACTCCTCTTTGTTTTTGTACAGTTACATAGCGATTACAGACAGTGCTCTTTTTAAATACCTGTGTGATATTTATGAGCTTCTGCTGCTTGTATTTACAAGCGTATCTTGATTTATGTAAAACAAAACAAAACAAAAACCCAAATCTGATTATAATTGTTCCCCTGTTCAAGATCCTACAGTAGATGCCCACTGATCTTAGGATAAAATCCAAATCTTTTTTCTGACCTATCAGGCCGGACGTGATCTGGCTCCTGCTCAGCCACCAACTTACCACCGCCTCTCCCCCTCACTCACACACTCCAGTGTCCCTGGCCTTTTCTTTTTACTCAGGACAGTTTAAGTTTTTCTGCCAAGGGGTATTTGTTCACGTTCTTCCTTCTGCCTGCAACACGCTTTCTAGTTATTCTCCCCTACTTTACTTTCTTCACCGCCTCCTCTGCAAGTTTTAGCTTAAATGCCACTTCCTCCGGGAAGCCTTCCTGGATTCTCATGACTAGAAAGTTTATCATCCTACGCTTCATGATAGTTATCACAATTGTAATTCATTAATTGTTATAATAATTTACTAAATGCCTGATTCCCCCAAATAGACTGCAAGTTCAAAGAGAGCAAAGCACCTGTGATAGACAAACTACTGTATCCCTCGTACTTAACATAGTCACCGGCATGTGGTTGATGCTTAATAGATGTTTGTTGAATGGGTTTATGAATGAATGGTGTTCTTAAAAAACTGTGTCTGGGCAGATGTACATCATACTGCTGATAATGGTTTTATATTGGAGACCTCTTGGATGCCACTTGGAATGTTCTCAGCCTCACCTCTAATGCTAAGAAGTTTCACCAGATTCAGGAGAATGCTACCTGGTGCTGTCGGGACCCTGCCATGCACCTCTTGCTTCCTGCCGTCAGCTCCTCTGACGTTGCAATAGGGACGCCCATGGGAACTTGCTCTCCAGTCACAAGTGCATGATCCAAAACTGTGGACCACCTTTCATTAATGGGGACTCTACGGATAAATGCTTCCTCCATTCATCCTTTGGAGTGGGCAGTCCTGAGATTTCATAAGGCTCTTCAGAAGGTTCTGTGGGACGAGTTCCACTCGTCGTTGGGTGGCTAATACAATAATGCATCCTTATGTTATCTCTCCCTCATTCCCTGTAACACTCTTTCATCCCTAACCCTTGCCCCCAAATAAATTACCTCAGGCCAGCAAGCCTTTGTCTCAGGCTAAGATAGTTTCTTTCATTATTATTTTTTTTTTTTTGGTAGCGCCTCGTAGCTTGTGGGATCTCAGTTCCCTGACCAGGGATTGAACCCAGGCCCTTGGCAGTGAGCACAGAGTCCTAACCACTGGACTGCCAGGGAAGTCCCTCAAATTTAAAATTAAATCAAAAAATAGGTATGCAGACAATTTTTTTAACATCTTTATTGGAGTATAATTGCTTTACAATGGTGTATTAGTTTCTGCTTTATAACAAAGTGAATCAGCTATACATATACACATATCCCCGTATCTCCTCCTTCTTGCGTCTCCCTCCCACCTTCCCTATGCTACCCCTCTAGGTGGTCACAAGGCACGGAGCTGATCTCCCTGTGCTATGCCACTGCTTCCCTCTAGCTATCTATTTTACATTTGATAGTGTGTATATATGTCAATTCCACTCTCTCACTTTGTCCCAGCTTACCCTTCCCCCTCACTGTGTCGTGAAGTCCATTCTCTACGTCTGCATCTTTATTCCTGTCCTGCCCCTAGGTTCTTCAGAACCAATTTTTTTTAAATTTTAGATTCCATATATATGTGTTAGCATATGGTATTTGTTTTTCTCTTTCTGACTTACATCACTCTGTATGACAGACTCTAGGTCCATCCACCTCACTGCAAATAACTCAATTTCGTTTCTTTTTATGGCTGAGTAATATTCCATTGTATATATGTGCCACATCTTCT
>NC_041221.1:141337449-141337972 GCF_002837175.3 Physeter macrocephalus | reverse complement strand
CTGACCGGTGTGAGGTGATACCTCATTGTAGTTTTGATTTGCATTTCTCTAATGATTAGTGATGTTGAGCATTCCTTCATGTGTTTGTTGACAATCTGTATATCTTCTTTGCAGAAATGTCTATTTAGGTCTTCTGCCCTTTTCTGGATTGGGTTGTTTGTTTTGTTGATATTGAGCTGCATGAGCTGCTGGTAAATTTTGGAGATTAATCCTTTGTCAGTTGCTTCATTTGCAAATATTTTCTCCTATTCTGAGGGTTGTCTTTTGGTCTTGTTTATGGTTTCCTTTGCTGTGCAAAAACTTTTAAGTTTCATTAGGTCCATTTGTTTATTTTTGTTTTTATTTCCATTTCTCTGGGAGGTGTGTCAAAAAGGATCTTGCTGTAATTTATATCAAAGAGTGTTCTTCCTATGTTTTCCTCTAAGCGTTTTATAGTGTCTGGCCTTGCATTTAGGTCTTTAATCCATTTTGAGTTTATTTTTGTGTATGGTGTTAGGAAGTGTTCTAATTTCATTCTCTTACA
>NC_041221.1:141336442-141337351 GCF_002837175.3 Physeter macrocephalus | reverse complement strand
TTTCTATCCTGTTCCATTGATCTATATTTCTGTTTTTGTGCCAGTACCATGCTGTCTTGATTACTGTAGCTTTGTAGTATAGTCTGAAGTCAGGGAGACTGATTCCTCCAGCTCCATTTTTCTTTCTCAAGATTGCTTTGGCTATTCGAGGTGTTTTGTATTTCCATACAAATTGTGAATTTTTTGTTTTAGTTCTGTGAAAAATGCCATTGGTAGTTTGATAGGGATTGCATTGAATCTGTAGATTGCTTTGGGTAATATAGTCATTTTCACAATGTTGATTCTTCCAATCTAAGAACATGGTATATCTCTCTGTCTGTTTGTATCATCTTTCATTTCTTTCATCAATGTCTTATAGTTTTCTGCATACAGGTCTTTTGTCTCCTTAAACAGTGATGGTTTTACTTCTCCTTTTTGGATTTGGATTCCTTTTATTTCTTTTTCTTCTCTCATTTCTGTGGCTAAAACTTCCAAAACTACGTTGAATAATAGTGGTGAGAGTGGGCAACCTTATCTTCTTCCTGATTTTAGTGGAAATGTTTTCAGTTTTTCACCATTAAGGATGATGTTGGCTGTGAGTTTGTCATATATGGCCATTATTATGTTGAGGAAAGTTCCCTCTATGCCTACTTTCTGGAGGGTTTTTATCATAAATCGATGTTGAATTGTCTTGAAAGCGTTTTCTGCATCTATTGAGATGATCATATGGTTTTTCTCCTTCAGTTTGTTAATTTGGTTTATCACATTGATTGATTTGCATACATTGAAGAATCCTTGCATTCCTGGGATAAACCCCACTTGATCGTGGTGTATGATCCTTTTAATGTGTTGTTGGATTCTGTTTGCTAGTATTTTGTTGAGGATTTTTGCATCTGTATTCATCAGTGATATTGGCCTGTAGTTTTCTTT
>NC_041221.1:141334498-141335488 GCF_002837175.3 Physeter macrocephalus | reverse complement strand
TTTAGCCTCCATGTGTTTGTATTTTTTACAGTTTTTTTCTTGTAATTGATATCTAGTCTCATAGCGTTGTGGTCGGAAAAGATACTTGATAGGATTTCAATGTTCTTAAATTTACTGATGCTTGATTTGTGACCCAGGATATGATCGATCCTGGAGAATGTTCCATGAGAACTTGAGAAGAAAGTGTATTCTGTTGTTTTTGTATGGAATGTCCTATAAATATCAATTCAGTCCTTCTTGTTTAATGTGTCATTTAAAACTTGTGTTTCCTATTTATTTTTATTTTGGATGATCTGTCCGTTGGTGAAAGTGGGGTGTTAAACTCCCCTACTATGATTGTGTTACTGTAATTTCCCCTTTTATGGCTGTTAGCATTTGCCTTATGTATTGAGGTGCTCCTATGTTGGGTGCATAAATATTTACAATTGTTATATCTTCTTCTTGGATTGATCCCTTGATCATTATGTAGTGTCCTTCTTTGTCTCTTGTAATAGTCTTTATTTTAAAGTCTATTTTGTCTGATATGAGAATTGCTACTCCAGCTTTCTTCTGATTTCCATTTGCATGGAATATCTTTTTCCATCCCCGCAATTTCAGTCTGTATGTGTCCCTAGGTCTGAAGTGGGTCTCTTGTAGACAGCATATATATGGGTCTTGTTTTTGTATCCATTCAGGCAGTCTATGTCTTTTGGTTGGAGCACTTAATCCATTTACATTTAAGGTAATTATCGATATGTATGTTCCTATTACCATTTTCTTAATTGTTTTGGGTTTGTTATGGTAAGTCTTTTCCTTCTCTTCTGTTTCCTGCCTAGAGAAGTTCCTTTAGCATTTGTTGTAAAAATGGTTTGGCGGTGCTGAATTCTCTTAGCTTTTGCTTGTCTGAAAAGGTTTAATTTCTCCTTTGGACCTGAATGAGATCCTTGCTGGGTAGAGTAATCTCGGTTGTAGGTTTTTCCCTTTCATCACTTTAAATATGTCGTGCTACTC
>NC_041221.1:141329638-141334118 GCF_002837175.3 Physeter macrocephalus | reverse complement strand
GTGTGTTTCTCCTTGGATTTATCCTGTATGGGACTCTCTGTGCTTACTGGACTTGATTATTTCCTTTCCCATATTAGGGAAGTTTTTGACTATAATCTCTTCAAATATTTCCTCAGTCCCTTTTTTTTCTCTTCTTCTTCTGGGACTCCTATAATTCAAGTGTTGGTGCACTGAATGTTGTCCCAGAGGTCTCTGAGACTGTCTTCAGTTCTTTTCATTCTTTTTTCTTTTCTGCTCTGTGGTAGTTATTTCCACTATTTTATCTTGCAGCTCACTTATCTGTTCTTCTGCCTCAGTTATTCTTCTGTTGATTCCTTCTAGAGAATTTTTAATTTCATTTATTTTGTTGTCCATCATTGTTCGTTTACTCTTTAGTTCTTCTAGGTCCTTGTTAAACGTTTCTTGTATTTTCTCCATTCTATTTCCAAGATTTTGGATCATCTTTACTCTCATTACTCTGAATTCTGTTTCAGGTAGACTGCCTATTTCCTCTTCATTTATTAGGTCTGGTGGGTTTTTGCCTTGCTCCTTCATCTGCTTTGTTTTTTTCTGTCTTCTCATTTTGCTTATCTTACTGTGTTTTGGGTCTCCTTTTCGCAAGTGGGAGGCTCGTAGTTCCTGTTGTTTTTGGTGTCTGTCCCCAGTGGCTAAGGTTGGTTCAGTGGTTTTTGTAGGTTTCCTGGTGGAGGGGACTAGTGCCTGTGTTCTCGTGGATGAGGCTGGATCTTGTCTTTCTGGTGGGCAGATCCACATCCAGTGGTGTGTTTGGGGGTGTCTGTGACCTTATTATGATTTTAAGCAGCTTCTTTGCTAATGGGTGGGGTTGTGTTCCTGTCTTGCTAGTTGTTCGGCATATGGTGTCCAGCACTGTAGCTTGCCGGTCGTTCAGTGGAGTTGGGTCTTTGCATTTAGATGGAGATCTCTGGGAGAGCTTTTGCTGTTTGATATTATGTGGGGCCGGGAGGTCTCCAGTGGACCAATATCCTGAACTCGGCTCTCCCACCTTAGAGGCACAGGCCTGACACCCGGCTGGAGCACCAAGACCCTGTCAGCCACATGGCTCAGAAGAAAAGGGAGAAAAAAATAAAGAAAGAAAGAAAAATCAAATAAAATTAATTTATTAAAATAAAAAATTTAAAAATTATTAAAAATTAAAAAATTTTGAAAGTAATTAAAGAAAAAAGAAAGAAAGAAGAGAGCAACCAAACCAAAAAACACATCCACCAATTATAACAAGTTCTAAACGCTATACTAAAAAAAATCCCCAAAACCAGACAGACAGAACGTTAGGACAAATGGTAAAGACAAAGCTATACAGACAAAATCACACAAAGAAGTATACATATACACACTCACAAAAAGAGCAAAAGGAAAAAAAATATATATATATAAAAGGAAGAGAGCAACCAAATAATAAATAAATCTACCAATTATAATATACTCTGAATACTAAACTAAGATAAACATAAAACCAGAAACAAATTAGATGCCGAAAGCAAACCCCAAGTCTACAGTTGCTCCCAATGTCCACCGCCTTAATTTTGGGATGATTCGTTGTCTATCCAGGTATTCCACAGATTCAGGGTACATCAAGTTGATTGTGGAGATTTAATCCGCTGCTCCTGAGGCTGCTGGGAGAGATTTCCCTTTCTCTTCTTTGTTCGCACAGCTCCTTGGGTTCAGCTTTGGAGTTGGCCCCGCCTCTGCATGTAGGTCACCCTCTGGCATCTGTTCTTTGCCCAGACAGGATGGGGTTAAAGGAGCGGCTGATTAGGGGGCTCTGGCTCACCCAGGCTGTGGGGAGGGAGGGGTACGGAGTGTGGGGCAAGCCTGTGAGGGCAGAGGCCGGCGTGACATTGCAACAGCCTGAGGCATGCTGTGTGTTCTCCCGGGGAAGTTGTCCCTGGATCATGGGACCCTGGCAGTGGTGGGCTGCACGGGCTTCTGGGAGGGGAGGTGTGACTAGTGACCTGTGCTTGCACACAGGCTTCTTGGTGGCTGCACCAGCAGCCTTAGTGTTTCATGCCCGTCTCTGGTGTGCGCACTCATAGCCGTGGCTCACGCCCATCTCTGGAGCTCATTTAGGCGGTGCTCTGAATCCCCTCTCCTTGTGCGGCCCGAAACAATGGTCTTTTGCCTCTTAGGCAGGTCCAGACTTTTTCCCAGACTCCCTCCCAGCTAGCTCTGGCGCAGTAGCCCCCTTCAGGCTGTGTTCACGCAACCAACCCCAGTTGTAGAGATTTAATCTGCTGCTCCTGAGGCTGCTGGGAGAGATTTCCCTTTCTCTTCTTTGTTCGCACAGCTCCTTGGGTTCAGCTTTGGAGTTGGCCCCGCCTCTGCATGTAGGTCACCCTCTGGCATCTGTTCTTTGCCCAGACAGGATGGGGTTAAAGGAGCGGCTGATTAGGGGGCTCTGGCTCACCCAGGCTGTGGGGAGGGAGGGGTACGGAGTGTGGGGCAAGCCTGTGAGGGCAGAGGCCGGCGTGACATTGCAACAGCCTGAGGCATGCTGTGTGTTCTCCCGGGGAAGTTGTCCCTGGATCATGGGACCCTGGCAGTGGTGGGCTGCACGGGCTTCTGGGAGGGGAGGTGTGACTAGTGACCTGTGCTTGCACACAGGCTTCTTGGTGGCTGCACCAGCAGCCTTAGTGTTTCATGCCCGTCTCTGGTGTGCGCACTCATAGCCGTGGCTCACGCCCATCTCTGGAGCTCATTTAGGCGGTGCTCTGAATCCCCTCTCCTTGTGCGGCCCGAAACAATGGTCTTTTGCCTCTTAGGCAGGTCCAGACTTTTTCCCAGACTCCCTCCCAGCTAGCTCTGGCGCAGTAGCCCCCTTCAGGCTGTGTTCACGCAACCAACCCCAGTCGTTCCCCTGGGATATGACCTCTGAAGCCGGAGCCTCAGTCCCAGCCCCCACCCGTCCCAGCGGGTGAGCAGACAAGCCTCTGGGGCTGGTGAGTGCTGGTTGGCACTGATCCTCTGTGTGGGAATCTCTCTGCTTTGCCCTCTGCACCACTGTTGCTGCGCTCTCCTCCATGGCTCCAAAACTTCACCCTCGCCAACCCGTCTCCACCAGTGAAGGGGCTTCCTAGTGTGTGGAAACTTTCCCTCCTTCACAGCTCCCTCCCAGAGGTGCAGGTCCTGTCCCTATTCTTTTGTCTCTGTTTTTTCTTTTTTCTTTGGCCCTACCCAGGTATGTGGGGAGTTTCTTGCCTTTTGGGAAGTCTGAGGTCTTCTGCCAGTGTTCAGTAGGTGTTTTGTAGGAGTTGTTCCACATGTTGGTGTATTTCTGATGTATTTGTGGGGAGGAAGTTGATCTCCACGTCTTAATCCTCCGCCATCTTGAAGGTCTCTCCCACAGACAATTTTTGTCAATCAAATTTACTTACGTATTCGAGTTATAACATTAGAGGTGTACTATTTTCATTTGACCTGCTCTTAACACTTTGGTGGTCTCAGGAGCTTTGCCATAAGCTTAATCATTCATAAACCGATCCATAAGTCCATCAAAGGAGTTCAGGTCACTGGAAATCTAAGGCATTATAACTGAAAGGTCATGAAGACTCTCTTGACTGTCACTGGACTCTTGTTGACAGAGCCCATGCTTTGTAATTCTTTGCTCTCTGTCCTTAGTACCTAGTATAAATTTGGATGTAGGTTTTAAATATTTAAATTGAGCTATATTATCTGTTTCCATGATGCTGAATTTGCCTCTGTGATTTGGTTTTCTAATGATATTGGGAAACCTTTGGAACTATTCAAGGAGAGGAACGATTGGAGAAAAGTGGGCATGTTTCCAATAGTGGAAATGTGTGGGAAAGTAGAACGGCAGGGGTTGAATGGCTATTAGACCTTCTGTCTTTTTTTGAAAGATGCAGGACCATAATGAAGTACTGTGAGATTTCCTTTCTAATCAGGAGTATGTCTGTCTAATCAGGTCAGGAATGTACTTTAGGGAATTCCTATGCAAGCACCAAACCCACAGTGACTCAAAGTCCTGGCAAGGATAAAGAGTCATCCCAAATTTTCTAGAGATGACTAATGGTCTTTAAGTTTAATGAGAAACATTATGAAGCAGCAGTCACCTGGTCTGAATCCTAGCCCTGCCAGGTCCTCTGTCCCTTGGATTTCTCATGTTTAAAATGAAGTTATTAATGAAATCTATCTCATCAGGTTGTTCTGGGGAGTCTATGAAACGATGCATCCAATAAGTGCTTAATAGATGTAGGATTCTGTTCATCTATTTCATTTTTGTAAGCAGATCCTAGAAGAGAACCAGAAGCCAGGTGGTTCTCACTCTCACCCAAACTCAACCCAAGGAAGACTATACCGGGCCATTTGGCTGGTCAGTTCTTTATTGACCAAAATGCTCTAACACAGTGTATCACTAAGCTCAGCCATTTGCATTCCATCTTTTTGCTTTTTTTTTTTTTTTTTTGCGGTACGCGGGACTCTCACTGTTGTGGCCTCTCCCGCTGCG
>NC_041221.1:141325491-141329566 GCF_002837175.3 Physeter macrocephalus | reverse complement strand
ACGCGCAGGCTCAGCGGCCATGGCTCACGGGCCCAGCCGCTCCGCGGCATTTGGGATCTTCCCGGACCAGGGCACGAACCCGCGTCCCCTGCATCGGCAGGCAGACTCCCAACCACTGTGCCACCAGGGAAGCCCATTTGCGTTTTTTTTTACATTTTTTAAAATAAAATCACTTTTTTGTTAAATTTATTTTAAAAGGAAACTTAAAAAATACTCCTGTAAATGGAAAACCAGTTTCATCTGCTGCAATTTGAAACCAAAAGTACATTTCGTTAAAACAGTAAAATGCCATTGAATTCCAATTAAATGATGTTGCCTGCCTACGTCTGAACTTGAGGCCTAAGCAATTTGTTAAAAAGGGAGAATTAGTAAGTGTTATAGAGGCATTGAAGACTAGCCCTAAACTGAGCCTTTCTCCTTGATGTCATCAAAGGAGTGAAGGAGAAATGAATCACTTTCTGACTGTGTGATTCACTGTTACTTGCTTTGTGTTGGGGTACCCTCAGCTTTGGAAAACTTTGTTCCAGTGTATTATAAAGGAACTGGAATGATTCGAGGAACCAAAAGGAGGGCAGAATCCTATGCATTTTCTCTGTCATAAATGTTGGTTCAACCACCTCTGCATCTGGTGAAAGTCTTACTTGCATTTTTTCCTCATAACTTTTAATAAAAGACAATAGTCTACTAAACATAGTTGTAGTCTTTCCTCTACATAGGATTTGAAGGGAGTGCTAAAGGCAGCTGTGTGAGAGGAGAAAGTAGGAAAGTGAGAATGCATCTTACCATTCTATTAATATTAAAAAAATAATTCACCTGGTTAAATCCAAGTAAAGTCTGTAGTCTAGTTATTGTATTATGCCAATGTCCTAGTTTTTATACTGTATTATTGTTATGTATGATGTTATTATTGAGGGAAGACTGATGACGGGTGCAAGGGATTTCTCTGTACTACTTCCATGTTTGCAACTTCTTGTGAATCTGTAATTATTTCAAAAAAAAAAAAAAAACCGAAAAGAAACCAGTAAAAATTTAGCCAAAGTCTTACCATAACTTTTAATAAAAGACAATAGTCTACTAAACATAGTTGTAGTCTTTCCTCTACATAGGATTTGAAGGGAGTGCTAAAGGCAGCTGTGTGAGAGGAGAAAGTAGGAAAGTGAGAATGCATCTTACCATTCTATTAATATTAAAAAAATAATTCACCTGGTTAAATCCAAGTAAAGTCTGTAGTCTAGTTATTGTATTATGCCAATGTCCTAGTTTTTATACTGTATTATTGTTATGTATGATGTTATTATTGAGGGAAGACTGATGACGGGTGCAAGGGATTTCTCTGTACTACTTCCATGTTTGCAACTTCTTGTGAATCTGTAATTATTTCAAAAAAAAAAAAAAAACGAAAAGAAACCAGTAAAAATTTAGCCAAAGTCTTACAAATATGTCCTTATTTGTCCCTGAAATACCACTTCTAGAAATTTATACTAATGCAACAGGTATATACCCCAGTATGTTCCTCATATAATTATTTATGGTATTTGAAAACATCCTTAATGTCCAACAATAGGGGAATGGGTAAATGGGTAAATAAATGGTGGCATAGATAGATATTACAACTATTGAAAATTATAGTGGAGATGTATATTTAATGACATAAAGGACATTCACAATTAAGTAAATATAGAAACTTACAAGTCATATGAGCCAAGGTTATTTAAGAATGATATGTAGATATATAATATTGAGACTAGGAGAATGTATGCCCAGGGCTTCCCTGCTAGCGCAGTGGTTGAGAGTCCGCCTGCTGATGCAGGGGACATGGGTTCGTTCCCCGGTCTGGGAGGATCCCACATGCCGCGGAGCGGCTGGGCCCGTGAGCCATGGCCGCTGAGCCTGAGCGTCCAGAGCCTGTGCTCCGCAACGGGAGAGGCCACAGCGGTGAGAGGCCCACGTACCGCAAAAAAAAAAAAAAAGAATGTATCCCCAAATGTCAGTGACAGTTATTTCTGGCCACTGGACTTATCAGTTGATTTTAATTTTTTTATTTTGCTCATCTGTATTTGTAGTTTTTCTACAATGAACGTATGTTACTAGTGTAATAAATTTTTCAAAGATAATAAAACTAGCTTAAATCATTATAGATTTACTAAAACATTTACAACAGACAGAGTTAAATCCTGTAACACTAATAATCTATGCATTACAATTGATAAGATAGCCTTTGAAAAGAAAAATAAGTCACAAAGCTCTGAAATTGCTGTATGTAGATGTTAATCCACAACAGATACTGTGCCTTACAAAAGAAAAGGGCTGTGGTCAGTTACTTCACTCATAACCAGTCTTTCTCCTCTTCCTTTACTGTTTCTTTTCTGCTGAAATCAGTAAATGTTTTGATTCAAAACCATGAGCAGGATGCACCCTTAATACTTATTAAACTCAGGGCAAGTCTGTGCAAGAGCTGACTACTTGCCTAGGCTATTGACTAACCACGATCTTGTACTTTTGATCACAGTTGGGAAAGTTGCAAAACTTAGTAAGTCCTTACTTGCCCTGATTAGTCCTACATGCCTTTCTTCATAGGTAGGTCTTCTAGGATAATATGTTAAACAAATGTCTTCCTCTTTTTAAAAAAATTTATTATTTATTTGGTTGCTCTGGGTCTTAGTTGTGGCAGGCGAGCTCCTTAGTTGTGGCATGTGAACTCTTAGTTGTGACATGCATGTGGGATCTAGTTCCCTGACCAGGGATTGAACCTGGGCCCACTGCATTGGGAGCACAGGGTCTTAATCAGTGTGCCACCAGGGAAGTCCCCTATCTTCCTCTTTTTTAAAAGAGAGAATTAGAATTATTTTTCTGTAACTGACTGTAAATATTTGCCAAACCAATTAGACATTTTGGGGGGCCCTGTGATGGTGCTGATTATATATTAATTATATAAAATATTACTTACTTGTCCCTGTAAATTGTTTCTCTTCCAAATAATCCCTGTTCCATGGTACAGGAACCATGTTTGTGTTGTTCATTTGTGCCTGAGACAAATAAGTGCTTAATAAATATTTGCTGAGTGGTGAGGATGACTCATTTGTGCTTGGAATTCTCACTGCAATCCTAGGGAGAAAGCCTGGGACTTGGAATCTGCAGACATGTTTTGGAAACTCACCTATGCCACTAACAGCTCTGTGACCCCAGGTGTTCAATAACTCTAAGCTCCATTCGCAAAAGTGATATCAGTAATATGTAATTCTCAGGCATGGCATAAGGAATAAACCTCCTAATATGCATTGGTAGCCTTAGAACAGTATCTGGTACAGAGTAGTTGCTTGAAAGATATTAGTTGACAATACCTGAATTCCTCATTTTATCCTAGCTGTAACTGGCCTCTTTCTGCCATTGTTTCTGACTTACTATAGTGGTTAAGAGTGTAAGCTCTGAAGTTAGAGGCCTATGCCATCTTTTTAAAAAAAAATTTTATAAGAGTATAGTTGCTTTACAATATTGTGTTAGTTTCTGCTGTACAGCAAAGTGAATCAGCTATATGTATACATATATCCCCTCTTTTTTGGATTTTCTTCCCATTTAGGTCACCACAGAGCATTGAGTAGAGTCCCCTGTGCTATACAGTAGGTTCTCATTAGTTATCTATTTTATACATAGTAGTGTATATATGTCAATCCCGATCTCCCAATTCATCCTATCTCCCCCTTCTCCCCTTGGTATCCATACCTTTGTTCTCTACATCTGTGTCTCCATTTCTGCTTTGCAAATAAGTTCATCTGTACCCTTTTTCTAGATTCCACATATAAGCGATATTATCTGATATTTGTTTTTCTCTTTCTGATTTATGCCATCTTATTAAATAAGAGGATTACTTAGAGCAAGTTGATTAAACACTCTGTACTTGGTTTTCTCGTCTGTACAACAGGGATGATAATAATAGCGCTCATTACATAGGATCATTGTAGGCATACACTGAAAAGATGCTTATAAAATGCTTCAAAGAGTGTGACACAGAGTAAGTGCTAAGTAAAGGTTGGCCATTATCCTCTTACCAGGCCTCTTTTTTTTTTTTTTTTTTTTT
>NC_041221.1:141295854-141321515 GCF_002837175.3 Physeter macrocephalus | reverse complement strand
TTAAAAAAAAGAAAAAACAAAAAACAAAAAACAAAAAAACAAAAAAATGGGTTGGACTAACCCTAGGACAAATGGTGGAAACAAAGCTATACAGACAAAATCTCACACCACAGCACACACATACACACTCACAACAAGAAAAAAGGGGAAAATAATAGTATATCTTGCTCCCAAAGTCCACCTCCTCAACTTGGGATATTTCGCTGTCTATTCAGGTTTTCCACAGATGCAGGGCACTTCAAGTTGATTGTGGAGCTTTAATCCGCTGCTTCTGAGGCTGCTGGGAGAGACCTCCCCCTCTCCTCTTTGTTCGCACAGCTCCTGGGGTTCAGCTTTGGACTTGGCCCCGCCTCTGCGTGTAGGTCGTCCGAGGGCGTCTGCCCTTCGCTCAGACAGGACGGGGTTAAAGGAGCAGCTGATTCAGGGACTCTGGCACAGGCCGAGGGGAGGGAGAGGCACGGATGCGGGGCGAGCCTGTGGCGGCAGAGGCCGGCGTGACGCTGCACCGGCCCGAGGCGCGCCGCGTGTTCTCCCGGGGAAGCTGTCCCTGGATCCCGGGGCCCCGGCAGTGGCGGGCTGCACGAGCTCCTGGGAGGGGCGGTGTGGAGAGTGACCTGTGCTCGCACACAGGTCTCTTGGTGGCGGCAGCAGCAACCCGAGCATCCCACACCTGTCTCTGCTGTCCGCGCCGACAGCCGCGGCTCGCGCCCGTTTCTGGAGCTCCTTTAAGCGGCGCGCTTAAACCCCTTCCTAGTGCACCAGGAAGCAAAGAGGGAAGAAAAGGTCTCTTGCCTCTTCGGCAGCTCCAGACTTCTCCTGGACTCCCTCCCGGCTAGCCGTGGCGCCCTAGCCCCTTCAGGCTGTTTTCACTCTGCCAACTCCAGACCTTTCCCTGGGATCCGACTGAAGCCCGAGGCTCAGCTCCCAGCCCCCGCCCGCCCCGGCGGGTGAGCAGACAAGCCTCTCGGGCTGGTGAGTGCTGGTCGGCACCGATCCTCTGCGGGAATCCCTCCACTTTGCCCTCCTCACTCCGCTGCTGCGCTCTCCTCCGAGGCTCCGGAGCTTCCCCCTCCGCCACCCACAGTCTCCGCCCGCGAAGGGGCTTCTAGTGTGTGGGAACCTTTCCTCCTTCACGGCTCCCTCCCACTGGTGCAGGTCCCGTCCCTATTCTTTGTCTCTGTTTATTCTTTTTTCTTTTGCCTACCCAGGTACGTGGGGGGTTTCTTGCCTTTTCTGAGGTCTGAGGTCTTCTGCCAGCATTCGGTGGGTGTTCTGTAGGAGAAGTTCCATGTGTAGCTGTATTTCTGATGTATCTGTGAGGAGGAAGGTGATCTCCGCGTCTTACTCTTCCGCCATCTTGCCTGCTAATCACCAGGCCTCTTATCATTTATGGTGTTGCATCTAAAGTACAGTTTAAAACTGAGCCCAACTCCTGGCTTCTTTTTTTCCTGAAGGAGTCATTCATTCCGATTTGGTCATTACATGATTGTCAACTCACAGAGTAGCCGCAGTGGTCTTGAGCGTTGTAGCATCTTATAGACTTTAAGAGTGGGCGGGGGCTTGCTATTATGTTACAATAAACAATAACAATGAACATTATTTTGTGCCAGATTCTGCGCAAAGAACTATAACCCTAGTATTACCCCAATCTTAATAGATTAAGAGACAGTCTTAGAGAGGTTTATGTTTTGCCCCAGCTAGTGCTTGGGGGAACGTCAAGACTTATGCCCAGGCAATCTCTACTCTTAACCTTCAGGTCATCCCATTTGCTACATTTATCATAGAAAAAAAGACGTTATTTTCGTCAATTCCTTATGGTAATTTTGATCCGAGATTTTTATTTTTAGTTCCACTCAGTAGAGCCCAAACCTTGGAAACATAAGCAGCCTTCACACAGTAACATCGGATTAATCTACAAGGAACAGAAATGGAAATAAGCCTGAAACATAAATGGAGAAAATATAGGGGGTATTTTTTTAGATGAAACAATGGGAAGTGCCAAAAACTAAAGACTAGTCAATATATTTGGATAAAAATTCCTTTTGGTTTTTTTTTTTTGTTTGTTTTTGTTTTTTTTTTTGTGGTACGCAGGCCTCTCACTGTTGTGGTCTCTCCCGTTGCGAAGCACAGGCTCCGGACGCACAGGCTCAGCGGCCATGGCTCACGGGCCCAGGTGCTCCGCGGCATGTGGGATCCTCCCAGACCGGGGCACGAACCCGTGTCCCCTGCATCGGCAGGCAGACTCTCAACAACTGCGCCACCAGGGAAGCCCTCCTTTTGTTTTTAACAACAAATGGAGAAGTCCATAAATATAACCAGAATTATTATCTCATTTTGTTTTCACACCCAGTTTATGACTGTGAAATAACTTGTCAGCTAGAACTCTAAAATATATTTGTCCTGCTGCATCTGCCTTTTCCATTTGCAATATTATCTTTGTGGAAATCATCTATGGGTAGATTAGGAGTATAGGAGTACGGTTATTGAAGAAGAGGGCTCACATGTTGGACAGTTCATCTCTTTAAAAAAAATTTTTTTTAATTGAAGTATAGTTGATTTACAGTGTTGTGTTAATTTCTGCTGTACAGCAAAGTGATTCAGTTACATATGTATACGTTCTTTGTCATATTCTTTTCCATTATGGTTTATCACAGGATATTGAATCTAGTTCCCTGTGCTATACAGTAGGACCTTGCTGTTTATCCATTCTATATGTAATAGTTTGCATCTGCTAATTCCAAACTCCCAGTCCTTCCCTCCCCCACCCCCCGCCCCCTGACAACCACAAATCTGTTCTCTACGACTGTGAGTTGGACAGTTCATCTCTGGTGCCTATCTCTAAACTCAACTACTCCTTGCTCCTTGCTTGGGGCAAAAAATGGCTTGGATTCTAAACCAACTTCAGTATTTTGGCATTATCTATTGAAATTTTAAATATGTGTTCCCTTTTACTCAGTAATTTCACATTTAGAAGTTTATTCAAGAGAAATGCCCAAATATACATATAAGGGTTTTTATTGTTACCTTCTTTGTAATTAATGATAAATATCCATCAGGAAGGGATTTTTTATATATACCATAATGTGGTCGTACAGAGGTATACATAGATAGATACAATAAGAAAGAGAAAATTGTAGGCAGTGTTCATAATACTCATACTACAGAAGGGTTTTGAAAGGATAGACATCAATGATTGCAAACTCAAATGCATATGGGGGCCAGACTAGTTTTATAAACGGGTCAGGTAGATACTGTGACAACCTTGAGAGCACACCCTATGTGAAATCAACTGGCACCACTCAGCTTCAGATAATCATTGCTAATGGGTTGGTGGATTTTTGGATTTTCCAAGAAAAGCTGTAACTTTTCGTGCTACTTTGTGGTAGTCTATTTCCTTCTCTGCCACCTTCAGAGCTCCACAAAAATATCTCAGTTACATGAACCTTTTGATTTTCATTTTGTGGCAACTAATAGAAATATTTTAAAAAATATTTTAAACTAGATTTTGTCTTGCGGGCTCACAGCATGTCAACCCCTAAAATACTCTTAGTAATGGCTCTCTCTGGAGAATCATATTATGGGCCAATTTCCACTCTCTATATGTTGCTTTTTGTTTGAGGGGTTTTGGGCCTGTCTCAAAAACCCATTTCTTGGTCGAGGTGAGGGCTGAGGGGCCTATACCCATGATGAGCAAGGGTTCAGGCCTTCCCAGTGACCTAGAAAACCATGTCCTTGACCAGGTCTTGGAGATAAGCCTTGTACTGGTTCAAGGTGAGGGAGAGTAAGTGGCTGTTGGAAATGTGCAGGTCCAAGGTATGCCCCAGTGAGGAGGTACCCTCTAAATGGGCCATATCTGGCAGGGTGCTGAGGCACATGGGAACAACCTTGACCACCAGGACCCTCTTGATAGACAGCTGGTCCTGGGACCATGACTCCCCAGCAAGAGAATTGCAGGGTGTAGATGGTGTCTGCTTCCTTCCCTGAAGATGATCAGGTTTGCCACAAAAGATTCCAGCTGGAACATGCCTCCTTTCTTGCCCTTGGGGACCTCACCATCGTGCTGGTGACCACCATCAGGAAGGCGGTCTAGCCCATGGCCCAGTACCAGTGGCAGTGCCCCAGCCTCTGGGCCCATAGCTGCTGCCAAGCTCTCTGAAGAGCTCCCTGCTTCCTCCCCCCAGCCCCCTGCAAGGCAGCTCAGCACAGCCTTGTGTAGCCTGTCATACCCTGGGGTCTGACAGTCTTATTGGCTGCCCAAGCAGTGTTCTGTCCCCTGCATCTGACCCCACCAGCCACAGGACCCTGGGGCAGAAGACAGTCTGCTGGAAGACTTGGTACCCAGGTAGGAGGTGGTCCCCTTGAACTTCCACTCTGAGCAGTGATAGCAGCAATATTAAGAGAGAGGGATGAGAGAGTGTAAGGGGCCATCACCCCAGCTCCAGCCCCTCCCATGCCACAGCTGGTACTCATCTTCCTCAGGCAAGCTGCCTCAGTGGGTTTTTGGGAGTGGGAGCGGGGGTCCGAGTTAGGGCAGGAAACAGGGGTGTTTAAGGTGGGGCTCAGCAGAAGCTGAGGAGGGTGCTGAGGGTCCGCACCCAGGCTCGAGGGCCCCCATCTGGTAATGGGGCCAAGCCCATGTCACTCAGGAACTCCTCCTGGGTCTCAGACATACCACATCTGCCACTGGTGTCTGGAGAGCTATCCGGCACAGGAAAGTCCCCTACTCCTGAGGTCACAAACTCGTAGATCTAGTGCACATCCTGGGAGTCCTTGCTCTGTCCTAGGCCAAATGCAATAAAATACTTCCTTCTGGTTTAGGGCGGACCGCAAATTCCTCTTCTGGGTCAGCACGTTGGGCTTATCCTTCCCAGTGTTTTAGGACCTCTAGCCTTGGCCCAGGCTGGAAGATGCGGAAGTCCTCCTGCTGGGCATCCTGCCTCGAACCATTCTTCAAAGTGATGCAGAGGCACATGCGGCTCTGGTCCAGGAAGGCCACGCCCTACGGCTGCCCCAGGCCCAGCTGCCGCACAGGCCAAGGTAGGATCCGAGGCTTTGGGGTTCCCATGGTCCAGCATAGAGGCTCGGTGCACGCAGGGTGCTGGGACCTAGGCCTGCTCTTGGACTCCAGGTAGCTCTCGAGCTCACAGCGGCACGTATCCGTCCCCTTCCTGGCAGCTGGGCTTTAGAGTGGTGGAGCTTTCTTTTCTATCTACTGCTTTTATGATGAATACAAACACACAAACATACTTACACTGGCCTTACGCTAGAAAGGTCTGAACCAAAGTGAGTTTCCAGACCATTTCAGACTGGATCCAGTTTCAGGATTTTGGCCTAGCTTTGCTTTTGTTACTGATCGCAAGTATCTTGAGTTTGGTGGATACCCCTGGGCTCATCTAGATCATGAGCTCATCTGGATACTGCTTTGGACTAGGGTTTCTGCAGCCTTGAGATACTTCTGGCTATGTTGGACCGTATGGGTCCTTGGGGTGGAAGCAGCCTTTTAAGGAAGGGAACGATCATCTCTCTCAATTTCCGTGATGTGCCCAGAGTTTGTGGGAAAATGAATAGCTAAGTGATCATCTTTCATTCAACAAAGATGTTCTGAGTGCTTACTATGTGTCTGGCCCTTTTTTGGGTCTTGATAGCAGTGAGAGATTTGCATGGAGTTCCCAGCTTTGGAGGTGGCACCAAATAAATAGACTGATGTAAAATCGTGTGAAACGTAGTGTGGTGAGGGTCAGCACCTGATGCCTCTGGAGACTCCAGTGGAAGTTAGGGAAGACTTGCCGGAAGAGGTAGCACCTGGGCTGAGTTTGGAGACATGGGCAGGAGGAGTTAGCCTGGGAAAGAAATGGAAGGGGCTGTTGAGAGATCCACAGGTGTAAAGGCATGAAGGCAGGAGAGGACCTGGGACCTTCTGGGAACAGCCCATACTCTGTGGAGCCTGAGTACTGAGTTTGTGGCAGGAGATGTCAGGCTTTGGGATGAGTATGGGCAGCCTGGGCTCCATCCTAAAAGAAGGTGAAAGCCAGTGACTGGTTTTAAGCTAGGGAGATTTGGGGGCTGTCTTATATATTTAGGTCAACAAATATTTTCACCCAGAGTTTTCATTTTGTGTTCCCTTGATTCTATGAACCAAGGGGTGTGGGGTGGGAAATACTGGGGGTTTTTTTGTTTTTGTTTTTATCAAGTGAAAGGAAACAACAAGTGTTTTTTAAAAAAAAACAACTCTGCAAAATGATGGGTGAGAAACTGTAGCTTTAAGTTTTATACCTTCTGTGCTGCTTGACTTTAGACGTTTCATGACATGTCATACATTGCCTGCAAGTTAATTAACCCATCAACTTGGAAGGTTGCTGGGAAATTCCAAACCAGCTTCGAGGGTGTGTATGTATTCTGAGTGGGGAGCTGGTTAAAGGCATCCATAACATTATGATAATCCTTGCTGAATATTGCTAGGATTTCAACTGGCAATTCATGCCATTTCTGGCACCATTACCCACAAAAGACCATGCTTCCCCAGAAAGGTAGATGAATCCTCAATTAATAGGAAGCGAATAAACATGTTTAATCTGGTAATAACTTGACTTCCCTGTCTCACAAGGTGAAAGGGAAAAGTCGGTGGTTTTTGAGAGAGAGAGAAGGGAGGGGAGGGAGGAACAGACTGGGTTGACTGATGATGCTGTGAAAGCCCCACAATTGCTGTCAAGGTGGTTTTTCACCCCTGGAGCAGGGTGATCTCATTTGCTGCTGCCTATGCATTCATCCCTGGTTTTCTTGTCTTTTTGCCATGAGGACACATGCATATGCTGAATGTGTAAGTGTGCCCCAGGAAGGCTGTAAGGATTTTAGAGGCAGGCTAAGCAGGATTCAGATTCTCCTCTGCAACTTACTTAGCTGTGAGAGCCTGGGAAAGTTGTTTACCCTACCTGATCTGATTTCAGAGTGCCCACGTAGCCTGGGCTTCTGTGACAATTAAATGGGATGAGATGTTTGTGTATAGTGACTGACACATACCTGATGTTCAGTAGATGTTAATTTCTCTCCCGACCCTGGACTAAAGTGACCTTTAATTGGTGTTCATAGGAATAGCCATTTGTCTCCCGGACTCTCTGTCCTGCTTACTTTTCACCAGTAAGGAAACACATGTTCAGAGAAGTGGGAACTTTGGGAGCAGAATGCCTTGTATTCCAATCCTGGTGTTACTACTTGCTTTGGACAGGTGACTCAATATTTTTATTTTATTTTTTAATTTATTTTAAAGTAATGTGTATTTGTTTTTTGTTGTTTTAATTAATTGATTAATTTGGTTGCGCTGGGTCTTAGTCGCGGCAGGCAGGCTCCTTAGTTGTGGCATGCGAACTCTTAGTTGCGACATGCATGTGGGATCTAGTTCCCTGACCAGGGATCGAACCTGGACCCCCTGCATTGGGAGTGCAGAGTCTTATCCACTGCACCACCAGGGAAGTCCCTCAATAATTTCAGACTTAGGTCTCTTCTCTGTGAAATGGGAACAGTGATGCCCAATACTTCCTACATCTTCCACGGTCATTGTAAAGACTCAGTGAAGTAAGGCAGGGCTCCCAAACCTTAGAGAATCAGAATCACCCAGACATCTTGTTAAAACAGACCGCTAGACTCCATCCTCAGGGGTTCTGATTCTTGAAGTCTTGGGGGAGGCTGAGAATTTGCATTTCTAACCAATTCCCAGGCAGTGCTGGTGTGGTGGTCCCAGGTCACACTTTGACAACAGGGCAGCCTGTCAATACCAGATGGATGTGAGCTACCATCACCTTTTGTATTTTGGGGTAGGGGTCATAAAGTAGTTGCCACCACTTGGCTATTATTCTAATTATGGGGTCCTTATTTTGGCTATGTCAAATAATTGCTTAATTTTGAATTTAAGTAGAACTAATATAAGCAGTGAGGAGAAAGAATTTAGTTTTCAAGGGGGTTGGAATCTACCTTTGCTGCTGAGGACATCTGTGTGATGCAGACACAGGAAGGAGGGGCCTGGACTGACCAGGCGTCAATACAGTTTTATCAGCCTTGACCCCTTGGGACGTGTCTGGATTAAAAAACACATTTCTGGAACATTCTCTTATTGCACAAGACTCTCTACCAGGTGGTAAGGGCACATTTTAGGGAAATTCTGGAAAATGACAGGGGAGTTCCACAGGCCAGAATTTCTTTTAGTAACTTGTGAAAAAAAAAACAAAAAAAACCCCATCATCCCTAGGGTTTTTAAGTATATAAAGATGGATCTTCCCACTGAGGAAATCATGGGCCCTGACTCTTTTATTTTAGAAGGGGGATGGTAAAGATAAGGGGCATGGTGACACCTCTGTCACTTCATGAGCAGCCTGAATTACAGATCTAAAAGTAACAGCTTCTCCCCCATCCACCAACCCAATACTTAAACTCTCCTTTGTCATTGTTTCTAGAAGCAATTGAGTCATAAGAAATTCTACCTGAATCTGCAAGCCTTTCAAACACAGCCAAGGTGGGGAACTCAGTGTCACGTTAGCGTTAAGAGTTTAGGTTCTGGGGTCAGATGGATGGGGCCCGTCTCTTCACTTTCTGACTTGGAGAAAGTGACCTTAACAGATGGCTTTCTAAACTCCCATTTTCTTATCTAAACTGAGGGCAGTAGTAGTACTTATTCCAAAGAGTCTTTGTGAGGGTTATTTAGATAAGTATGTGAGGACTCAATAAATGACAGCTATCGTTACTACCAGGGCGATTTTTAAGAGTTTAGGATTGGGACCAACAGCTGCATGCCCCCCTGAGCTGTCACGTTTACAGAATTATCCAGCAATGTTCAGTTGGTTTGTGGGGCTAGATTCTCCGTTTTCTCCAATTTGTTTATATGGTTTTGGATTGAAAGAGAAGGGGAAAGAAATGGGGACACAGGGACAGAGGATCGCCTGTGGGGAGTATGACCCTGCCTGACCCGAGGAACTGTGGCTCAGCCCGCGTAAGGCAGGGATTAGAGCCATAAGCTGAAGGATCTGTTCTCCCAGGTGGTGTGGGACACTCAGTGGCTCAGAGGCCAAGGTGACAAAATGCAGAGTTGGGGAAAGGGCTTACACATGGCGCCAAGGGTGCAGTGAAAACACAAGGGAACCTGGGTCTGTTTTCCTCTCAAAGTTTTGAGGTCCCAAGAGGCAGCATCCTGGGCAGGAAAGCAGTGTTTTCATGGAGGCCACAGCATCCATGGAGATGACAAAGTAATTCCCACAGGGACTTGTGAGTGGGTAGTAGTTATTAATGAAGAACACAAGGGGACTTGTTCCGAAGGTTCTCCTTCTGTGTGCGGGGAAATCCCTAAATAATGGGGGTGGAAGTGACACAGGTGGGAACAGGGGAGGAGTAGGGACATTCGGGTGATGTAGCTGAAGTCTGCTGCAGAATGCTGGGCACAGGGTAACCATCCAGGAACTGGTCATTATTCCTAGCTGTTTCCTGCCACCTGACCTTGCCCTGTGCCCATGGTCCCGGGAAAGGTCTGCTTGAGTATTGAAGGACATGAGAAGTCTTAGCCCCTCTTTCCATGGAACTCTTTGGAGAATGCAGAGTAGGGTATTATTAAGTCTATGCTAAGTCAGTTTTCTCCTTCACAACCACAAAATATCTACTTTTGAGAGGAAAGAGTAACTTAGGCCTTAGGTACTAGGAAATATTGATGATCCTGGCTGGCTCCCTAGACTTGGAGGCAGAAGACCTGGTTCAGACCCCAGATTTGTTACCTTCGAGCTTTGAGACCATAGGCTAATTATTTAGCTTCCTCCTCTGTACAGTGGGGACAAAACTGCCTGCCCTACCACCAGATAATAAATGCAAAATGTTTTGTAAACTGTAAAGTTGTGTTTAAGGGAATTAAGGAAAGTGGTTTTGGTTTGGCTGATGACGACAGCTCCTAGGGCTACTGGCATTCGACCAAAGGGATGGTGCCTTATTCCAAAATGAAGACTCATGAGGGAACTCAGGCGTGGAGACAGGTGAGGGATGGGGAGGTGTTTGGGGATATCCCTGGGTGTTCACTACCTACTCCTGAGACTGGTCTGTGGGACATGAACCAATAATCTCATCAGGAGGTATCAATCACTGGGGCAATGCTGAGGATGCGACAGCTGCCCCTCCTCTCTCCCCTGCCGTGGTCATGTATCCCTGTCTCCCTTCTAGACTGTGCACTTCTAGATCACGGACCACGTTCTCTCCTCTTCATTGTCCAGCCCCTGGCACAGGGCCTGCCATTCAGTGGCGGTTCGTTCCATCAGGGTTTATGGAACGATTTAGTGAGTGAGTGAGTGAAAGGGTGTGTTTCCTTTTTTTGGACCACTGTTCTTGTCTGTATTCTGCACACTTTCATTCTTAGGCTGCTTCTCTTTCTGAAATGTCCTAAAGTAATCCACAGCTCTGGGGAGACTGGAACATGGAAACACAAATTCATGGGTTGAGAAAACAGGAAAAGCTGAGGAAGAACAATAAGAATTGCTTTCCTTTCTGAGCTCTTTGTGCCTTGGGGATCAACTCTGGGGAAGAAAGGAGGCTTGGGAATTGGTCGCTGGTGGTGGGTGCGTGGGTGGGGCAGCAGGCATCTTCTGTGGAGAATTCGCCTGTCTTGACACAATAATGCTGTTCTGTAACTTGAAGGAGATGTGGGCTCTGAAGACTTCTGGCCCTGGAAATAGGAGCCTTTTCAAGAAGAACAGGGAACTGACAAAATAAATCTGGAAATGGCTCCCATTGTTGTTAGGGTTGAAACAGGTGTTTTGTGAGTTTCCTGAATGCTGCTATGGTTCTAAACCAGGGAACATCTTGATTTTATATTGGTTTCCATTGTTGCTCCCCAAACCTCTTACGGATAGTAACAACAGTGACATCAATGCGGACAGTGCCCTTTCTCTGAGGGCTTGCTCTACACCACCCTGCCTTATTTCTCACAACAACTCTGTAAGATTAGTGACAACCATGACCCCATTTTACAGATGAGGAAGTGGAGGCTCAGAGAGGTTAAGTGATTTCCCCAAGGTCACACAGCCAGTCAACTTAATTTGAACCATGTTTGAATCCCAGCTTGAAAGCTACATCCATGCCCTCCTCCACCCCCTGAACTGCCTCCTTTGAAAAGTGTAAGGTTGAGTTTATTGATGAGGTTGTACAGACTTGCCTCTGAAGTATTTTCTAGGCAGTTCAAATAAAGCCCTTCAAAATAAAGATTGTGTGTATTTCCCTGACAAGAAATCCTCCCTGTCCCAACACCTCCCTTCAAGGGTTTTTTTATAGACAGAGCCCCCTCCCACCCCCAGGGTTCAGCCCCAAAGCCTGTAACCAGTCATGAATGAAACATGCTTCCCCAGGCTCACAAAATGTCAGTTAGATTCTCTTTGTTCTCAAAGCTCTGGTTTCGCAGAGCATCAATTTCCCCTAATAATAAGCTTTTTTCTTCTTCATCTGATGATGCAGGCTGGTCTTGAGGGTTCTTATCATGTCTATTGCTCATCCAAGATAGACACACGCACAGAGAGTTTGTCACTTCCCTTCATGTCTTCTCCTTTCCCGTCACACGTGATTTCCGCCCCAGTGCAAGCAGGGATCTGGGCAGCATCCCGCCTCTTCCTCCGCCCCCTGCCTCCCTCCCACCCAGCTCTTTGAGTTCCCATGAGTAAGCTCGTCTTTCTCCACCCCCATCATTCACCCCTCCACGGTGACTTGTCAGCTGGGTGTGCCCCTGGGGGCCCGGTATTTCCGACAGGGTGTATATTTGAGCTAACACGTATCATGTATGAACTTTGTTCCAGGCACATGCTGAGATCTTTGAACGGATTATCTCATTTGCTACTTACATCATCCCAAGGAGGAGGGTCCTGGTGGTAAACCCACCGTACAGATGAGGAAACTGAGGCACAAGATGTCCAAGGACACATAGCCCTCTAGGGTCTAGAGTCTAGAGACTATCTTCTTAACCAGCAGGACTCAACAGCTTAGGTTTTGTTCTGGAAACTTCCTTGTGAAACACCGAAGAGCCTTGAGAGTAATCTCTGGCTTTTGAAGTTCTCAGCCCACAGGGCCCTAGAGCAATGGTCCCCAACCTTTTTGGCACCAGGGACCGGTTTCATGGAAGACAGTTTTTCCACGGACAGGTTGAGAAGGGCTGGGGGTGTGGTTCAGGTGGTAATGTGAGTGATGAGGAGAGAAGGGGAGCCGCAGATGAAGCTTCGCTCGCTCTCCCGCCCGCCTGCCTCTCACCTCCTGCTGTGCGGCCCGGTTTCTAACAGGCCGTGGACCAGTATCTGTCCATGGCCCGGGTGTTGGGGACCCCTGCCCTAGAGAATCAAGGTGGACAGTAACCTCGGAAAGGTCAAGTCAAGCAGTAACAATAACTAGAGGGGTTTACAGAACATCCACAGACAGTTTAAGATAACCAAAACCTGACCATTCTCTCCCTGTAAGGAGAGCGCAGGAACGGTGGTGCGAATGGCCCCCTGCACCTGTCTCCGTCTGTCACCTCCTACAAGACCTCCTCCCCGTCATTTGCACCTTCCCCACGCTTCTGTCATTACAGCCATCTATGGATAGGTAGGGTCACCTTAAGGACAGCAGTTCTTAAGGTTTCAGGTGGGTCAGGATCACTTAGGGAGCTTATCTAAAATCCAGATTCTGGAAATTCTGATTCAGGAGGCCTGGGAGAGGGACCTAGAATTTTCATTTTTCCAGGCACCTTTGGTGATCCTGATGCAAGAAGTCTCCAACCCGCTATTTGAAAGTAACCACTGCTTCTCAGACAATAGCATTAGGACAAGGAAGCAAAATGCAGTTGTAGGTCAGAGGCCTGATTTTGCCTCGAGCAATCTCTCACAAATGCCCGAGAGCATGACTGTAATCCCGGGACCCCAGCATCACTTGGTTGCCCTGCTCTCTGCTCTTCACCCTTCACCTCTGTTGCTGGGGAGGATGCAGCTGAGGAGCTGTTCATCTTTATCTGCTGTGCTTATTGTGGGAGCTCAATAATATTTATTATTATTTATTAATCTTCTTAACTAGGATCAAGATTTTTATCTTCTGGTCTAATATCTCCTACCAAGGGATTCTCTAACCCATTTAGAGACCAACTTTGACTCTGCCCATGTAGACCAACTGAAATGATCAGGAAAAAGTAGGGAAGAGATCCTGCGCTAGAGACAGGTTATATAGACAGCTGCATGTTTAGGTATAGACACAGCTGAAGTTGCCCCCAGCTTGGCTCCCTCTTTAAGTTGTGCTGGAGGCTCCACCTCCCACAGAAGGCCTTTTTCCGAAGGAGAGGAGTGGCTACCCGTCCCATCCCAGATATAATCTCCTGCGGGGGGCACTCCCATTGCTATGCTCAGTTTACAGCCAATCCGTCAATGTTAAGTGGCCTGTAATCATTTGCTCTATCAGGTTAGTAAGAAACCTCTGAACATGTCATTCTGCAATAAGTTATTTCATTTTCTTTGGTCCATAGCGTGCTTCTAAAACCAGAGCTTTTCTGATGCCCACAAAGGCTGTGGACTCTACTAGGACAGGGAACCCATGCATCTTGAGAGAGCAGTGTAGCGCCTGAAACACAGAAGGTGCGCCATAAATGTTTGTTGATTAAGTGACTGTAATTCTGTGCATCCACGATTTTTTGAGGAGCGGTTGTCTCCAGATGAGACTCTGTGGGCTGTACCAGAATAAGTCCATATAAAGTTGCACTCTTCTCAGACAAACATGCAAAACTTTAGGGCAGTGTATTAAGTTTCTCATAAAGCTAAATTTAAAAGACTGTCTATTCTGAGACTATGTTCTTCCTAATTTGGGTGTGTTAAAATTACCTCTATTCTGTGAGGTGATAGCAAGAGATGTGACCATATTGACTTAACTGACTCCACGCCCGCCTCTTTTGGGTAGGCTCCTGCATTTCTTGCCTAGAAGACTGAAGTAGCCTCCAGAAGTAGCCTGCCTGAGCCCACCTCCCCGCTTTTATCTGTCAGGACTTTCAGTTACAATCCAGACTAGGGGATTCTAGCTGACCTGGCTATTTCCTCAAAGACAGAAAGACTTTTTAAGAGAAGGTAGGCCTAAAGGCATTGTGCTATCCTCAGATGGATCCTGGAAGAGAAAAAGGACATTAGTGGAAAGACTGGTAAAATCCAGATGAAGTTTGTAGTTTAGTTAATGGTAATCTCTCATTGTTAGTGTCTTCGTTGTGCTGACTACACCATGGTTATGTAAGACGTTAGCGGTAGGAGAAACCGGGTGAAGGGTATAGGAAATCTCTGTGCTATTTCTGTAGCTTTTCCACGAATCTAAAATTATTCCAAAATAAAAAGTTTATTAGAAAAAAATGCTGACAGTCCATATGCTCAAAACTCCATTTGATCAAAGTTACCTTTTGAATATGTAAATCAGAGCATATCAGTGTGTTTCTTAAAGTCTTTCAGTGACTTCCCATTTCCCTGGGAATCAAATCCCACACCCATACCAGGACCTCGGCAACCAGCCCTGCTGTATCTCCCACCTCATCTCTGGTCTGTCCACTCTGCCTTTGATTACTCCAGTCACAGTGGCCTTCCTGCAGTTTCCTGACGAGGCCATGCTTGTCGCTGCCTTAGGCCTTTGCACCACCTCTGTCTAGAACCCTCTTCCACCAGATGTTCGCATGGCCGGCTCTGGATGCTTAGGGCTCTTTTCCAGCACTTTTGCTGCCCACCCACTCTAACATAGCTTCTCTGCCGGTCACTGTCCTTCACTTCACTCTGCTTTGTGTTCTTCAAAGCACCTAACACCATCTATCAAATTACTTAAATGATTTATTTCCTTGGTATTTATTTGTTTATTGTCTCCCCCTCCCCTTTGGATGTCAGGTCCACGAGGACCGGGGTTTACTGTTCATCCCTGGATCCTCAGCACCTAGAGTAGCGTCTGGCACATACTAGGGGCTCTCTAATTATTTGCTGAAGGAACGAAAGCAGGGACATTGCATCCAGGAAGGCTCCCTGACCGCTGCTCAGGGATAAGATTCCCCACCTCTGGTCCCACGGCCTCCTGCACTTCTCTCTCCTACAGCTTTTGCCCAGCTGGGTTGTAACTGGTGTTGGCCCCTCTGTCTCCTTCACTAGGCCCTGAGCTCTGGTGGGTAGAATGATGTGATCCACCTTTGCACTTTTTGAGCTTGCACACACCTGGGACAAAGGGGCATTCAACAGCAGTGGAACTCATTAGGGCCTCTGGCTTGGACACTTGCTGGCTAACTTGGGGAGTCTGAGGTGAACCCTATTTTAGACAAGACCAGTCACTGACCACTTCATTCATCTTTGGATGGTCACTGCCTAGCATTAGAATGGGTTACATGGGTTTCCACACCCTGCCTTGTAATGACTGAGTAACCTTGGGCAGGAAATGTAACCTCCCAGAGCCCTGCTCTCCTCATCCACAGGACGGGGATGTGGATGTTGATGGACATGTGCATGCCCACATGTACACCCACACACGTACACACACTGCACATAGCTGATCTTCTTACCCTTTCAATCTCAGCTTAAATCTTATCTGCTTTATCTAAAGTAGGTCCCTTGGCCTCAGGCAGAGCACTTATCACAGTTTATAATGAAGTGATTTACGTATGTTTTGTGTCATCTCCACCATCAGAGTGCAGGTAGGTGGTGTAATTAATTGGCACCATTGCATCCCAGATGTTGCAACAGTAGAGAGTATAGAGTTGCTATATTATTATGCCATTATTTATCCTTATATTATTTTTAGGGACAGTGGGGAGTTATTGAAAAGAAGAAAAAAGAAAATCTCTGGCCAACAAGGTCTTCTTTGCTTGGTTACTGGAGAGGGTAATTTAGATTCACAAAGTCAAGTCGTGGTCTGGGCGTGCCGGCCAAGAGAAATTATTTCCCAAGGAGAGGTGGTGTGTGTTTTACTGATTGTCAATTTATGACCGACCCCAGAGTTTGAAAAGATAAAGTTTCTTGGATACCTCTTCCCCTCCAGCCTGCTCATGTAGTTTCAATTTATTTTAGTAGTGAATTCAGTTGGCATTTTCTCTGGAACCCTGTTATTAAAACCAATTTGACAGAGACTGTGCTTGCAAATACAACAGCCTAGGAACGAAATGAACTCCGATGTACTATATGAGTCCCAATATTGGTTCAGCCACGGCATGACACTTAGAATGAGTGAGAGCGATGGGAATCTCATTAATCCTCACAATTTAGCACCAGCCTCAGGAAGAGGAGAAAAACACATCTGATCGAACTGTCCTGTTAGTCTTATAAATGTGTGTGAGAGAGGTATTAATGGGGTGCAGTAAAGGGAGCAGGAATATTTATCCCAATTCCTTGATCATTTGCTGGTGGATCTAAGACAGAAGACTAACTGAGAAGGATTTATAGAAGTAAAATGAGGCTGCCGTCCGAAGGCTCAGACAAGTGGAGAGAACGTCAGTCATTCATCTTTCATTTATTGAGCATCTGCTATGTGCTGGGCGCTATTCGAGGCCATGTGGATCGAGTGTGAAGAAGCCAGTCGAAGTCCCTGCCCCCAAGGAGCTTACATTCTGGTGGGAAGAGATAGACAACAACCAAATGAGCAAGTTAATCAGTAACTTTAGTAAAGAAAATAAAACAGGGTCACGTTATAGGCTGGTACTCGGATTGGGGTGGTAGGGACTGTTTTAGGTTGATGGTCAGAAAAGGCTTCTCTGAACATGTGACATGGAATGAAAAGCAGATGTTTGGGTGGAGGCAGCTGCTCGGAGATGGAAGTTCCTAGCGGCTCAGCTGAGGAACAGAACAGGAGAAGCCGTGAAATGACCTCAACATCAGGGAGAAACCCCAAAGGTCTCTCAATCCCTGCCACATACTAAAATACAAATAATGAACAATTTCACGTTCTTTATTACTTACTAGTGATACTTATGACTTCCCAGCAGTGTGACCTTAGACAAGGTATTCATCACTCTAATTTGACAGCCATAACATAGCAGTAGTAATGACTACACACCTCCTGGCCATGTTATGAGACTTAACATGTGATGGTAATAAGTACTGATAATTACTGAGTGCTTATTATGTGCCGGGCACTGTGCTTAGCATTTCATTTACCAAAGCTCATTTAATCTTGTTGCTAACCTTCTCGATAAGGTTAGAAGCTAATATTATGTTCCTCATTTTGCAGATGAGGAAACTGAGTACAGAGAGGGTGAGCAACTTGCTCCAAGTCACCCAGCCAGTGAGTGACAGGGTGGGAGTTTGAATCCAGGCACTCTTCGTCCGAAGTCCTCAGCCTCACCCCCTGTGTCTTCCAGATTTAGCAGCCTTAGAACAGCACCCATCAGGTACCTCGCCCAGTGCCGACAGTGACGACCCTCAATGCTCCTAGGTGTCATTACTGCGCACATTGTCTTTCTTCCACTTCGCAGCAACCGTGAGCGATCTTAGAACCTGCATTTTAGAATGTGACATTCAGAAGTCAGTGATTTGCCATCAGGTTGGAAGCCAGATCTGATTCCCAATCCACCGGTCTTTTCCCCGTGGCGCAACTCCCTGGAGTTTTTGCTTATTATAATTAAGCATATTTTGAAAGGAACCCTCAGAAATACACACTGAATTTGCTTCAGTAGATCCAGCTGTTTGCGAAACAATAGGTTCATTTCTCTTCCTTAATACTGCTTCTATTAATATTTAAAAGATCCCTCCATATTCATTGTTCCTATTTTGAGCTAAAAAAAATCCCCCAAGCGTTTCAGCATTCATCGGCTGATGAAAGCCACCGCGATTCTGAATCGACACCCGCTCTACCACCTGTCACCCAGACGTTGCTCTCGGTGCCTGTATTGTTCCTCCTTGTGTACAGCCCAGGAATTCCAGGTCTCCCTGAGACTTCTCAGGTAGGAAACATTGTTCCCAGTGAGTTTGTTTTTGTTTTTTGCACATGGTCATTCCTATGTTCTTGGATCTCTAGAGCTGAACTTTCAACTTGAAAAACTTAAGAAAAAAAAAGCCTTCTTGGAGAGGACTGTTAGAATATAGAAGATCCACTGAGACCAGAGGAAAGCATGTTTGAGCTCACTGCCTGGCCAGGCAATTACAGTTACAAGTGGGAGCAGTGACAGAGGAAAAGTAAGGCAGCCAGAGCAGCTTTCCCTTGATCTTTCTCTGAGGTTGGTGCAGGTGTGTCCCTCCAGTCCAGATGTTTTCTCTGGAGTCGAGACTCTAATATTTGACCACCTACTCCGTGTCTCTACTTAGAAATCTAACAGGCAACTCAAGTTTAGCAAGATAACAACAAATGCCTGACCTTCACCCTCACCTGGTTCCTCTCTGGGGCTTCCCCACATCTGTTACTAACAACTCTATCCTTTGAGGTGCTTGAGGGAAAATGTTGGAGTCTCCCCAACACTTTTCTTTCCCTGACAGGACCCAGGTCCGATTCATCAGCAACACCTGTTGGCCTTCACTTTCAGACGAGATTCAGATTCTGACCATGTCTCACCACCTTCATGGCTGTCACCATGGACCGAGCCACCATCCTCTCTTTCCTGATGTCCGTGGTCTCCTAACTGGCCTTGCGCTTTCACTCGTGCCCTTTTTCATACACAGCGTGGCAGCCAGAGTGATCCTTTGAAATCTGCGTGAGTGCATACCCCTCCTCTGCTCAAAACTCTCTAATGCCTTCCTGTCCTCAGAACAAAAGTTAAATCCTCAGAATGGCCTATTAAGCCCTCCAGGGTGCCCCTCCCCCATTATTGTTCTAATCTCATTTGATCTACCCTGCTTGTCCACTCTAGAATGTAAGTTTCTTGAGGCCAGGAATATTTGTCTGTTTTTTCACACTATTTCCAATGTCTAGAATAGTGCCTGGCACAGAGTAGGCACTTAAACATATTTCTTAAGTGAATGGATGACTGTTAAGGAATTCACATAGTGCCTGACTGTACGAAGTCCAGAATCTTTTCATTACAAAAAGAAAACCAATTCAAATGGAATATGATTGGATCACTTCCAATGGGATAGAAATTCAGGGGTGCATTACTTTCAGGGCAGCTCTATCCAGGAACTCAAATGAAGCCAATAGTCACTTGCTTCCTTTGTCTATTGTCTCTTTTTCTTCCCTGTTAGTCTCATTCTCAAGCAGGCTTTCTTGGTCACCATAAACTTCAGCCTTACATAACACTACGTTAGCAGTACCAGTGGGGAAAAAACAAACACGTCTTTCCCAACACTTCTATTCTAAGTCCTAGGAGACAATCTCATTGACCTAGCTTGAATCAGACACCTCTCCCTGAACCAGCCACTGGGATGAAATGTTCCCATTGGTCAAGTCGAATCATCTGCTCATCCCTGGAGTAGAATGAGAGAGTAGCGGCACCAGGCCCCCCAACATCCGTAGACTGACACAGATGGAGGGCTGCTTCTGTAAAGGGAAGTATAGGTTCATCCCTCATTATTACCAGACTGATCTTTGCAAAACATGGCTCTGATCTTGTCATTATTATGCTCCAGGATCCTCACTGACTCCCTACTGAAATAAATGCAAAAATCCTTGGACTGGTGTTCAAGGCTCATCATAATGTGGTCCCAATCTATACCTCTGGTTTTGTCTCACCATTCCCTCCCATCTTCCCTTTACTGCAGAAGCACTGGACTCTGTGCTATCCTTGGAACACCATTTATTCACTTACTTATATCTATCTATCTTTTTCTCATGAAGCACCTACTGTATGCCTCCCAGCGTTTTTCCTTTTGGTGACCACTCTCCAGAATGCCTTTTGCCTCCTCCATGTATATAAAAGCCAACGCATTCTTTATGGCCTAGGTTAAGTACCATATTTTCTAAGATGTCCTCATTCTTCTCCCCCCCACCACCCATCATGCAGCTCAGAATGATTTATTCCCTCCATCTCTCGCCATAGAAAAATTTATTCTTCTCCTGAGGCAGCATTTTTTTTTTAGCCTTAGGTTAATGTTATATATATATATATATATATATATATATATATATATATATATATATATAGGTTTGGCCAAAAAGTTCCATCGGTTTTTAAAGTTAAAAATAAAAGACACATTTTCATTTTCACCAAGAACTTTATTGAACAAAGTATTCACCTTCTGCCATTTTTCAGGCAACTTCATCATTCCATCTTCCCAAAACTTTTTATCTTTTTGAGCAAAGAACTGTTCCAGGTACCTTTTACAGTCTTCCAAGGAGTTGAAATTTTTTCCATTGAGAGAATTTTGTAAAGACCGAAATGAATGGAAATCCAAAGGTGCAATATCCGGTGACTACGGCAGATGAATCAGAACTTCCCAGCCAAGCTGTAACAGTTTCTGCCTGGTCATCAAAGAAATATGTAGTCTTGCGTTATCCTGATGGAAGATTATGCATTTTCTGTTGACTAATTCCGGATGCTTTTTGTAGAGTGCTGCTTTCAGTTGGTAACTGGGAGCAGTACTTGTTGGAAATAATCGTTTGGTTTTCCAGGAGCTCACGGTAGAGGACTCCCTTCCAATCCCACCATATACACAACATCACCTTCTTTGGATGAAGACCAGCCTTGAGTGTGGTTGGTGGTGGTTCATGTCGCTTGCCCCACGATCTTTTCCGCTCCACATTATTGTGCAGTATCCACTTTTCATCACCTGTCACAATTTGTTTTAAAAAAAGGAATGTTTTCGTTAAGTTTAAGTAGAGAATTGCATGCAGAAATACGGTCAAGAAGGTTTTTTTCGCTTAACTTACGTGGAACCCAAACACCAAACCGATTAACACAACCAAGCTGGTGCAAATGATTTTCAGTGCTTGATTTGGATATTTTGAGTATGTCAGCTATCTCCCGTGTGGTATAAAGTTGATTGTTTTCAATTAATGTCTCAATTTGATCGCTATCAACTTTCAGCTGAAAGTTTTTCTTTTTCTTTTTCAACTTTTTCTGAAAGTTTCAGAAATCTCCAGCAGGAAACTTCACAAACCGCTTTTGACACATTCGATCAGTCACAGCACCTTCTCCATACACTGCACAAATCTTTTTTTGCATTTCAGTTGAGTTTTTTCCTTTCTTGAAATAATAAAGCATAATATGCTGAAAAGGTTGCTTTTTTCTTCCATCTTCAATATTAAAATGGCTACACAAAAATTCACCAATTTCGATAAGTTCTTTTTCAAATGCATGCTGATATGACAGCTGTCACAATACAGTCTAACAAAATTGTTTTGAATGAAGTTAAGGACAACTAAGCGCTACTGGAGCCATCTTTCGGAAAAAACAAACGAACTTTTGGCCAATCCAATATACATATATACATGTGTGTGTGTGTGTGTGTGTGTGTTTGTGTGTGTGTGTGTGTATATACCTGTTTCCCCTATTGGACTCTAAATTCTTTGAGGGCTTGGACATCTCCTCCCACTATACAACCAGCCAGTTATAATAGTATTGTACACATAGTAGATATCTAAGAACTGTTTGTGAAATGAATCAATTACAAACTGAAGCGATTTAAACTTTCAGTTTCTCCTGCTTTATCATCACCTTTATCATCATCATTTATAATATGTTTATCTGTATAGGATATCTTATTTGTATAGCATGTTGGGATTTTTTTAATGTTTTGGGGATTTTCATCTTATTTACTTTTTATAATGGTTTTCTGAACTGAATATTATCTCTATCTTAAGGATAAAGAAACTGAATCTCAGGTCAGGTAACTTTTTGGCTGCACAGTGGTAAGGACAAGAATTGAATTTAAATCTTTGACTCTGTATTAGTCATAACTATTTTGGCAACAAGTGAGAGCAACTCAAGTCAGCTTAAGTACAATAGGAAATTTATTGGTTAATTGGTGGCCCCCAAAGAACCGTGCTTTTTGGTACTCACACTTGTGTAGGGCCAGCCATCCCTCAGTGACTCTGAGCTTGGACATGTGACATGTTTTGACTGATGGGATTTTAGCAAGCATGATGTAAACAGAGGTTTGATAAATTGCTAGCAAATTGGGACTTGCCTACTTTGAGTGCTCCTTCTTGGAACCCAACTGACATGCCCTAAAAAGCCCAAGCCACATGCAGAGACCATGGGGTAGAAGAAGCAAGATGCTCCAGTCAACAGCCCCAGCTGAGCCTTTAGCAGCCACTCAGCACCAATAGCCAGCATGAGTCAGCCTGCTGGGTGCAGTGAGTGTCCCAGATGGTCCATCCCAGGCCAACCTCCAGCTGACTGCAATTCCAGCCACAGAACCTGGAGGGAGAGTAAAATGGTTGTCACTTAAAGCCATTAAGTTTCAGGACAGCTTGGTCTTCAGCAATAGGTAACAGAAGCATCAGGCAAGCGACTGATTTATTCCAAGTTCACCTGCCCAGCCCTGAACCAGTCACCATGGCCGTGGTGGTGGGGTCTTGTACCTCCGCGAGGACTGTATGGGGCAGGGGAAGAGAGCCTCACAGAAGGTCTGGGAAACTGTGCAGAAGAGACAACAAGTGTAGGTCCTGGAGTCTGGTAGAGACTGCAGAAAGCCAGCATAGCTCCTAGGGGAACAGGTGGAGGTCCTTCATATCCCGGAATCGTAGATTGTCAGAGTTAACAAGTTCAAGTCCAGTTCTTTCGTTTTACAGATACTGTAATTAAGGCCCAGAGAAGATCATTTCTAGGGTCAAGATCTACCAGTCATCAGGCCAGAAGCCCAGCATCCCAGTTCCTCCTCTGGGTCTCTTTCTGTCGCCCCAGGTTTCCTCAGTGGTAATGGTTGGCGGGGGTGGGGTAGAGGTGGGGTGAGTGTGTGGGAATCTGACATGGGGTAGATTGGAGGGGCCTTGGGCTGGGGGTTTAGGGGGAGCGATGTGATCCTCCCAGAGCTCCGTGTGCTCCCAGTTGCCCCCCTGGCCAGAGACCCATGTTCACACACGAATCGGCTGCCTGGATGTGGAGTGAGTCAGACCCAGCTCAGCTCCAGTCACCCCTGCTCCTCAGCCTTTACCAACAGAGCTGATCGTTAAGCCAGGCAGCCCAGGACACATCTCTGAAGCGCTGTAAAATTTTCATAGCGGGGGAAGTACTTCCAGACAACATTTGGGACCTCAGGCTTCATGTAACGCCCTGTTTGATGTGAATTTGTGGCTCTTTAGACAACTTAAGATCAATTTTTGTGAAATTTCCCAGAACATTTTGTTTCCTCAGGCAAAAAATGGCTTTTGCTGCATGAACAGCAGTTGAGCGTCTGCTCCAGAGGAAGACAATCAATTGTGGCCTCTGACAAATCAATAAATAGAGGTAGGAGGCAAGATTCTTCGTGTTCACTGCATCCATAATTCTCTTCCTTCCCATCACCACTGGAGACAGAGTTGTAGGATGTTCATTCTGAGAGGTAATTTAGAGTTTCTTTGGTTTACTGATGATTTCAGAGATGGGAAAACAGGCTCAGAGAGGGCTAAGGGCTTGTTCCAGTTACACAGCAATTCTATGGATCGAGTTGGGACTAGACTCTCAGCTTCTGAGTCTGAGGCAAATTCTCTTTCCACAGCCCTGAAATCTTTTGGTGACTTTGGTGGCAGCTCTGACACAGGATCGGGAGTAGGTCATGAGGAAGGGAGATAGGGAGGATGCTGTGTTTCCAAGGAAACTGATTTGTAGCAGGGGGACCACAGGGAGTGGAGAGAATGATCTAGATTTCTCCAGTAGAGACTCTGGACTTCAATGTCTGTCTTTAGCCACAAACAGGATGGATATAAAATCCTTAAGAGGTTTTTATACTCACAAGTCCCCATAGAGAATTAACCATGCTATGTTTTGTTTTCTCTGGGTCCTGACCCACTTCTCTGAGTTTTAGAGGGGTTAAACTGTTTACTCAAGATCACACAGTCAGAAAGAACTGATTCCATAGCCTGTGTCCTTTGCATTACCCTGTACTGCCTTTTAGGGGGGCAGGCATAGTCCTTACTGTAAATGGAATTGAAGGTATTTTGTCCCAAGGAAAAAGAATCACAGGGTAATGTAGAAGTTTATTTATATTAAATACTGCACAGTGCAGATGGCTGAGGATGTGAGCTTCAGGGCCAGGTTAAAATCCAAGTTCCATCAGTTATGTGTGTTCAACCTTTGGGGTGCATTTGTCCCCTGAAAGATCTTATTTTACTTCTTATCTATACAGTGGACATAAACATTTATTTCATAGTGTTGTCATGAGGGTAAAAATGAGAAAATGCTGGTCAATCACTTAACACTGTGCCTGGCACTCAAGTGCTCAAAAATGTTAGCTGTTATGTGATTTTATCATGCACGATATTAATTGGGGAATGGGATGATGCAAGAAGAGAAAATGTAAAAGAGAAAAGATGACCTTTTCTTCATGCTTAATTTGGCTTCACGCACCGATTCCTTTGCATGTCCTGAGCACACATCTGTCCTCCCTGGTGGATTAGAGTAGATCAGCTCATTTCAAAGGTGAGAGATGAGTGAAACTGTTCACTGGGAAACCCAACTGGATGTGCATAAAGGTACATGTGAGAGGATAACCTTTGCAAGATCACTTATAATAGAGAAAAGCTAGAAATAACCTAAATGTTAGTTTATAAAGAACAGGTTACATCAGCTATGGTACATCACAGTTAATGCAGTTCAGTACTTCCATGTGCTTAGGATAAATCACCTTTGATTCCTTTTTTTCCCTCTCACTCCCCATGTGAATACCATCAGTAAATCCTGTTGACTCTACCTTCAAAATATATGCAGAATCTGACCAGTTCTCATTACCTGCTACCACCCTGATCTTAAACCACTGTCATCTCTCATAGATTTTTGCAGTTACCTTCGACCTAGTCTTTCTGCTTCCACTTGCCCTTTCCAGCTGCTGTAGCATCCTCGCTGTTTCTTGAACCTATTAGTTACATTCCTATCTCAGGACCTTTGCACAGGCTGTTCCTGCTGCCTGGAAAACTCTTTCCCGCAATGTCCTCATAGCTCTCTTTCTCATCTACTCAAGCCTGCTTCCCAGTGAGGCCTGCTTATCCACCCAGTTTTTAGTTGCAATCCACCCCACTCTGAGTTTAGTATTCCCAATCTCCTTTATCCTGTTCTATATTTTCCATAGCAGTTATCACTTTTTCATGTGCATATATTATTAACTTATTTATTAAGTGTATTGCCTCTTTCTCTCCAGTGGAATTTAAGCTCCATGAAGGCAAGTGTTTTTGCCTTTTTTTTTTTTTGCTTTTGTTGCTTACTGTTACATCCTCAGCACCTAGAATAGTTTCAAGCATGTAGTAGGTACTTAATAAATATTTGATGAAGAATGAATGAATTTTTTACAATGAGTTAGTATGGAATCATAAAACCAATGAGGGGGATCTATCTGTATTGACAGGGAAAGATCTCCAAGATATATTTTTAAATTAAATAAATCAAGTTGTAAAGCTATTAATATATATATTTAAACATAAATGAAGTTAAAATATATATCTGTAGGGCTTCCCTGGTGGCGCAGTGGTTGAGAGTCCGCCTTCCGATGCAGGGGACACGGGTTCGTGCCCCGGTCCGGGAAGATCCCACATGCCGTGGAGCGGCTGGACCCGTGAGCCATGGCCACTGAGCCTGCGCATCTGGAGCCTGTGCTCCGCAACGTGAGAGGCCGCAACAGTGAGAGGCCCGCGTACCA
>NC_041221.1:141265298-141295841 GCF_002837175.3 Physeter macrocephalus | reverse complement strand
AAAAAAAAAAAAAAAAAAAAAAAAATATATATATATATATATATGTATACATATGTATTCTAACTTCATTTACGTTTAGAAAACAAAACCATCTATTTGTATCTGCATACATATGTATATAAATGCATAAAATGTTGGGAAGGCCACATTCTAGATGTATTAGTAACAGTTACTTTTTAAGAAGAGTGAAGGAGACCTTTTATTTTCTTCTTTATTCCTCTCTAATTTAAAAGATTTATCCTCTAAAAGGCTGTATTCATGGATTACTTGTGTATATTTTTCTAAATTGATGTAAATTTTGAAACAATATGAAATATATGTGCAGAAAATTTAGCACGCTTTGTTATATCTTCCTGGATCAACTAAACTGAACAGGTTGCTAACAGAGAGGATTGAAATGGATGGGGGTATCTCTGACCAGCTGATTATTTGTGCCCACTTGACCTGATCCCCCCTCACCAGACCCACGTACTTTCCCACCCTGGGGTGTGAGCTCCTTGGTAGCAGAGCCCTAATTGTTTGGGTCACTGCCATAGCCCTGTTTTCTAGCACTGTGCTTTGGACTTGGGAGATGCAAAGTACGTAGCTGTTTAATTGAGGTGGGATGCAGCCTCAGTTTGCTCTCCCACCTGCAGGTGGCAGTCTTCATCGGCTTGAGCCAGCCATGCTTCTTCCTAGAACAATGGCTCTACGTGCTTTCAGTAACACATTTCATAACACCCCTTTACTATTCTGGAATGAAATTACTAGATTAAATAATCCTCCTACTAATATAACTTTGAAAACCCATACAATGCCCTTGATCTCATATAAAGAGAAATAAAGGAAAGTAATTGATTATAAAATGCTGTGTATTTTAATAGCAAATGCTTGGGTGTGATTTCCCTAGAAGATATCATGAAGTAGTCAGCTGCTTTACCTGTGTCTAGGACGCCTGTGAATGCCACAGCTACAGGTGCTGTTCAATCTGTGAAGCAATTTTTCAAAATGTTATACAATTCTTGGTAGAGCTCTGCATAAAACAAACTTCTCTTAATTTATATACATTTTCAGTCCCCCCAAATGTATATTAAAGCCAAGCGTACTGCTCTCACCAAAACAAACAAACAGGTTCTAGGCTCAGATAATTATAAACAGGTGTTTAACCTATGTGGGAGTCTGAGATGTGGGACAATGTCGTGTTGTGCAGAACTGCCCTTTATATTGCAGGATGTCTGCATCTCTGGCCTCCCACCCACTGACTGTGAGTACAGTACTGAAAAACAAATGTTTCCACACTTTTCCATTATGCCCCTTAGGGGGCACTGCTGGCCTCATTAAGAACTCTTGCACAGCTGTGCTGTCTAATAAGGTAGCCACAAGCAGAATGTGGCCAGTGAGCCTTGAAATGTGGCTAGCGGGACTAAAGAACTAAACTTTTAATCTAATTCAACTTACACATATACTTTTTAAAAAATAGATCTTTATTGGAGTATAATTGCCTTACAATACTGTGTTAGTTTCTGTTGAATCAGCCATATGCATACATATATCCCCATATCCCCTCCCTCTTGCATCTCCCTCCCACCCTCCCTATCCCACCCCTCTCTGTGGTCACAGAGTACCGAGCTGATCTCCCTGTGCTATGCTGCTGCTTCCCACTAGCTATTTTACATTCGGTAGTATGTATATGTCGACACTATTCTCACTTCGCCCCAGCTTCCCCCTCCTCCCCCATGTCCTCAAGTCCATTCTCTACGTCTACGTCTTTATTCCTGCCCTGCCACTAGGTTCATCAGTACCTTTTTTTTTTTTTTACATTCCATATATATGTGTTAGCGTACAGTATTTGTTTTTCTCTTTCTGAATTACTTCATTCTGTGTGACAGACTCTAGGTCCATCCACCTCACTACAAATAACTCAATTTCCTTTCTTTTATGGCTGAGTAATATTCCATTGTATATATGTGCCACATCTTCTTTATCCGTTCATATGTCAATGGACATTTAGGTTGCTTCCACGTCTGGCTATTGTAGATACTGCTGCAATGGCCACGGCAGTACATGTCTCTTTTTGAATTATGGTTTTCTCAGGGTATATGCCCAGTAGTGGGATTGCTGTGTCATATGGTAGTTCTATTTTTAGTTTTTTAAGAAACTTCCATACTGTTCTCCATATTGGTTGTATCAATTTATATTCCCACCAACAGTGCAGGAGGGTTCCCTTTTCACTACAGCCTTTCCAGCATTTATTGTTTGTAGATTTTTTAATGGCCATTCTGACCAGTGTGAGGTAATACCTCATTGTAGTTTTGATTTGCATTTCTCTAATAATTAGTGATGTTGAGCATCTTTTCATGTGCCTCTTGGCCATCTCTATGTCTTCTTTGGTGAAATGTCCATTTAGGTCTTCTGCCCATTTTTTAATTGAATTGTTTGCTTTTTTGATATTGAGCTCCGTGAGATGTTTATATATTTTGGAGATTAATCCTTTGTCTATTGTTTCATTTGCAAATATTTTCTCCCATTCTGAAGGTTGTATTTTCATCTTGTTTATGGTTTCCTCTGCTGTGCAAAAGCTTTTAAGTTTCATTAGGTCCCATTTGTTTATCTTTGTTTTTATTTCCATTACTTTAGGAGGTGGGTCAAAAAAGATCTTGCTGTGGTTTATGTCAAAGAGTGTTTTTCCTATGCTTTCTTCTAAGAGTTTTATAGTGTCTGGTCTTACATTTTGGTCTTTAATCCATTTGGAATTTATTTTTGTGTATGATGTTAGGTAGTGTTTTAAATTCATTGTTTTACATGTAGCTGTCCAGTTTTCCCAGAGCCACTTATTGAAGAGGCTGTTTGTGTATGGTATTAGGTAGTGTTCTAATTTCATTCTTTTACATGTACCTGTCCAGTTTTCCCAGCACCACTTAAGGAAGCGACTTTCTTTTCTCCATTGTATGTTCTTGCCCCCTTTGTCATAAATTAGGTGACCATATGTGCATGGGCTTATCTCTGGGCTTTCTATCCTGTAGCATTGATCTATATTTCTGTTCTCGTGCCAGTACCATACTGCCTTGATTACTGTAGCTTTGTAGCATAGTTTGAAGTCAGGGAGCCTGATTCCTCCAGCTCCATTTTTCTTTCTTAAGATTACTTTTTCTGTTCAGGGTCTTTTGTGTTTCCATACGAATTGAAAAATTTTTTGTTCTAATTCTATTGGTAGTTTGATAGGGATTGCATTGAATCTGTAGATTGCTATGGGTAGCATAGTCATTTTCACAATATTGATTCTTCCAATCCAGGAACATGGTCTGTTTCTCCATCTGTTTATGTCATCTTTGATTTCTTTCATCAGTGTTTTATAGTTTTCTGAGTACAAGGCTTTTGCCTCCTTAGGTAGGTTTATTCCTAGGTATTTTATTCTTTTTGTTGTGATGGTAAATGGAATTGTTTCCTTTATTTCTCTTTCTGATTTTTCGTTGTTAGTATATAGGAATGCCAGAGATTTCTGTGCATTAATTTTGTATCCTGCAACTTTACCAAATTCATTGATTAGTTCTAGTAGTTTTCTGGTGGTGTCTTTAGGATTTTCTCTGTATAGTGTAATGTCATCTGCAAACAGTGACAGTTTTACTTCTTCTTTTCCAATTTGTATTCCTTTTATTTCTTTTTCTTCTCTGATTGCTGATTGCTGTGGCTAGGACTTCCAAAACTGTGTTGAATAAGAGTTGCAAGAGTAGACATCCTTGTGTTGTTCCTGATCTTAGTGGAAATGATTTCAGTTTTTCACTAGTTAGTATGATGTTTGCTGTGGGTTTGTCATATATGGCCTTTATTATGTTGAGGTAGGTTCCCTCTATGTCCATTTTTTGGAGAGTTTTTATCATAAATCAGTGTTGAATTTTGTCAAAAGATTTTTCTGTATCTATTGAGATGATCATATGGGTTTTATTCATTAATTTGTTAGTATGGTGTATCACACTGATTTGCGTATATTGAAGAATCCTTGCATCCCTAGGATAAATCACACTTGATTGTGGTGTATGATCCTTTTAATATGTTGTTGGATTCTGTTTGCTAGTATTTTGTTCAGGATTTTTGCATCTATGTTCATCAGTGATGTTGGTTTATAATTTTCTTTTTTTGTGATATATTTTTCTGCTTTTGGTGTCAGGGTGATGGTGGCGTCATAGAATGAATTTGGGAGTGTTCTTCCCTCTTCAATTTTTTGGAAGAGTTTGAGAAGGATCAGAGTTAGCTCTTCTCTAAATGTTTGATAGAATTCGCCTGTGAAGCCATCTGGTCCTGGACTTCTGTTTGTTGGAAGATTTCTAATTACAGTTTCAATTTTTTACTTGTGATAGGTCTGTTTGTATTTTCTAATTCTTCCTGGTTCAGTCTTGGAAAATTGTATCTTTCCAAGAATTTGTCCATTTCTTCGTGATTGTCCATTTAATTGGCTTATAGTTGTTTGTAGTAGTCTCTTATAATCCTTTGTATTTCTGCGGTGTCAGTTGTGATTTCCCCTTTTTCATTTCTAAGTTTATTGATTTGCATCCTCTCCCTTTCTTTCTTGATGAGTCTGGCTATGGGTTTATCAATTTTGTTTATCTTCTCAAAGCACCAGCTTTTAGTTTTATTGATCTTTGCTATTGTTTTCTTCGTTTCTATTTCATTTATTTCTGCGCTGATCTTTATTATTTCTTTCCTTCTACTGACTTTGTGTTGTTTGTTCTTCTTTCTCTAGCTGCTTTAGGTGTAGGGTTAGATTGTTTATTTGAGATTTTTCTTGTTTCTTGAGGTGAGATTGAATTGCTATAAACTTCCCTCTTAGAACTGCTTTTGCTGCATCCCATAGGTTTTGGTTATTGTGTTTTCATTGTCATTTGTTTCTATGTAGTTTTAAATTTCTTCTTTGATGTCTTCAGTGATCTCTTGGTTATTTAGTAGCACAATGTTTAGCTTCCATGTATTTGTGGTTTTTACAGTCTTTTTCCTATAATTGATTTCCAATCTCATAGCACTGTGGTCAGGAAAGAAGCTTGATATGATTTCAATTTTCTTAAATTTTCCAAGGCTTGATTTGTGACCCAAGATGTGATCTATCCTGGAGAATATTCTGTGCACTTGAGAAGAAAGTGTATTCTCCCACTTTCAGGTGAAATGTTCTATAAATATCAATTAAAACTATTTGGTCTGCTGTGTCATTTAAAACTTGTGTTTCCTTATTTATTTTCTGTTTGGATGATCTGTCCATTGGTGTAAGTGGGGTGATAAGTCTCCTTCTATTATTGTATTACTGTTGATTTCCCTTTTCATGGTTGTTAGCATTTGCCATATGTATTGAGGTGCTCCTAAATTGTGTGCATAAGCATTTATAATTGTTATATCTTCTTCTTGGATTGATCCCTTGATCATTATGTAGTGTCCTTCCTTATCTCTTGTAACAGCCTTTATTTTAAAGTCTATTTTATCTGATACGAGTATTGCTACTCCAGCTTTCTTTTGATTTCCATTTGCATGGAATATCTTTTTCCATCCCTTCACTTTCAGTCTGTATGTGTCTCTAGGTCTGAAGTGGGTGTCTTGTAGACAACATATATATGGGTCTTGTTTTTGTATCCATTCAGCCAGTCTGTGTCTTTTGGTTGGAGCATGTAATGCATTTATATTCAAGGTTATTTTTGATATGTATGTTCCTATTACCGTTTTCTTAATTGTTTTGGCTTTGTTTTTGTGGGTCTTTTTCTTCTCTTGTGTTTCCCACCTAGAGAAGTTTCTTTAGCATTTGCTGTAAAGCTGGTTCGGTGGTGCTGAATTCTCTTAGCTTTTGCTTGTCTGAAAAGATTTTGATTTCTCCACCAAATCTGAACGAGATCCGTGCTGGGTAGAGTAATCTTGGTTGTAGGTTTTTCTCTTTCATCACTTTAAGTATATCCTGCCACTCCCTTCTGGCCTGCAGAGTTTCTGTTGAAAAATCAGCTGTTAGCCTTATGGGGATTCCTTTGTATGTTATTTTTTGTTTTTCCCCTTGCTGCTTTTAATATATTTTCTTTTGAATTTAATTTTTGTTAGTTTGATTAATATGTGTCTTGGTGCATTTTTCCTAGGGTTTATCTTGTATGGGACTCTCTGTTCTTCCTGGACTTGGGTGACTATTTCCTTTCTCATATTAGGGAAGTTTTCCACTATAATTTCTTCAAATATTTTCTCAGACCCTTTCTTTTTCTCTTCTTATTCTGGGACCCCTATAATTTGAATGTTGGTGCATTTAGTGTTGTCCCAGACATCTCTGAAATTGTCCTCAATTCTTTTCATTATTTTTTTATTCTGCTCCTCTGCAGTTATTCCACCATTTTGTCTTCCAGCTCACTTACTTGTTCTTCTGCCTCAGTTATTCTGTCATTGATTCCTTTTAGTGTATTTTTCATTTCAGTTATTGTGTTGTTCATCTCCGTTTGTTTGTTCTTTAGTTCTTCTAGATCTTTGTTAAACATTTCTTGTATTTTCTCAGTTCATGCCTCCATTCTATTTCTGAGATTCTGGATGATCTTTACTATCATTACTCTGAATTCTTTTTCAGGTAGATTGCCTATTTCCACTTCATTTATTTGGTCTTGTAGGTTTTTACCTTGCTCCTTCATCTGTGACATATTTATTTGCTGTCTGATTTTTTTTTCCTTTTTTTTTTTTTATGAGCGGGATTGTGTTCCTGTCTTACTGGTTGTTTGGCCTGAGGCTTCTAACACTGGAGTTTGTCGACTGTTGAGTAGAGCTGGGTCTTGGTGCTGAGATGAGGACCTCTGGGAGACCTCACTCTGATGCATGTTCCCTGGGGTCTGAGGTTCTCTGTTAGTCCAGTGGTTCTGACATGGAGCTCCCACCACAGAAGCTTCGGCCTGACCCCTGGCTCATGAACCAAGATCCTGCAAGCTGTGTGGGGCAGAAAAAAAAAGGGGGAACAATAACAAAGTAAAAAATAAAATTAGACTGGGAAACTGAAAGATATATTAGAAAAAATATAAAAATATAGATAAACAACAACTGGAAGGTAAAACAGAACCACAATAGTAAAAAAGAGGAGGAGAAAAAAAAAAGGTGGAAAAGGCCTTGGCTGTGAAGGGTTGGGCCTAAGCAGGGTGAGGTTTGGGAGGTGGGGGGCCTATGCTTAGGATCCACAGATCTGCAAAAGGCCCTGGGGGATGTGGGGGGGTGGGGCTTAGGCTCAACAGAATAGAAGGGGCCCAGGCATACCTCCTGCCTCTGGTCTCAGGGGGCGGGGAGACCCCACCTGGGAGCTCAGCAGGCTCCCTGGGGCCCCAGTGGGCGGGGCAAATGGCGTCCACTCCTCTCCCGCTCCTCTCATCCTGGAGAGCCCCTCCTGCCTGCCTCTGCTGATCTCCCCAGCCTCCCTCTTATGCCCCCAGCACCCACGCAGCTCGGAGGGTACTTTGGAGGGCAAGGGACCAGCCTGGGAGCCCAGCAGGCTCCCTGTGCCCCAGTAGGCGGAGCAAATGCCCTCCGCTCCTCTCCAGCTCTTCGGTCCCTCCTGCCTACCTCTCCTGTTCTCTCCTGGCCTCCCTCCTACACCTCCAGGACCAACCTGGCCCAGAGGAGACCTCTGAGGGTGTAGGACCCAGCCCAAGAGCCGGGCAGACTTCCCCAGCCAATTGGGCTGGGGAAATGCTGGGCGCTCTCCCTCGATCCAAGCTCCTGAGGGTCCCTCCTGGCATGGGAACCCCTCTCCCATCTTAGCCAGCCCTCTGGGGTGCCAGTCCTGTATGGCCTCCACTTCTCCTCCCCCAGCAGTCCCCCCACGTCTTACCGGTTTGCTTGGGTGTTCTTCCCATCTCCTTGGGTGTCGGGGTCCCCCCCCAGCATCGAGCAGGCACCCTAGTTGTGGGGAGATGCAAACTCCATGTCTTCCCACCCTGCCATCTTGACTCACTACACATATACTTTTAAACTGATGCTCAAGTCCATTACTGGAAGACTTTTAGTGTGATTGGAACTACTTGGGTATGTGAATCTACTTCATCAACTATCAATCTTATGAAATTTGAATACTGATAAAATATTTCTAGTATTTCACTTGTTTCTTTGTACTTTTTAAAATGTTGCTAGTGTAAAATTTAAAGCTATATATGTGGGTTATGTTACATACATATGTGTATTTCTACTGGAGGGAGCTGAGATCAAGAAAATTCAGGACCGTTTTGCAGCCTCTGAGAGCTCTTCTTGCTTTCTGTCTGGTAGGAATGCACAGTAAGTCAGAAGTGAGAGAGGAGTTAGAAAAACGAGTTCCTTATTCTCTAGCTGGCAAACCAGGGGCCCTAGGGACAGGGTCTTTGCAATGGTAGAATAATCCCAAGAGATTATTATTTTTTAATGAAGTCCCAGATTTTGGCCTGTGGTTTCTGGCAGGGTTGATGTTTTTCCACTACACTCACCCTCTGCTCGGTCCTCTGGGAACCTTCCCTTTACCTTCTGACATGGGGGTTTTGGCCTGTGATGCAAAGACTTGTGCCAGCTCTGCTCAGAGGCAATGAGGAAAAGGCATTTCAAAGTGCAAGGAAGATGGCCTATCTCTCCATTCTGGTGAATTACAGATAATGCAGTTGGTTAAATTTCAAAACAAACTATGGGGTCTCCTCTGAGACAGAACATAGAGACCCAACCACACTGGTGGCTAAGTTACATCCCAGCCACAGAGAGGCCTCACTGCTCATATATTCAAAAGTCTATTATGGGTTTTAGAGTATGACTAGACTTCTTAAAATTATTTTCTATCCCACTTTTAAAAAGAATATTTATTTATTTATTTGGCTGCAGCGGGTCTTAGTTGTGGCTCAAGGGATCTTTCGTTGTGGCACGTGAGCCTCTCTCTAGTTGTGGGCATGGGCTCCAGAGTGCACGGGCTCAGTAGTTGTGGTGTGTGGGCTCTCTAGTTGTGGCATGTGCGGGCTGTAGAGCCGCGGGCTTAGTTGCCCCGTGTCATGTGGGATCTTAGTTCCTTGATCAGGGATCGAACGTGCATCCCCTGCATTGGATGGCAGATTCTTAACCACTGGACCACCAGGGCAGTCCCCTCTATTCCACTTTTAAAGAATTGAACTTTTTCCCCCAAGTGGTCAATTTGATGATGTAAGAGAAGCATGAACTTTGGGGTCAGACCTAGGTGAGTATAGCAACTGACATTTCGTGTCTCTGGGACCCTGTGCAGATAACATAACCTCTCTGAGCTTCAGTTTCCAGTTTTCTTACCTGTGAAATACCTCTCTCACATATAGCAAATGCTTAATAAGCTGTAACTGTTTTCACTATGAAGAGGGTGAGAGTCAGAGGTGGGGAGAATTTTTAAGCAGATAAGCATCTTCTAACAGCATCTCTGAGACTTTTTTCTCAGAACACTGGTTTCCTGCAATAGAATTCCAACAATAAAAAGAGTTTTGTGGGCAGTACATTTTGGAAATGGTGTATCCCCTGGTGGAAGTCGACAAAGTACATTAGTATATTTAACATTCTAAGAAGTTCTGCAGTAAAGAAATTAGTTTAACTTGACTTAACCCATAATTTCCCAAACTTATTTTATTTTATTTTTCCAAGAAATAAATTTTAGCTCTTTCGGTCACACTTTGGGAAATGATGGCATGGAAGAAAATGTCTTACCCTCTAATCAGAGCCCTTGATCTCATACTTTGGATGGGCTGGTCTCATCAGATTGTCTTGTGATATGGGGGAAGACAAGTCACCAGACTATGTTCCATATTACCTAGGTCCGTAATGGAAAAATTCATTCCTGTGGGAGCTTAGGCAACCTTGTAAAATTAAAAAAAAAAATAGTGAGATATGAGTCGCTTGAAGTATTGCCTTGGAAATTTCTATTTTGGTTGTGATAGAGTAGGGGTACTCTAAACTTAGCTTTTGTTTTTCATGTTTTTTATAAAATTGCATGAACCCTCACAACTCTCTTGGAATGATCAATAACTATAATAATGTTCTGCCATAACAATATTTCAAAAGGAAATGCCAGACGGGTTTAAATACACACACACACACACACACACACACACACACACACGCACACACACACTCTGTGTAGTAATGTATGAGCAGATTAAAAGGATATGTTTAATTTATAAGCCCTACTCTGATTAGAAAAGATAGATGTGGAAAGATCGCTAAAGGATAACGTTTATACTCAATTTGTAATAATTGCACATTTCTTTCATCAAGACACATATTTAATATAATCTCCCAAATCCCAAATTACACATAAAAATAAAGTCCAGTAAATGACATCAGAGAGGATAGGATAAAAATTCTACTCCAAAAAGATTCAGAATACACTAGGTATAAATCAAAATGCATACAAGCAAACATAGATATCTGTGAATATTTTTCTAAGTGCATTATTTGCCCCCAATTTTTATCATAAACATTTCAAACATTAAAAAATTAGAATAGTATAATAAACAACTGTAAAGAATTATTAATATTTTTTCCATTTTTTTACTTTATATATATGCATATGTATTTAAGTATGCATATATACTGAGGGGATAAGCTTTTTTATAATAAATTGCAGACATCATGACATTTCACTTCAAATATTTTAGCATGTATCTCCTACAAAAAGGACATTCTCACACATAATCACATAGTGTTATCCTGCATAGGAAAATGAAGAATAATTCTCTAGGTTCCTCTGATACCAACTCTAGAGTCAAGTTTCTCCAGGAACCAACCAAGTTTCATGTATTACATTTGGTTTTATCTCTTTAAATCTAAAATGTCCCACTCATCCCAACATTTTTCCCCAGCGTATTGACTTTTTGGTGAGACCAGTTGTCTTGTAGGATGTCCCACATACTGGCATTGTCCATCTGTTTCCTCTTGGGGTCATTTCACTCATACTTCCATCACCTGTGTTTCTTGTAAATGAAAAGTTAGGTCTAAAGTCTTGATTACATAAATATTAAATATTTTTGGCCAAAATACCTCATCAGTAGGGTGATCATTTATTCCCGTTTGTCTCCTGTCCCAGTGTAACTATAAATAGTGCCTTTCAGTGTCAAGAACCTCTTGGTTTGGACACCCCATCTGTAAATGAAGCATCCCATTAGGAGACACAGAATGTCAGATTGTCCCCCCATTAGGGACACCACGTCTAATCACCTGGTTAGGTGTCCATCAGAGCTTTTAAAAATTAATGAGCCCCATAATGAGATTATAAATTGATTGATTTTATTATGTAAGTCATCTCTCCTTTCAATAACCCATCAAAATTTTCTGCATCTGGGTACAATCATGAGTAATTGATTCTACCTTAAGTTTGACTTAAGTTAAAATCACTTCTTTTTGTGTTAAAATGGTATGAAACATATATATTTTTACAATAAAATGATATGATTTCCTATTAGTCGAATTCATCCAGAAGAAAAATGGCAGTGGTTGAAGATTTAATTTTCTCCAGCCAATTGCATAAATTCATCTGTATTTTAAAATGTTAGGCACAGTTAACTTTTAAAAAACCTGTTTTTTCCCTAATGTTAAAATCAATATTAGCTAATTATGGGAAATTTAGAAAAATACAGAAAAGTATAAAAAAGAAAATAAAAATCACCCCTAACTACCTTCTCAGACAGAACCATTTTTAACATTTTAATGGATTTACTTTTGTCTTTTTCTCGTATATTTTACATAGTAAAGTCTATATCACAGAAGAAAAAATTTTGTGTTACACCTTTTCCCACTTAATTTGTTTCATAAGTATTTTTCCATATTATTTCAAGCTCTGTAGATCTTTTAAAAATGACTACATCATCTTTCATTTTGTGGCATTCCTATGTTGAACATTTAAGTTGTTTTCAAATTTTTTTCCTACTGTGAATAATTTATCCATACAAATATTTTTCTCCACTTGAAATTATCTCCTTAGGAGCGCTCCTAACCACTTCCGGTTTGGCACTGATAGATTTGAATTGAGTTTTGCTCAAATAAACTCTTAAAAATTTTAATATGCCTCAGTTTATCTTTTCACAGGTCTGGTGACATAAGAGGGAACCCAAGGAGATCCCTGAAGGCCCTCAGGAACAACGAGCGACAGCAGTGAAGGTACCTGCAGAGCCCCTTGCGTTGCTGCTTCCTCGCTGCCTTTGGAGGTGGTGGGTGAGGTCCCTCCATCCTCTATCCACAGCTCCTGCATTATGAGTTTTCAGACTTTATTTGAACATTTTTTTCTGGAAACTGCTGAAGTTGGCCTGGGTCTACTTGAGAAACCAGACTGGGTCCAGGGTTGGACTGGTTCTGACTTAAACTGGACTGGGTCCAGTGTGAAGCCTCAGTTTCTGGTGACCAGGAGGAGTCCCGCTGGGACACCCCCACTCTCTCCAGGGCCTGTAGATGGCATCCTGGGAAAACTGGCAGAAGTCCACAAGGGGTAAGAATCCTTACCAAAGTCGGCTCGCCCAGATCTCTGTGGTGTCTGCTCAAGAGAGGAAGGCAAAATTTCACGTTGTCCCTTCCTTTCCAAATCCAGATTGGCAGGAAAAAACAGTTATCAATCCTTGGTTTCCCAGGGACATCTATTGCCTTCTTGTTTGTCTCAATTTGTGTCCTGAGAACTTGGCTTGACATCTGTTAGGTGGGGCCCCCAAAATATGACCGTACAGAACTATGGGTTGCACTCCATTTGCAGCTAGGGTCCTACCGACTGTTGTCAGCTCTCAAGGGAATTTTCTAAGTCTTTCTTTTTCTTGCTTATCTTTGGGAGGAGTCCTGAGTCTTGGGAGGATCGTATCTTTTGCACCTTCTTTGAGGAATGCCTCTTTATCCAAAGGGTTGTTCAATACTGCCAGGAAAATTTACTATTTGCCCTGATTGAAAGCTAACAAGACGTTCAAAAGGGTTTTTTTTGTTGTTGTTGTTGTGTGTGTGTGTGTGTGTGTGTGTGTGTGTGTGTGTGTGTGTTTCTTTTTTTTAAATAGCTCTCTGGTCAGAAGTTGGCCAAATTAGAAGCTGATATTCAGAGCCTGGTAGGAACTTTTTTTTTTAGGCCTTCTCTCCTAGACTAAAATGAAACTGTGTATCCAGAGGGAAAGAAAACATTTTGAAGCCCTTGTGGAAGGGTTTACTCACGCATTTCAAAGACACATGGCTCTCAAGCTATAATACAGGAATCTTTTGACTTCCATCTAGTTGAAGATCTTCTCCCTGATATAACCAAGCAAACTGAGGATGATGTAGCTGGGTGGGTGGGTCAACCTCTTGATTGCACAACCCAATTCTTTAAGGAATTAAAAACAACTGTGCTTGTCTTACAAATTTGAGTCTTGACAGGAACAGAAATTCGGCTCTAGAAACAATTCGAAGCCACCTATCCTTTTTTTATCCAGTCCCAGAATATCCCCTATTCATCTCAAAAGGCTTGCTGATATTGTGGAAGATCTGGAATTTGGGGGAAAAAGAGTCCTTTTTGGAGATAGCCCGTCCTTTCTCTGTGCCTTTGAGATGTAAATGTTCTACCTGGTCTTCTCTAGGAACCTACAGCCAGCTTTTGAGAGGCAAACTTAAAGGAGGTAATTCTGATCTAGAAAAAAAAAATTTTTTTTTGGAAATTAGCTGAATTAAAAATCTTGAAGTCTTTACCACAGATATTAGTAAGAGCCTTAGCCATCAGAGAGGTAACCTTAACTTTTGTATTCACCAGAAACACAATTTGTATCCAAACGTTCTTTTATAAACTAGTGAGTTTTATATTATTGTACCTGTCTCATGGCTAAAATTTTAAAATGAAAGCTATAAGAGCTCTGCATTTCTCTGTATGTTTATGTATGTCTAAGTATGTATGTTATAGATATGTGGTATTTTTCTACCCCCTAATGGTATTGGCAAAATTAATTGGTAAAGAGCTCTATTTAATTGGCTTAAAGACAAACAAACATTTATATAAATCAAGTATCCTCTCAGAAATATAGAAACTAACCCAAATGTCTTTCAATTTCATGTGATCTAGGATAATCTTTGACAAATAAAAGCTAGTTTAAGCCTGTTGGTTTAATTAAAAGAGGCATGTCTTTAGAGTTACAGTATTAAATAGAATGCTTTCATTCTACCTAGGTTTACTAAAAGTCAAATAAGCTCATGTCTTCTCTGTTACAGAATTTGTCAGCAAGAAAGATAACTTAAGATGAGGGTTAGCTGTTTAATGTCTCATGAAATTTTCATGAGTAATCTAAACATAATTGTTAAGATCAAGTAAGTTAAATAGATGTAAGTAAGGTTAAAGCTTATAAATAAACTTTTCAACAATAATAATGCTTTAGGGGCTTCCCTGGTGGCGCAGTGGTTGAGAGTCCGCCTGCCGATGCAGGGGACACGGGTTTGTGCCCCGGTCCGGGAGGATCCCACATGCCGTGGAGCGGCTGGGCCCGTGAGCCATGGCCACTGAGCCTGCGCGTCCGGAGACTGTGCTCCGCAACGGGAGAGGCCACAACAGTGAGAGGCTGCGTACCGCAAAAAAAAAAAAAAAAAATAATAATAATAATAATGCTTTAAGGTATGTCTACTTAAAAATAATTTCCAAAATATTTTTGATAAATTGAAACCTTAAAGTTATGTTGAGATCAGTTAAATGATGGATATTCATTGAATGGCCAGATCATTTCCAAATAAAATAAAGTACTGAAACATAAATTACTGACATAGGTTTATCCACTTCTGACTTCCTTTTAGAGAGGAACTAAAGATATTTGGATCTATTAGTAGACACGTTTTATAACACATTGAAAATTTTACTATGAGGAAGAATATACTTCTAGAAATTGTGAAATATATTTATGAATTGGCCAATCCACAGAATGCTACTGTAACAGTCCACAATTGCTTACTTCTTAGTTTTTATTAGGAATAAAGGATTCTAAGGGTTAAGAATTCTAATCAATAAATGTAATTAAAACTACTTAGAAAAGTTAAAGGAAACAACTGTGTGAAAAGTAGGTAAGGAAAGTAAAATGACTGGTTGTTCCAGAGGAGGAAGAGAAAAATGTAGGACAAAACCTGAATGGATATTAAAAAAAAAAAAAAAAAGTTGTAAAAGTTTTGTGGAAAAGAATGTTGGAAAAGGAATTTTATGTGTGGTCAAGCTGACTAAAATGAGAATGGATTTATTTAAAATTTTAAAGTATGAGTTTTAATATCAGAAGTACACTGATACAGAATTAGAATTTGGCTTTCTCTCTGTTAAAAGGACAGAGTTTTCTTGGAATGTTGGTTTCCTCTTGATTGTGAAAGTTTGTTGTTATTGTTGTTGTTGTTTAACTTTTTGGGTAATCTACCTGGAAAGCAAAGATTTGGTGTCTTCCAAAATAATTTATTTTGCTTTACTTTGTCTTTATCAGGTCTTTGATTACTTAAGAAAACCCAGTCTTCTCAATATTTAGAGATCTACGTTTTGTTTACAGCTTTGTAATCTTCTGTGTTTGCTTTTAAAATCTTCTATTGTCAATTTAGTTAAATTGATAATTAAGTGTTATTTCATAATGATATGAGATCCTATTTAGTCAAATGTTCAAACCTTTTGACATTTTGACAACTTCCCAAAATCAAAATATAAGTGCAGTCTTTTTGACCTCAAAGTAACTGAAATTTCCCAGAGGAAGCCTGGAAAATCTCAAAGGGTTTGTTTCTCACCTTGTAAAAGAGAGATGTTAAACTAATTATGTTTATTTGGTACGTTAAATTATGTGGGGTGCATTGTCAAATAGTAAGTAATGACAAACCTTAGGTTATATGTTTTTGGATATATGTTACTAATATAGGTATTCTAGAAATTGTTTAAAGTTTCTAGAAATTTGTTAGCACTCTAATAGTCCAATTATTATCCTAAATTATTGTATACTATAGAAATAACTACATTTCCTTATCAAATGCACTCTCATCAGGTCTTAGTCCATGGCCATTTTAAAGTTTTTTTTTTTTATCATTTACAAACAGTTATTGTCTTACTGTGATGCTTTTGCAAAGGTGTTTCATCTTTAGAGAGATTCATGGGAAGGACTCTGATGAGTACTCTAGAATATAAGTTTGTGATAAAGACCATAAAAGTGACTTGGGTGAGAATTTCCAGAACTAATGGGAAAACTGTATTCAGCAGAACAAGAATTAATAACATGGGATTGAATGAACTGATGAGGATGATTATAATTTTTTTTACAACTTTTTCTTTGAAACATTGCTGGATCTTTAATATTCTTTCCCCTCTACCTCCCAGATTTAAGGAAAACTTTTTCTCTTTTCTCTTAACCTATCTATGACTTAGAGTAATTTTGTAAAGTATACCTTTATAAACAGAACTGGAACATTTACTTTTTCTCCCTACCCAATCCCTCCAGAATTTAGAAATTTGTTGCATATTCTTATTTTCATAGCAATATAGTTATTTGCATAAGTTCAATAAGAATATTTTCTTCTTATAATAAGATACAATTGGAAACATTGGTCATATTACCAAAGCTTTGACTAGAATGTCATGTTTGAGAATATGCATAAAATCAGATTTGACCTGATACTTTTAAGGAACTCAGGTGGATTCTATGGAGCCAATAAAAGCCCCTTGGATAAACTGGCCTCTTACCTTGCTTAAGGAGTCCTGGAAGCCCTACTAGGTGAATAAGGAAGCCCACTTCCTGGCAGGCCCAGAACCTTAGGGTACCCTCAGAAAGAGAGGAATTCACTCACATCTGTAGGTATTCCAGGTGAAGTTTAATGTTGAGTTCTTGGCCTGGTTTCTTAGCCTGGAGAGGCTTTTAAAAGTCCAATCTAAGATTCCTTATGAAAAGTTCCCGCAAAGCAGATTTAAAAGAGAATCTATATGATCAATCGCTATTCTTGCTGCATTTATCTGAATAATCAGGCCACATTTAATGAGACTACACTTGCAAACAAATTTGTCTTACTATGATTATCTTTGACAGAAATGAGGGTGATTGTAGAGGAAATAATTATATTTCATAGAAAATTATAACACAATCTTGTGGATATCGGATTCTAGTCCTGTTCATTGTCTTTGAGGTTTTGTTATATACCAGTAAACTGACTGGATCCTTAATTCTAGTTTCCTCAAATATCTGGCTACAACTGTCCAAACTAATGATTCCAATCTTCTGCCACCCTTCTGATGTGGAATCACTAAGAACAAAGACTGCCCTTGAATCTCCTTGAAAGGGACCATACCAGGTCCTCCTCACTACCCAGATGGCAGCTGAATTTTAGGGACTTGAACCTTGGGTCTACATCCCCTAGTTATAAGGGCTCCTCCAGGCTCTTGGAACTGCATACCAGCTGGAGATCTAAAATTAAAATTGACTAGGGAGGTTACTTCCCAGAAGCAGACGGCATCTTGAGGTGGACAGCTCTCCCAAGATCACGGATCAAGATCTTCATCTCCAGTGTGAAAACTTTATTCCTTTTGCATTTTTACTACTTGCTTTTCCTCTCTGTTAATGCATAGGAAGACAATGCTCCTTAACTCTGGCAACTATTACAGAATCTACCGATAAGGCCATAGCTGCACAACAGAAGTCCCTAGACTTTCTTGCTAAGGCAGTTTTACGTAATAGAATTGCTTTAGATTACTTGGCTGAAAAAGCAGTCTATGCCATAGCAAATACCTTCTGCTATTCCTAGATCAACACCCTTGGTATTGTAGCAAATACAAGAAATTAACAAGTAAGTCATTTGGCTAAAACAGGTTGATGCCCTTTCAGGTACCTTATTTGATTTATTTGATATCAACTGGTTTGGTTCATGGGGTCCCTGGCTAAGGAGTATACTTAAGTCTCTTGGTATTATCCTCCTAATAGTTATCATTATAGTCTCCCTGGAGCGCTATTTTCTATCAAAGGTCTTAAATGCATGTTTGTAGCCATCAGCAGTACATCAGATGGTCTTGCTGCACTTGGAGAAACAGAAACTAGATGAACAAGGAGATGAACAGCAAAAACAATTCTTCTGTGGGTCTGACATCATAATCTGCGAGACAATGAGACAAGAACAACTTAACTTTGATGGTGATTGAGAGAGGCACTAATAGCAAATGTTTGGTCAGTCTCTCATGTATGAGAAGATAGCAAAAAGAGGCTAATTGTTAAATTAATTAAACAAGGAGGCTATTAAATTGGTGTAGCTTTAATGCTGTGGTGGCCTATGTAAGCAAATCAAAGTCTAAGCCTGTAAATGCCTCATGGTTATGAAATCAAAACCCTAAGGCTGACCAGTCACAAACAGACAACTAGGCTTTGAGCTGTAGCCAAACAATGATTGCCTTACTTTGCTTCTGCCTTTTCTCTATAAAAGTATCTCCCCAAGCCCCTGTTGGTGGAGCACTCCTAACCACTTCTGGATTGGTGCTGCCTGATTCAAATCAATTTTGCTCAAATAAACTTTTAAAATTAAAAAGAAAAATCATCTCCTTAAGAAAAATTATTGGGTTGAAAGTAATGAATTTTTTTTCATTTATTTCCCCCCGATTATTAAAGTAAGATACGTTTATCATAGTCAAGTAAAATATAATGAAACTGGGAAGGAAAAAATAGTCATTGAGAGTCTTCCCCCTGGGGGCAACTCATGCTAATGTTTTGACATTATTTCTTCTGATTTATGCGATTATTTTCTCTTTAGTAAGGTTCAAGGATGTGAACATTTTTAAAGCTTTGGCTAATACTGCCAACATTGTTTTCATTTTATCAATGTATGCTCCATCTGGAGGTGTATAAGTTGTGACTGTCCTGAAATCACTAACATCTAAAAATTATCAAGTAAGCATGATTGTTTCAAAACTTCCATGATTTTGGTCTGGCTTGCTGGAAGTCTGTTTGTGAATGTGGGAATGAGTGTAAAAAGTACAAAAAAATTGTTACTTGGAAAACTCATTGCCAGCTTTTGATTTCTGCACATAACTAAAGGATTCTTTTTTTCATAGTGAGAATCCTATCCAATTCATTCAGTTGTGTTCATAATTCTATCTTAATTTAAGCTTAACGAATTTTCAAGGTAGCAGAAGCACAATTGTGCAAAATGCGTCAATGTATACACTCTGGTTGAAATCTACCCTTTTGAAAGTCTACCTTTTTAATGATGTTTATTCCGTGTTCAGTGGAGAATGCCTATTTACCAGGTAGCCATGAAAGTCCACTCACTGGTCCTTTGGATGAAGATAGGCTATAAGTCTTTTACTAATACTTGTTTCCTGGGATGGATAGAAGAAAATGTTCTTCTAGTTAGGGCTTCCTGGTCTTTTTCATGGCATGGTATACTTAGAAAATAATGGTACTTGTTTTTTTACACTGGAGGAAATAGATGAGGCTGATGTCATCTGAGGTGACCACCTGGGAACCTGGGGCCCCACCTGGCTGTCCTGAGGGCTGAGGGGTCCATGTTTCAGCCTCCTGTCATCCATTCATGGCACATCACAGCCAGCTCTGCATCCTAGGGAACCTATAGGCATGTATCTTCTGATATTATGAAGACATATCTTTCTTTCTTTTTTGTTTTAAAATGTTGTTTCTGTGTGTGTATGTGTGTGTGTGTGTGTGTTTAATCTATTCCTTGCACTGATTACACAGAGACCTTATAACTGGGAAACCCTTTTTTAGTAGAAATGTAGATGTTTTTCTTGACAACTTTCACCTCTTCACTGTTCTCCAGAAAATGTGCTCATCTCCTGTTCCAAAAGTTTTATTTATTTGATTTATCTCACCTGGAAGTCATTCATTGAATAATTATTAACTGAGTTTTATTAAATACTAGGCATTTTGATAAAAACTAGGGGTAAAGAAATGGTCAAGATAGCTCCTAACTCTGATGTGTTCACAGTTTCATGGAGAACACAGGAATGGTAAGAGAAAAACAAGAAGCAGTTAATGGTGGTAGGTCCAAAGTCCCATGGCCTTCTCCTCGGGACAGGTGGGAAGGCTTCCCAGGAGCTGTGACTTTGGAGGTGTGACTTGAAGGATGAGTGAAAGTTTGACATTTCAATCGGGAAACAGAGTTTGTACTGGATAGGAGACAGAAATCTGTGGTTTTGAGAAATAGGTGAGATTGTCAGTATGCCTGGACACAAATTCCAGGCAGCACCTGGAAGAGACAGAGGACCAGTGGAGAGGAAGACAGGGTTAGGTTTTGAGGACCTTTACCTGCTGCATGAAGAGTTAGGACGTTTTATGCAGGAGAGTGGCATCCACAGACTTGTGCTTTGGAAGCATAGCTTTGGCATCTATGTGGAGAATGGACTTGTGGATGGGTGGGGAGGTCACCACGAGGCTGCCACAGCTCTGAAAACAGAAGTGATGAGGGCTTGAGCTGGGGCCGGAGAGGTGGGGCTGGGTGGAAGAAGGCAGTGGTGATAGAATCCATGGGAATGGCTGCAGAAGTACGGGAGAAGTCAGTCTGGGCAACTAAGTCAGTGATGATGCCGTTAGCAAAGACTGAGAGAAAGTCTTAACCTCCACCCTGTCAGCTCTTCAAATCCAACTCGTTCTTTTTTTTTTTTTTTTTTTTTTTTTTTTGCGGTACGTGGGCCTCTCACTGTTGTGGCCTCTCCCGTTGCGGAGCACAGGCTCCGGACACACAGGCTCAGCGGCCATGGCTCACGGGCCCAGCCGCTCCGCGGCATGTGGGATCTTCCCAGACCGGGGCACGAACCCGTGTCCCCTGCATCGGCAGGCGGACTCTCAACCACTGCGCCACCAGGGAAGGCCCAACTCGTTCCTTTTTGGCCAATCCAAGGGTCCTTCCATTATAAGCCTTCTTCTTCCATCCTTGTCTCCTGAGGGACTGCTCTCTTCCCAGAATAGCTGTTCTGGCCGTTGGCAGTGGACAGTTTGCTCCCTAAGCAGGAGGCTGTTATTTCATATGTGTTAGGCCTGTTTCCTAAACTAAATTATAGGACTGTCATTCTCAAGCCCCACGTCTTGTGCTTCTCTGATATTCATCCCAGCAACTACCTCACAGTGTGGGCATTTACTAGGTGCTGTCTTCAGCAGGCATTGGGGCTCAAGTTGTTTTTGCAGATGAAATCTTAGATGTAAAATAAATATAAAGTGAAGGTGCATTGGTTAATGCAGGGGTAGAAGGCTCAGAAGCACCCATGGCTTCTTCCTGTCTAGGGCTCCATGAGACACGGTTTGAAAACTTTTGGCTTGGTGGACTGGTCATGGGTTTTGGAATCAGTTAGAACTGAGTTCGAATCCCTGCTCTGTCACTTACTTGCTGGAATAGAGTAAACTAATGGAGAAACTGCTCGGGCCCTCACTTTCCCCTCTGTAAAACACAGATAGTAATAGTTTCATTGTAGGTTTATTGTGAGGACAAAGTAAGATAATGCATGTAAAAATCTCTGGCACCTATTAAATGCTCACTAGGTCATAGTTGTGGGTAAGAATAACGAGACACCTGCTAACTGATCCCTGCTGAACTGATTACTTGTTCATGCTTGAGCATGCTACACATGCTCATATTAAGAAATGCCAGGGTTGGGGTGAAGTTATGGGTGAGTTTGGGATTCTGAGAGGACCCAGTCTTGTCTTATGCTCCATCCACTCCATAAACCCGCAGTAGCCTGCCTCTGCATGAAGGCCTATCAATATTTAATGTGCAGGTGTCAGTTGCTGTAAACCGAGCATACCCCAGCACCAGCTTGAATTAATTATATGCAGGAGAGAAAATAAAATGCCTTTTTCTCAGAGCCCCAAGTTTCACTGGCTACACCAAAGCCTGGAAACCACAAGGTGAACTTTCTGCTGATGGAGGACCCTGAGAAGAAGCTGAAGCAGAAGAGTGACGGCAAACCCCGGAAAGTACGATTTAAAATCTCTTCCTCCTACAGTGGCCGGGTGTTGAAGCAGGTCTTTGAGGATGGGCAGGAATTAGAGTCGCCAAAGGAGGAGTACCCTCACAGTTTCCTCCAAGAGTCCCTTGAACCAATGGATGGTGTTTATGGGTCTGGGGAAGCCCCCAAACCCCGGTCGTACTCCCCTAAGCTGACTGCTCAGCGGATCAGCGTGTTTCGAGAGGGTAGTGCCTACACCTTGGCGAGCAGCCAGCCTTTCTTCAATGATTACAAGGCGAATGACCGTAAGGTTGGTATTGCCCATGGTGTATAAGCTTTAAGGACTAAAATGTGGTTAGAGAAACACCTGAATTGTTCAGATTTGTATCTTGCTTCTGCCCTGGTACCGACCAGAGCTATAGGTGCACCCAATGTGAAGCCGCTCTCAGAATAATATTTCTGGGATGAAAATAACATTCTTGTTGACTACCTATTGGAAAGTGCAATACGCATAGCTAGTATTCAAATTCCATCCAGGGTAGCGAACTGTAATTGGGTCTTTGCCTGGGTAATCTTGGTAAGTAAATGAAATAGAGATGCAGCGGTTTTCAGGTTGCCAGTCTGCCGTTTTAGAAAATTATGCGGCGAGTTGTTCTTTTTCCTGAAAGAGCTAAGTGTTTGAAGGTGCTTATTTTATTCCAGCCAATTATTCAGCTTGTGGTTTATCCATGTCTTCTTTTATTTCTTATCTCCCTCCTGCTGCCTGCTTTTTTGTTTGTTTATTTATTTATTTTGCCTTGCCATTGCTTGTTAACATGAATGCTGGGTAGTTGGAGTCCTGGGAAGAAATGGTGAAAAGCAAATCAGCCAGAGGAAATGTTACATGGGAAGACATTTGAGCTAATATTTCACTTGAAACATGTATTTTTATCTGTGAATTTCAGTTATCTTCTCCAGTACCATGGATAATCAAAAGCCCATACATGATCTTCTTTGAAGCTAGAAGAACCTGGAAAATATTCGCTGATTTCCAAAAACTAATAGGAGATGTGTATATGCTCTCTGCCAGTAGGGCCATGAATGCCTTAAAAAAAAAAAAGAGTAAATACAATGATATAATGTACCAGGTTATTAATGAATAGCACACCAGGATATGTTTTCATTTTTAAAGTGTGAAATTCAGATAATTACTCTCTAATCATTCTTATTGTTCGTTTCCTAAGGGAACAGATTATACATCTACAGCAGACAAATGTATTGTATTGGCCTTGCTGGCATTGGTAAAAGTGTAATTATGGGCATGTCCACATTTATCAAAGATAATACCAGGTTTCTTTTTGATATTAAAGGGGGCTGGAATGAACAATCCCTCATGTTAGTGGAGTGATTTACACATTATAAAGCACTATCACATTCTATCTCATTGAGTCTTCTTCACAACCTTGAGGAGAAAGGCAAAGTATGGTCATTTCCATTTTGCAAGTGAGGAAAATTGAGTTCCAAGTTGTAAGGGACCTATCCAATATTATAGGGTCATTAGGTGCAGAGTCAGAATAAGAACCCAGGTCTTCTGATTCCCCATGCCCTTGGCGCTATGGAATGTTCCTTTTAAGAGAATAAGGCCATTAATAATAGTGATGATGATGATAATAATAGTTACCATTTATCAGGTGCTTATTATGTCCTAGGTACTTTGTTATATCCCGTACTTACAGTATTTCTTTTTAACTAAATCTCATTTGTAGCTTTAGAATTTATAAAGTCATAGTTTATACGAACCTTGTACAAGGCCATGGTTTATAATATTGGACTGCTTGACCTTCATCAGTCATGTGTTGTACTTGGCATTTATGTAAAAGTATGATTAGGCATGGACTTGATAAAACCAGCTACCGGAGTCTTCCTGGCAGCACCGCACAGTGGTTTTAAACATAGTACTCTAGAGACAAGGTTCAGGGTTTGATTTCTGCTTCATCTGGTTATCCTTGTTTTCTTTGTTGCCTGAACAAATGCCACATCCCACTGCTAGCCCGCCTCTGGTGTGAGAGTCATCAGGATGGATTCGTGCAGCTCCACCCACTGAAACAGGTTGTCGATGCGGTACTTAGGAAAAATAAGGAAATGAGAGCTGGGAAGTCATGATTTTTCAATAGTGGATCCAACTGTAAAATAACCCTTAGTAAATATCGGCTTTGCAGCAACACTGTGTAGCAGTTAAACACAATAATTAAAAGTAACTTGAACAGATATTTGTACACCAGTGTTCATAGCAGCACAATTGCCCACAGGTGGACACAACCCAAATACTCATCAAGAGGTGACTGAACAAACAAAACGTGGTATATACATACAATAGAATATTATTCAGCCTTAAAAGGAAGGAAATTCTGATACACATTATAACATGCATGAACCTTGAAGACCTTGAGCTAAGTTCGATAAGCCGGTCACAGAAGGATAATTGTATGATTCCGCTTTCCGGCTTTGCAGCAACACTGTGTAGCAGTTAAACACAATAATTAAAAGTAACTTGAGCAGATATTTGTACACCAGTGTTCATAGCAGCACAATTGCCCATAGGTGGACACAACCCAAATACTCATCAATACGTGACTGAACAAACAAAACGTGGTATATACATACAATAGAATATTATTCAGCCTTAAAAGGAAGGAAATTCTGAGACACGTTATAACATGCATGAACCTTGAAGACCTTGAGCTAAGTTCAATAAGCCGGTCACAGAAGGATAATTGTATGATTCCACTTTCATGAGGTACTAGCATAGTCTAATTTACAGAGACAGAAAGTAGAATGGTGTTTGCCAGGGGTTGGGGAGAGGAGAAGGTGGAGTTTAACTGAAGAGTTTCAGTGCGGGAATAAGAAAATGTTCTGGAGATGCGTGGTGGAGAGGGTTGCACAATAATGTGAATGTACTGATGTCCCTGAACTGAAGCTTAAGAAGGTTAAAGTGGTAAATTTTATGTTATGTATATTTTACCACAATAAAATAATAATCATAAAAAGCAAGGCTCTGGTGTCAATTAAACCTGGACTTGATGTCCGTTCTACCCACTTACTCTGTGAGCTTGAGCAAAAGCCACTTAACCTTGTGATAATAAAAGTACCTACTTTCAAGATTATCATGGTGATTAAAAATATATGACATTAAAAGTACTTAGCATTGTGCCTGGCACATTGTATATGCTCAGTATATATTACCTACCATTGTGATAATGACCAGGTTCTTATCTAGGAAATATGGAGTCTTTTAAAATTTTATGTGATGGATAGAGAAAGTGGTTATAAACAATCAGATATTTTAAGGAATTGAAACTGACTAAAGTTTATAAGTTTCATTAAAAAAAATGAAAGGGAAAGGAAGAAGGAAAGTAACATTTATTGAACAGGTACTTGGATCCAACTGTAAAATAACCCTTAGTAAATATCGGCTTTGCAGCAACACTGTGTAGCAGTTAAACACAATAATTAAAAGTAACTTGAGCAGATATTTGTACACCAGTGTTCATAGCAGCACAATTGCCCATAGGTGGACACAACCCAAATACTCATCAATACGTGACTGAACAAACAAAACGTGGTATATACATACAATAGAATATTATTCAGCCTTAAAAGGAAGGAAATTCTGAGACACGTTATAACATGCATGAACCTTGAAGACCTTGAGCTAAGTTCAATAAGCCGGTCACAGAAGGATAATTGTATGATTCCGCTTTCATGAGGTACTAGCATAGTCTAATTTACAGAGACAGAAAGTAGAATGGTGTTTGCCAGGGGTTGGGGAGAGGAGAAGGTGGAGTTTAACTGAAGAGTTTCAGTGCGGGAATAAGAAAATGTTCTGGAGATGCGTGGTGGAGAGGGTTGCACAATAATGTGAATGTACTGATGTCCCTGAACTGAAGCTTAAGAAGGTTAAAGTGGTAAATTTTATGTTATGTATATTTTACCACAATAAAATAATAATCATAAAAAGCAAGGCTCTGGTGTCAATTAAACCTGGACTTGATGTCCGTTCTACCCACTTACTCTGTGAGCTTGAGCAAAAGCCACTTAACCTTGTGATAATAAAAGTACCTACTTTCAAGATTATCATGGTGATTAAAAATATATGACATTAAAAGTACTTAGCATTGTGCCTGGCACATTGTATATGCTCAGTATATATTACCTACCATTGTGATAATGACCAGGTTCTTATCTAGGAAATATGGAGTCTTTTAAAATTTTATGTGATGGATAGAGAAAGTGGTTATAAACAATCAGATATTTTAAGGAATTGAAACTGACTAAAGTTTATAAGTTTCATTAAAAAAATGAAAGGGAAAGGAAGGAAAGTAACATTTATTGAACAGGTACTTTGTGTAAATTATTCAATTTTATCTTCACAGTAATTCTGTGAGAGTTTTACAAATTGGAAAAACAAGTTTATAGGGCTTAAAAAAACTTGCAAATCTCACACAGTTTGGGAGATTTAAAATTTGAACTCAGGTCTGCCTACCTCCAAAGCCCATTGAGTTTCTAGTACCCACTAGGCATGTCTGCATTTAAACACAGAGCTGTGGAAAGGTTTCATGGTCCCTGAATGGCAATTCCCAGTCCTGTTGCTTTTGACATCAGAGTATTTATGAATGTTTAATCACATAAGTTGCCATTCCGGGCATTGGAAGGACACAAAAAATTCCTGGCTCCATCCTGGTCCTCTATAATGTAAGAGTGGGTATTCCTCACAGGCAATTGGGTGTAACTGGATAATGTGAACTTTAGTTACACCCAGAGAGTTTCCTTAGACACAAGGAAGAACTTGGCTGTCAGGGTGGCTGAAACTTAAACACACCTTAAAGGTGATTTGGGACCCTCCGTCTTTGGAGTATCTTAAAAGTAAATTTACTATCCTGGGTGTCTCAGATGCTGACCAGCTTAGAGGCAGGAGGTTGGATCAGATGACTGCAATTTTTTTTTTTTTTTTTTTGTATATTGAGAATTTTGCCTTGAAAAACCCAGCCCTATGTGTGAAAAAAGCTTCCTAGTAACTGAACCTCTTTGGCTATTACTGGAAAGAGATATGGAACCTTCCAAAAGTGCCACCATCTTTATCTTCTGATGCTCAGAAACTGATAGTCCAGAGTGTGAAACAGGAACCCAGCATGCATCAAACAGTAGGAAATGGAAGCTGCCACATGATCCCCTGAAGAGAGGGAGAGAAAACAGGGCCAGGCAGGAAGCTTGTGGCTCCGTAAATAATTATTGAAAACTCCATGGGTGTTTCAAGGAAGGAGACCTGAAGATTGAAGTCCTGCTCAAGCCAGGTTATGACTGAATGCCTGATGGCTTTAAATAGGAGACTGCTTAACTGTGGCATCTAAGTAAATTTGGTTTATACAGTTCTGTAAAAGCAGGGCCAAATATTTCATGCTGGGGAGTGTAGTTGTGTAGCATGATTGTACGTGCACTACTAAAGAAGTTTTTAATACTAATGGCAGTAACAATGCCCGTCACTTGCATAGTATCTTTAGCTTTTGCAAACTCTTACATATTCTTCATTGCACCCTCGCCCCTAGACGTTGATATAATTAGCCTCAGGGATGAGAGCCAAAATATTTAAGCACAGGAACACTGCTCAGTCAGCACAGAAGCCAGCAGAGTGCTGGGGCAGGGTCCTGAGACCTGGGGTCTTAAGCATTAATGTCTACATTGCTGGGTTTGGGGATGTGAGAGGCTCCCTGAGGAGAGAGGCTGGGGAAACAGGAAGGCTCTCAGGAGTATCAGGACAGCACCTGATTACCACCCAGTATGGAAATATTCATATATTTTAATAAGTAGTTTGTCTCTGGTGGTGCCCATCAGTTGGATGTCAACCCATTTGCGTGAGCAAACAGGTTCTGAGAGGCCAAATGGCTCTCCCCATCTCACAACTGGTGGACAGTGGAGCTGGGAGTCAATCTAGTGTTGTCTGCCCCCAAGCTATCCTAGCTCTGTGAAACATTTCCTCCCCAGGCTTCTCTACTGCACTGTAGTATTGCCCAAGTTGTTTCTCAGCAAATGATGAAGTAACACATGATAAATCCATACAAGGGAATATAGGCTATTAATAATGATGCTATAGAAGTACATTTGTTGACATAAAAAGATTTTCATATTATATGAATAATGAAAACACACACACACACACACACATATATATCTTATCTGGTGGTGGTGGGGAATGTTTGTGAATACTACAGTATAGGTGTTAAGAATATGGTCCTTAGGGTGAGACAGACCTGGGTTTGAATCCTGGCCACAAACCCTGAGTAACTCTGTAAACGTGGAAGACTCTTAACCACACTGAACCTCAGTCTCCTTTTCTGTAAAATGTAGAAATCATAGCATCTACCTCATAGGGATGTTTGGGAGGGAAGTGAGGTAATGTTTGTAAAATGCTTAGTATGAAGCCTGACCCAAAATAAATGCTATCCGCTATAATAATAATAATAGTAATAATTCAATAAATTGTGTCTACTGTTATTATTTATGCATAAAAATGTTGGAGAGAGATTTATTTATTTTTTAAAAAATACAGTTACTTTATTGACTTCTTACAATCAATTACTGCCAACTAGCATTACTTCCATTCATGCATCATTAAAAACAAAAAGATATTTCCTTGGTATTTTCAAATGATGCATTATACAATAAACAAAAAAAGTTAGAACTTAAAAGGCACCCTGATTAATTATGTAAACTGGTAATTTTTTTAAAAAAAAGCATAACTAATAATTTGGTTGCTGAGAGATTTTTTAAAAGCTTTCCTTTGTATGCATTAAGCACTCACTCTGCCCAGCCCTGCACCAGATCCCATGGTATGTAGTAGGAATAGAAGCTCTGGACCCTGTCCTGCAGAGTCCTACATTCTAGTTACATGATTAATTCAGCTTTGGCTGGTTACCATCAACAGGAAGAAAGAAGCTGGTGTTCAGGGTTTTCAGACAGAGCAAAGAAACCAGAGAATGAGCTGTAGCTTTGGGTTGTGATGGGATCCCTAGTGCCAGACCATATCTCTCTTTCCTGGGATGTTGAAGAGGTTCTGCAGCCCTGTATTTGGTGACTCCTGGTGAATCACCATGCTCATTCTTCATTTCTCTAGTCCCCACCTATTATAGATTTTGGAAAGATAATCATCTACACGAATAACCTGAAAATCATTCGAACTCCAATGGACAAGAGAGATTTCATGAGGAAAATGCTCCAGAAGGAAGAGGAGGCTGAGGAAGAGTCTCTGATGAGCAAAGAAGAAATCTATGGAGACCAGAACGATGGGCCTTTGGCAGAGACGGGAGGGCCCTTCCCCCATAACCAGTACCCACAGGTATGTCAGAACGGTTCACTGCCCTGCGCAGAGCTGGCCCTATAGCCGTGGTCTCCAAGTTGTTTTCATTGTGCACTATTTAAGTAAGAACTTTTGAATGTGAATACTTATGTCTAAATGTTAAAGATATTGAGGAATTTTAAGTTTATTATATTCTAGTGGTTTATCACATTTTATTGTTAGCCATAATAGTTATAAGCCCATATTTCAAATACTCATGATTTGAATTATTTTGAATGATTTAAGATCTGATTAGGAACTTATTGTTTTCACTTTGCATTGAGGCTTAGAACAGCTCGTTGTAGAGATGGAGAAAAATCAGCTCTGTCCTTTTCTTATGGGTTTGCTTGTGCTTCTATTATCGGTGGTAATCCTCAACCCCCAGTTTCCTTGAAGAAATCTAATCAATCTACTTGTCTTTAGAGTTTGTGGAGATTAGTTTAGTTAAAACTAAGCAATATCATCTGTAAATCCACTAGACCAGACACTGGTGAACCACAACATGTTGTAATATGCTGAAAGTGAACGAATGAGCAGGGTCGTCCTTGTCACTTTATGTAAAGTGAAGTCACTTTACATCATGTATACAAGAAGGTCCCTTGGGTACCACCTATGTTAAGTGACTGCCCAACTTAGTGAGGGTGCTGGTGTCACCTTGTTTATTAAAAATCAATATAACCGTTTCTTTGGAAGATATTATTAAAGCTTAATTTCTTGTTTTGTTTTCTTTAGATAAAAAATAAATATAGATAGTGCGAATGTTTTTTCTCCCCACACCTTTCAGAGGTGTGCACTCCCCAGCTTGGAAACCATTGCTCAGACATGCTCAGACAAGAGGGAAGGTGATGACATTCGTTAGTTCACAGTGTGGGGTTGAGGGTGAGAAAAGCAATTCTGGTGAATTTAAGCTAAGAGAGTAAAAGCTTGGAAAGCAGCAGAAATGAATTTTCTCTTTTTAGATTCCATCTCTTGGGACTTGAAGCTGAACCTCCCATGGGTTAGCATGACAAAATGGGCCAGGGACTTCCTCGCACTTGAGTGATGTCAAGGGAGTGAGAAAGCCATGACCAGACTCCAGTTCTCCTCAGAACCATTCCTGTCTTTTTCCGACCTGATCTCACACTTGATAAAATATAGTTGAAATGCAAATCTGATCATGCCATCCCTTACTGCCCCTCCCCCACCCCCACCCCTGGCCCCACCACCGAAAGAAAACAACTTTCTTTTTTTTTTTTTTTTTAACATCTTTATTGGAGTATAACTGTTTTACAATAGTGTGTTAGTTTCTCCTTTACAACAAAGTGAATCAGTTATACATATACATATGTTCCCATATCTATTCCCTCTTGCGTCTCCCTCCCTCCCACCCTCCCTA
>NC_041221.1:141262175-141265275 GCF_002837175.3 Physeter macrocephalus | reverse complement strand
CCACATCTTCTTTATCCATTCATCTGTTCATTGCAGCTCTATTTACAATAGGCAGGACATGGAAGCAACCTAAGTGTCCATCAACAGATGAATGGATAAAGAAGATGTGGCACATATATACAATGGAATATTACTCAGCCATAAAAAGAAATGAAACTGAGTTATTTGTAATGAGGTGGATAGACCTGGAGTCTGTCATACAGAGTGAAGTAAGTCAGAAGGAGAAAAACAAATACCGTATGCTAACACATATATATATGGAATCTAAGAAAAAAAATGTCATGAAGAGATTAGTGGTAGGACGGGAAGAAAACAACTTTCAATGGGCTCTTATCACTTGGGATAAAACCAAAACTCCTCACTTGTTCTAGAAAGCACTGTGTGGCCTGGCTTCTTCAGCCTCATCTCTTACACATATCTGCGCATTCTCTCTGCCCTAGACACACTGCCCATCCGGCTACCCCTCAGATGTTCTTTGCTCTTTCCTGCCAGAGGCAACTTCCCTGTGCCTAGAATATTCTCCAGACTCCCTACCTCCTTGCCCACAGATCTCCGCGGAGGCATCACTTCCACAGAGAGGCCTCCCCTGGTTTCCATGAGGATAAAATCCCATGAGGATAAAAATCCACAAGGATGGACCCCTTAAGGCACCTCCCCCTCCCCCTCCCCCTGCACATGTAATCTTACATTTATTTGTGTGATTGTTCGGTTAATGTTTGCTCTTACCCACTAGGATTTGGTCTCTATTAGGTCAGGGGGCATGTTTATGTTGGGTGTAACATAGTAGTTCCAATGCCAAAAAAAATAGAGCCTGGCATATAATAGGTGCTCAGTAAATATTAGGTAAATGTTTGTGGAAAGAATACTGGAATTTGGAACGAAAGTGCCAACTGTTAAGAAATATTCTGCCTCTGCCTTCTCTCGCTTTCTACAGAGCACTATTCAGAGCCTAGCATAGCAGCAGTCAGACAACTAAACTTTGTGATCCAAAGCATTACCGTCCCATTTTAAAATTCATTAATTCTATCCTTTTCCATACCATATTGTAACTTGGAGCATGCATTTTCAGAAGAGGACCAGAAATGCAGGTCACATTGCAGGCCTGAATGAAAAAGCAACAACAAGCCTGCTATGACAATTACCATTAAATTCAATTTGGAGAGAACTGTTTTTTAGCTATAATGCCATAAACCAAGACAGAGGTGTGCAGCAGAAAGTAGCTGTGAAAGGTTATACTTCACTTGCCCGTCCTTTAAGCTCTATTTTATTTTATTTATTTATTTATTTATAATTAATTAATTGATTGATTGATTTTTGCCTGCGTTGAGTCTTCATTGTTGCACGCGGGCTTTCTTTTTTTAGTTGTGGCGAGCGGGGGCCACTCTTCATTGTGGTGCATGGGCTTCTCATTGCAGTGGCTTCTCTTGTTGCAGAGCACGGGCTCTAGGCACGCAGGCCTTAGTAGTTGTGGCACTCGGGCTTTACTAGCTGTGGCTCGCAGGCTCTAGAGCGCAGGCTCAGTAGTTGTGGCACATGGGCTTAGGTGCTCCACGGCCTGTGGGATCTTCCCAGACCAGGGCTTGAACCCATGTCCCCTGCATTGGCAGGCGGATTCGTAACCACTGCGCCACGAGGGAAGTCCCTAAGCTCTGTTTTAAATTGCTATTTGTTTGCCCCATCCCTCATGCAGTAAATGCCCAGACAACTTTTATTCTAAAACAGAGGGTCAAAGAACATCAAGGAGCCCATTCTGACCAAGAGACTCTTTGTTGTGTTATAATGGAACAGGGAAACAGTAGGACCTTGATGAAAGAGCAGGGAGGGCTAAAAGCCAGGCCATGTTTGAACCTCTGTATTAAATATAAAAGAAAAGGAGAGGAATAATTGAATTGAGCCGCAATGAAAAGTAGAAGGGGAAAAATCTGACCCTGTATTCAGTGGATTTGAGACCGTAAGTCATCTGGGCTTCTTTATGCTTTATGTGATCTTACCTTTGAAACAGAATAATAATAACAACTGCCATTTTTTGAGGGTTCATGTTAGCCAGGCCCCATGCCCAGTGCTTTCCATGCAGTAATCCATTTCATTCTCACAAGGACTCTGTGAGGTGGGTATTATCTGTAGTCTCATTCAGCAGCTGGGGAAACGAAGGCTCAGAGAAGTTAAGTAACTCGCCAGAGGTCACTAGAGTCAGTAGTCAAACCCAGGTCCATCTGGCTACCAATCTCATGATCTTAATCACTCTGCTCATCGGCCTCCAGATTGGTGCTGGTTACCATCTTCAGGGCCACACAAGCCTTTGAGTCTCTGCTGAAAGCTGAGACCCCTTTCCTTGGTCATGGAGCTAGTGAGAGGTGGTTTGGGTAGGTTGTTGGGTTCTAGAACCTAAGTTACACTGTGCAGCAATGTTCTATATCTTCTTACTAAATGTTTTCTGAGAAGAATTTTTAAAAATATTGAGACTGGTACTCAGATGCTGATATCATGCATGCATTATAAAGAGTAGAGGCTCAATAAATACCTGTTGAGTTAACTGAATGATTAAAAAGAGCATATTGGAGCAAACAGTTGGAGGAAGAGTGGTAACTTAGGATAAGAATGGAAACTCCAGTGAAACCTCTAACAATGTGTCATGTAACCACGTGACATGAGATGAAATTTGATTGATAATTTGTTCTTTATGGCAGGCTCACCAGGTCATTTCCCTAAGCTTTCAATATCTGGCCTGGCATTCTATGCAAATGAATTTTTGGATCACATGTATAGCATTATGGTAGGATTTTACTGTATTTTCCTTGACAACATTGACTTATTAAAATCTCAGTGGGATCAAGTGCAAAACAAAAACATGATGGATTTGGCAGAAAAATGGACCATGGCAATTTGCTTTAAGAATATTTTGGCAATGGGCTTCCCTGGTGGCGCAGTGGTTGCGCGTCCGCCTGCCAATGCAGGGGAACCGGGTTCGCGCCCCGGTCCGGGAGGATCCCACATGCCGCGGAGCGGCTGGGCCCATGAGCCATGGCCGCTGAGCCTGCGCGTCCGGAGCCTGTGCTCCGCAACGGGAGAGGCCACAACAGAGGGAGGCCCGCATACCACA
>NC_041221.1:141249875-141261367 GCF_002837175.3 Physeter macrocephalus | reverse complement strand
GGGCTTCCCTGGTGGCGCAGTGGTTGCGCGTCCGCCTGCCAATGCAGGGGAACCGGGTTCGCGCCCCGGTCCGGGAGGATCCCACATGCCGCGGAGCGGCTGGGCCCATGAGCCATGGCCGCTGAGCCTGCGCGTCCGGAGCCTGTGCTCCGCAACGGGAGAGGCCACAACAGAGGGAGGCCCGCATACCACAAAAAAAAAAAAAAAAAAAAAAGAATATTTTGGCAAATATATTTATTCTGCATACTTTAAGGGAAGAAAACCAATTTCCCCATTGTTAACATATCAGAATATGGCAACAATCAGTAAAATATTAACAAAAGGGGGCATGGACTTCATCTGGATTTTGTCAGCTGGAAAATGACCTCCATTCCCTACATCTAGAATAAATAAAATTTAATACCTACTTAGGCACTTTGCAGTGCGATGGGGCTATTTTTAGAACGTAGGCCTCCCTTTTCAGAGATGATTTTTAGTCTTAGGTTACAAAAGAAAGCTGTGTTAGCTGGTTGAGGCACCCAGTGAACTCCAGCTGTCTTGTTAGTTCCTAGAATTTAAGAACACTAAGGGATCTCCAGACATCATTGTTTTGTTTGTTTATTCATTCAGCAAGTATGTGAACAGCAAATATTGTGCCAGGTACTACACTAGATGTCAGGAAGTGATGGGGAGAGGCATGAGCCCAGAACACTTCCTGTCTAGTCAGCAGGAACTTTCAGGGGAGTGTGAGACCTGCCAGGCTAGGGGCAGCAGAGGCGGGGTGGGACTCCTGGTCCAGAAGTACGGGTGGGCAAGGCTTCCTGGAGGAAGTGCTGTTAAGCTGACATCTGAGAACAGGTAGGAGCTGGCTGGGTTGAGAGTGGGGAAAGTTCCCTCAACACCAGCTAGAGAGAGACCTAAGGATGAGAGCCTGATGAGAGAAGTAACTGACAATGTACATCAGCTAAGGAGATTTTTTTTTTTTCAATAAATTTATTTATTTATTTATCTATCTATCTTTGGCTGCGTTGGGTCTTGGTTGCTGCACACGGGCTTTCTCTAGTTGCGGCGAGCTGGGGCTACTCTTCGTTGCGGTGCGCGGGCTTTTCATTGCGGTGGCTTCCCTTGTTGCGGAGCACGGGCTCTAGGCGCGCGGGCTTCAGTAGTTGTGGCGCACGGGCTTCGTTGCTCCACGGCATGTGGGATCTTCCCAGACCAGGGCTCGAACCCGCGTCCCCTGCAGTGGCAGGCGGATTCTTAACCACTGAGCCACCAAGAAAGTCCCAGAGATTGGGTTTTAACCTGAAGTTTATCTGGTGGGCAGGTGTTCATTACAAGGTTTCTTGGGTGCTTTCTATGTGGCAATCACAACTGTAGGTTCCTGAGATTGGTATCCATGGTGAGAACATCCCACAAGCCCGGAGGCAGGAACTATGCTGAGTTCATGCCAGAATCGATAGGCATCTGTATGGGGATTGTGGTTGTGGAGGGGAAACTGAAGAGATTTGAGAGATGTTCAAAAGGTGAAATGGACAGGAATTGGTGCTGAATCTACCTGGTATCGATCTGGTATTACCCCTTATTTCACAGAAGGTTCGTGGTCCGTGCACGGTCATTGCATGGCAGCGCAAAATAGCCAGTTTCCTTGAGATGTCTTAGGGGAAGAGCACCGCGATAGCCGAGGGGCATAGTCTGGTGTCCCTGGCAGGAGGGGACAAGGCTTAGAAGGAAACTAACTTTAATGGAGAACCTATAATATGCCAGATAATATATTAGGGCATTTACATATACTCTCTCATTTAATATTCCAGCTACTCAGACAGGTAAGCAATATCCCTCCCAGATCACAGGTAAAGAAACTGAGATTTAGGGAGGTTAAGGGAACCGTCCCAGGTGCACAATTGTTGTCAGAGGCGGGCCTCAGCTCCAGGCTGCTGACTCCAGAGCCAAGCTCTTAATCACAGGGCCTTTTCATGGTTCTCCAAGAGAATAAAGATAAAAGTTCTGCAGGAATTCAGAGCTACGCTCCAAAGGATTGCAACATGCATTCATCCGTCCCCTCAGTCACACAGAACAATCCTGAGCACCTACTGCTGGGCAACTCCGATGAGGGCTGCATATGGAGTCATTAGGAGCATGATCTCTGGCGCCCGACCCCCTGGGACCCAAGCCTGCCTCCCTCTCTTCAAGCTGTGTGACCACTGGTACAGAGAGAGCTCTTAGAGCAGTGCCCAGGGAATTCCCTGGCAGTCCAGTGGTTAGGACTCCGCACTCTCACTGCCGAGGGCCCGGGTACAGCGCCTGACACCTCCCAGGTGTCTCACAAGCGTTCACTATTAGTTTGGCAATGAGGAACATTAAGTCCTGCCATTATGGGTACAGAAATAACGTGTCAGATGGTGACAAGAGAGATGAAGAAGGTCAAGTTGTGGAGTGCACGGCCTGGTGGCAGGGGTTGCTGTCTTAGAGAGGTCCATCAGGGAAATCTCGGATAAAGTGCTGAGCTTATTCTGTGCCTCTGGCCAGGTCCCTCTTTGGCATGTGTGGGACGCATTTTCCTCTAATTCTGCCCCAGCCTCTGCAGGTTCCCAGTGCTATTTTGACTTGCGTGTGAACAATGGATTTGAACTGCTGCTGTAACTTAACCCTGACCTGTCTCTTGCAGGAAGGGGAACTTCCCGAGGACAACTGTTTTCACTGCCGAGGATCGGGCAGTGCCACCTGCTCTCTGTGCCACGGCAGCAAGTTCTCGATGCTGGCCAACAGATTTAAGGAGTCCTACCGGGCCCTGCGGTGCCCTGCCTGCAATGAGAATGGCCTGCAGCCTTGCCAGATTTGCAATCAATAGCCCGTGGCTTTGTATGTCCGCTTTTATCGCATCCTCCCTAAAGCTATTTGTAATCAACTGCCCCTCCTCACCTTCTCCTCCCTCTCCCAGCAAGGAAGCCACCGTGGCTGCGATCACTTCCAACACTGGCACAACTCAGTTACTCGATGACATTTCGTGAGGCTGGTAACATCTCCATGTGGGTCTAAGTGGCAGAGGCGTTTTTGAATTAGAATCTGCTTTGAAACTGGTTCTAAAATGATCCTTCCAGGACCGTGTGCATGTATCTCACTTGATTTAGCTCAGGTTTCTCCTTGCACAAGTGAACAAATAAATGTACAATTCAGGCAGCAGGCTGAAGTCATTTTCTGATTGGGAGTTATTTGAAAAATTATGCAGAGAGAAAGGAATAAAAAAAGGCAGTTTTCTGATGAACTGCATTCTTGTTGCTTATAATGCATTTCACACAGTTATTGGTCAAATTGCATTTTTAATTAAGCAGAAGAGGAAAGGGATGCCCAATGTTGAATGCACTAGCAGGCCACTGAAAACAAAACAAGATGTGTTTGCTTCTTGCTGAAGAGAGGCAAGCTGAGGAGCCCCTTTTTTTTTTCAAAGTCCTGAGTCTCTCCTGTGTGATGTGCTTGGGTAATATGCATGCAGGCAATGAGCAATGCTACTTCTTAGGACAAGATGAGATAAGACATTTCTGTGTGCCTCTACACTACTGAGGTTATAAGCCAAGTCAAAGCTATTTATGATAAATTTGGTGCTTAAGTATATGGGTGTGTGTGATAACGACTTCTTCCAGCCCCCAAATTATTACCAAATGAATGCATTTATTTTAAGGCTAAGATATAGCCATGATCTCTTCATAAAAGACTGTGGATATTTTACAGGTGTCTATTGGAAACTTCTAAAAAAAAAAAACTAACCAAGGCTGATATTTAGTAATTATGTTTCTACTGTCTATGAATATGCATACTAAGGATAATTTTTCCTCTTAAAGTTGGTTGTAAAATTAGAAAAATATGTTTGTTAATGAACTTTTGCAGCTCTAACAGTCATTCCCCTTCCCCCTTGAGAATAACGCTGTAAAATCTGTTATCTATTTATACGCATTGCTTTTCTATGGTAATTATTTTGATTTTCGTAACTTAATTTTTTCAAGATTTGTTTGTTATTCTCTAATATTCAGCTGTTAATATAATTCAACAGTGGAGTGATCTTCAGACAATATACATACTTCTAATAAAAATATTAAACTATTTTTCAAGACCAAGATAATTTTGCCTGTTCTCTTTTAGCCAAATCAGTGGCACTACCGCTCACCAACTTTCTTTGCTTCTGTACTTAACTATTTCCTGACTCTGTTTATGTTTTCTTACAGCTATTGGCTCTTCTGTCTTTCCAGAATATCAGAGGAAGGAATGATGTCGAGAGATCCTAAGACCTTTAAGTGTATTCTTCTGCTTTTTGACAGGAACATTCGACCACAGATACTGTTTGTTGGACATGCAGGATGGTATTACCAGGTGCTTGATGTGCAGTGTTTCCCAGATGGGCACCACCCTTTGGTATCTTATGGCACTTAGAGTTTCAGTGGAGGAGACAGATATATAAACAGATAATTACAATATAGTGTGACAAGTTCTGGGAAAGGGGAATTCCAGGGAGCGTTTGGAGCACATAGAAGGGACACCTAACGTAGCCTGAGTGGGGTTAGAGTGGCTTCCCAGAGGAAGAGGTGTGAGCTCTGTTGGTTTCTTTTCCTTACCCCAAGCTCTTAAGAGCATTTAATACTTTTCATTTCATAATAAATACATCTAGTAATGATTACATTTATTTATCCAGTTAAGTATTTATTGAATACTGGGGATGTATCACTAGACAAAACGGACAAAGTCCTGGTCCCTGTGGAGCTTACATTTTGGTGGGGTGATAGAGACAACTAAAAATATATAATACAGAATAAAAAGATACTTATCTGATTAAACTATATACGTATGTATATAATGTATAGTGTGTTAGAGAAGGATAAATGTTTGATGAAAAATAAAACATTGGTGAGGATCGGGAGTTGGGAGGGGTTGCATTTTTAAATTAGTTTTCCGGGAAGTGTCCTTGAGAAGGTGTCCTTTAAATAAAGGCTTAAAGGGGATGAAGGAGTTGCCAAGTTATCTGGGGTAGGACTATTCCAGGCAGAGGAAACAGCACAGGAAGGAGAGCATGGTGTGTTTGAAGAGCAACGAACCCAGCGTGGCTGGAGCACAGTGAGCAAGATGACAAGAGGAGGTCAGAAAAGAAGGCGTGTGCGTGTGTCGGGACCAGGCGGTGCCTTCTTGTGAAACCGTCGTAAGAACTGGGGTGTTGCCGTGAGAGAGGTGCTGCTCTGGATGGGAGCTGTTTGCTGAAACCCCTCACCCTCTCCTTCAGCTCCCTCCTCTTACTGCTGGGGCAGGGGACCTGCAGACTACACTTCCCAGAATCCCTTGCCCGCTGGCGTCCTCTTAGGTTCTGCCCTGGGACGTGCTGGCAGGACTGGAAGAAGGGAGGAAGGAAGAGCCTTTCTTGTTTTTCCAGCTGAGGGTCCTGGCAGCCTTCCCCATGTGGCAGCTGCCCTAGCAGCAACGGCAGCTGGGGACTCTGGCTCAGGCAGCTCCTTCCAGCCACGGTCCCTTCAGTGGCTCTGATTGCAGGTTCCGTGTCACACCATATTCCCTTTGTTCCTCCAGCCTGAGTGTGGCAGTGGCTTTCTGCAGTTACTCCTCTTTGTCATCAATTCCTTATAATATGTAGCCTCTCTCTATGAGAGATCTAGAGTGGTTTCTGGTTTCCTGATTGGATGCCGACGGATACAAATGTTTTGAGCAGCAGAGGGTCACCATCTAATTTACGTTTTAACAAGCTACTCTGGCTGCTGTGCCGAGGGAAGATGCTACAGGGCAAAAGTGAAAGTGGGAGGCCAGTTGGGAGACCACTGCAGTAAGCCTGGTGACAGCTAATGGTGGCCTAGGCCAGGGTGGCTCCAGCGGAAGTGGTAAAAATGGTCAGATTGTGGATCTATTTTGAAGGTAGAGATATAGTTTCTACTTACTGTCCTTTGTATGCAGAAATATTGCTTGTGACCTACTTAACTGTATACAAACTTTCCTGAGTTCTTTGCTTACTAGTGGAGATAAGTTTGCACAAAAATCCTATTTGTGTACTACAAGCATTACCAGTGGGTTGGGCAGTGTCAGGGATAGGTTTAGGGCAAGGTTAGCCAACCAGGACGCCTAAGACTATGAGAATTCCTTCAGAGCTAGAGACAAATAAGAGGGTTAGAAAGTATCACAGTGATGCTGTGGTCAAAATAAAAATAATGCTATATCCTTTGAAAACTCAAAAAGTTTTCAGTGAATACATGTTTTCAAAAGGCACACTATCTATCCATTCATTTATATTCCAGCAAGATCAGATTCCAGGAAGCTAAAGTCTAAGCATTAATCTCTTTCTTATTTTGAGATTTAAAAAATATTATACATAAAAGACATTATATATAATATAATATCACAGTGTATTTGTATAGTCTTAGTAGCTTTTTTTTTCTGTTTGGTTTCCTAGACTTTTGTGTGTACTCTTTTTTTGTTTGTTTGTTGTGTGTACTCTTTTAAATCATGCTTCTTTTTTTTTTTTTTTTGCGGTACGTGGGCCTCTCACTGTTGTGGCCTCTCCCGTTGCGGAGCACAGGCTCCGGACGCGCAGGCTCAGAGGCCATGGCTCACGGGCCCAGCTGCTCCGCGGCATGTGGGATCTTCCCGGACGGGGGCACAAACCCGTGTCCCCTGCATCGGCAGGCGGACTCTCAACCGCTGCGCCACCAGGGAAGCCCTAAATCATGCTTCTATTTAATAAAGAATTAATAAGTAGGGGATTCAAAGATGAAAATACACTTAGTATTTAGCATTAATGAGATTATAATCTTGGGCCTCTGGTCAGCATAAAGAGTGAATCTGGCCTTACAGCTTGGGGAGGACACAGTTGCCTCCTCTGCTACTTCCTCCAGTGACTTTTGGTTCCTGTGCTGGCCCGGGTCAGGTGTATTGCAGAGTTAATTTACTTGTTTATTTTAACAAGTACATATCAGCTGTAGTGTGTGCAAGACACTGTTCTTTTTTTTTTCTTTCAAAATTTTAATTTTCATTATTATAATAATACTTTTTTTGAATTTTATTTATTTTTTATACAGCAGGAGCAGGTTCTTATTAGTTATCCATTTCATACATATTAGTGTACATATGTCAATCCCAATCTCCCAGTTCATCACAAGACACTGTTCTTAGCACTCCACATTTACTAACACCTTGAATCGTCCTAACAATTGAATTTATTCAATTTAGGGATCACCTCTTAGTCCTGATGCCAAAAACTCAGCCTCTCTGCACCAGTGCCGAACGGACTCTTGGAAACAGAGTTCTGGGGGATGTAGAAAAGAGCAGCTTTATGGCTTTGCCAGGCAAAGGGGGCCACAGTGGGTTTGTGCCTCTCAAAGCTCTGTGTCCCAACCTGGGGAGATTTGGTAAGGAGTTTTTTTTAATACATTTTTATTTATTTATTTATTTATTTATTGTTGGCTGCATTGGGTCTTCGTTGCTGTGCACGGGCTTTCTCTAGTTGTGGTGAGCAGGGGCCACTCTTTGCGGTAGGCGGGCTTCTCATTGCGGTGGCTTCTCTTGTTGCGGAGCACAGGCTCTAGGCATGTGGGCTCAGTAGTTGTGGCTCGCAGGCTCAGTAGTTGTGGCGCACAGGCTTCGTTGCTCTGTGGCATGTGGGATCTTCCCGGACCAGGGCTCGAACCCATGTACCCTGCGTTGGCAGGTGGATTCTTAACCACTGGACCACCAGGGAAGTCCCTGGTCAAGAGCTTTATAGCAAAGCTTCAAGGGAAGAGTTGCTGATAAGGATCAGAGTGTGTGCAGAGCCTGCACTCCCTTCATCCGGCCTCCTGATGAACTTCTCTGGTTCCTTTAATGTGGCCGCAGGTAGTGCTGATGAGCTTCTCGAGGTTATCAAACTGTGACCTTCTCTCTGGGACATCTTCCAGTTGGTGGAGGTTTTAGTTCTGCAGAAGAGCTTAAAGATATTGTTATGTCGTGTATCCCTTGAGGTGGAACCAGGATCCTGTTCCAAGGCTGCACTATTGTTTCTTGGCGGCTCCGCCCGCCCGTGTCTCTGCATTCCCTCCCTTCCCTGATTAGCAACTGTTGGAATCTGCCCTTTGGATCTCAGGGAAGGTCATGGAGGCTGGAAACTATTCCCTGCAAACAAGAAATGGGGGACACGGAAAGGCTTCCATTCCCAGGAGCCCTACAGGGTCCTGCTCGATTTCAGTCCCACACAGGATGTTCCTTTCCATTGGGTGCCACGTCCACCCAGAATGTACACCTGCAGGCCCTTGCTGTGGTCCTCACAAACGTCTTGCCTCACTATGCCTTTGTGAAAAGAACAAGCTGTGTGAAAACAGGGGCTGACCTTGTATGATAGTGATGAGGCAACCTAACTCAGCAAGACTACCTTTGCTGACAGTGCTGGCCACTTGCAACCATCCTGCTGGTGCTTCCTTTCTTTTCTAGTTCACCCTCTGTTTTTATTAATCTGTTGGGTAGAGTGACTCATCTTCATGGCCCCTATTCCCAAACACGGCTTAGCCTCAGGCCTATCTGCTTCTCCACAGGCCAAGATCTGCAGGGCCAGGGGTTTTCTTTCACACACCCCACCCTTCTTGGAAGATGCTTGTGGTTTGAAATGACTTATCTTCCCTTCCCTTCCTGTCCAAGGGATTCTGTGGGGTGAGGAGGGCAAGAGTCCATACTCCTGAAATCTTTGCCCCTAGAATAACTCTACTACTTTTCTGTTTTTATTTTGGCTTCCTTTTTTTTTTTCCAGATAAGATTCCTCTTGAAGAGAATGTTGCATATTTAAAATATTTTTTGAAATCCACATAATTTACCTTTCCAAATACATCAATTAAGCTTACATTTATAGAGAAGCTGTTGTTCTTATTCTAAATCTTCTGAAAACACGAATCGCCGTGGTAAAATATTCATTTAGACCTGTGCCGGTGACATTTATAAAAAATTTCTGTGGTTCACTAGAGCTTAAGCTGAGTGAATTTTATGCTAAAGGTAAATTTGAAAGAAATGTTCACTGTTGTTTTTATCACCTGTCCTCATTAGTTGCGTCTCCTCATTTTCTAATTAACCACAGTAATTATAGAGAGTTTGCATTCCTGCAATTATGTGAGAGAGAAATGGAGTTATGTCAGTGTCAGATTGTGGCATGTAATTACTGCCTGTGTTAAAGAACGTGTACAACCCAGAGAAGAGAAGACTTGGAACCATAATACAGTAGAACTTCCTCATTGCTTGGGGGTGGGAGAGTGGGGGAAGGAAGTAGGAGGGGGAAGTTAAATCAGGCCTTGACAAAATTAGAGTCAACCTGTATCGCCTTTAACATGACAAGATTCCTCTTTGTACATTCCCCTTAGCATCACTTCTGTCCACCTCTCAAGTCCTTCTTTCCCTATTAATGATTAATTCTCAGAACACTGGGGCCGTTAATTCACATTTAGGTGTGAATGGCTAGTAGATTATTGACCATGGCTGCTTTTTAGGTTCAAAGTGTTATGCTGTTGAAGGCCTCCTATGAGTCAGGCCATGTGCAAGACACAAGGAGCCAGAAGATGAAACAGACATAGTACCTTCTCTCGGGGACATTATAGTCTCACAGGGAACCAGAGATTTAAATAAATATTTGAAAAATAAAATTATATTTGGAGAGGAAGAGAAGAGAGTGGCTAACTCTCCTTGAATTGTGGGTCTCTTTCATTGAGCTATGAGCTCCTTAAGGGCAGGAAGTGTGCCTCGTCTATCACTGTATCCCCAGCATCTCCTACAAAGCCTGGTGCATAGAAGGTGCTCAGTAAATGATTGGTGATTTGGTGTTTGCAGAGACATGACATTTGGTTGCACACACATGGCCCTCAGTGTATTGCCGTATGGGCCAGTGCATTGGGAAATTTCACACATAGACAGCTTCTAAAATGGCTCCCAATGATCCCCACCTCCTGGTAATCATCCTGTGCAATCATCCCCTTGAGTGTGAACTGGACTGAGTGATTTGCTTCAAACAGTAGGCTATGGCAAAAATGATGGGATGCCATCTCTGAGAATAGATTATAAAAGACTATGACTCTTTCTCTGGCTTTTCTTGCTTCCTCACCTGATGAAGCCAGCTGCCATGCTGTGAGCTGCGTTATAGAGAGGTCACATGGCCATGAACAGAGGGTGGCTCCTGGCCAACAGCCAAGGAGGAATGGAGGTCCTCAGTCCAGCAACCACTAGGAACTAAATCCTGCTGACAACCACATGTGTGAGCTTGGAAGAGGCTCCTTCCCTAGGTGAGCTTGAGACTCAACCAGAGCGGACCTCTTAATTGCAGCCTTGTGAGGGACCTGGGGCCACAGCCACCCAGTTAAGCCCTGCCCGGATCCCTGGACTGTGGGATGCTAAGCTCTGAGATAATAAATGTTGTTTTAAGCCAGTAAGTTTGGGGACCATTAGTTACATGGGGATAGATAATTAACACAAGGTAAGACTACCTTCTCTCTAGGTCTTTATTGACAGATCATTTCTTTGGTTTTGTTTTGTTTTCTTTTTTTTTGACAGATCATTTAAATCCAAAAGGTTTTCCCATGGAGAGGAATACACAGAATCATTTGTTCTTTGTTTAATGTTCAATTTATTAAACTCATGAATCTAGTACCCCAAACTGAAAATGAATTTTTTCTTGGGGCCTTTAAATATTGATTATAGATTTATTAAGCATATCATTTTAAACAGTTTAACTGTAATTATATATTTAGAACAGCTGATCCTTTTAAACACTTCGAAACCATAATTCACAAACATATAAAACAAAGGCTACAGAACTTATTGTTATAGTTTCACTTAAATTTACTCTAAAGCATCAATATCATAGGTTTAATGTCTTTCTTATTTCTCTTCTTGTTTTTCTGTATTTGTTTTTAGATACCCTCAGAGTTTCAGCCTTATTAATTTTATTCCTTTCCTTGGGTCATAAAATTCTTAGCAGATCCTGAAGAAAAGATTACCTTATCAGAACTGCCTAGATTGCAGAACTTTGGTTTATTGACTGACTAATTCTTGATCATACTTGTTTGTTTCTTTCAAGGTGATTCTAACCCAAACTACCTTTCTATATTAAGCTTTTCTATGAAAGCTTAACTATAAAAATTAACTATAATTTTCTATAGTTAAATTACACCTGTTAATTCCAGTGCGACTATTTCAGGCCTTATCTTATGCCTAGGGTTTTAATTTTGCAACCTAGTATTTATCTCTGATTTAAAAAATATATATATATATCACTTGGCCATTGTTATATATAACCTATTATCTTGTCATAATCAAGTATTGATTTTTGTCTCTTAGCATTAAAAATTTACATCTTGGGCTTCCCTGGTGGCGCAGTGGTTGAGAGTCCGCCTGCCGGTGCAGGGGACACGGGTTCGTGCCCCGGTCCGGGAAGATCCCACATGCCGCGGAGGGGCTGGGCCCGTGAGCCATGGCCGCTGAGCCTGCGCGTCTGGAGCCTGTGCTCCGCAACGGGAGAGGCCACAACA
>NC_041221.1:141226805-141249858 GCF_002837175.3 Physeter macrocephalus | reverse complement strand
TGCCCCGCAACGGGAGAGGCCACAACAGTGAGAGGCCCGTGTACTGCAAAAAAAAAAAAAAAAAGTTACATCTCCCTTATTAGCATTGAGATTTAATCTCCTAGGGGTTGAGAGATTAAGTATGTGTAGTTAGTGTTCCTCTGTAGGTCATCTCGCAAACACTGTGGAACCCCCTTTCTGGTTGGTTATTGTGGGTGCCCACCCAAACTGAATAGACCTTCCTGTTCTTGGCATGTACATTTTCTGGGGCTATTTGACTTACAGCGTCCAGTGTTTATTCTTAACAGATAAAGCAGACATATGACTGTGCTTTATAAACATACAAGATTCATAGAAGAAATATCAAACCCTCTTAATTATTAAAATCAATAAAAAATAAACATGATCTATTACAGTCACTACTTTCTGTTACAGTAATCTTTTGGGCAAGCTTCATAATAACTTTTCTATTTTGAGTCATTTTGAGTTCATGGTCTTTCACAAAACTCATCTTGTCCTGTAAACCATGGTGATGATTATGATGGTGATGGTGGTGGTGATGATGATGGTGACGGTGCTTTTGATGCTCAAATTGTAACTTCATCCTAAGAGATGCATCTTCTTTTAAATGGGCAAGAGTAAACTATAGTGTTTAAGGATGCACATTTGGGTGATAAAATAAAAAAAACAAAAAACAAGAAAGTCACTATTGTAAAAGTGAGGATATGAAGAAGGGGAAGGGGGTGTGATCAGAATGAGGCTCATGGAAGGATCTTATGGAATAGGTGGCAAAGTTCCATTTTTTGACCTGGGCAAACATTTGATTTGTGTGTGTGTGTTATATCTGCTCTATTTGTATAATAGTAATTTTATTTAAAAAAACTGTCACCGTATGGTCACTGGGGGGCCCTTTATGTTGACTCCTTTATCCTTTATACATTGCCCCTAATATTCTTGAAAACGCTCTTGCTTTTTGGCAACAATAGGATGTTGGAGAGATGTTCTGAAATTTTTTTTTCATCATAAATCATGAAATTAGCTACCTTCCAAAGGATTCTGTTTTCTTTTAATAGGAAATAATTCTAAAGACCAGGAGGTGGGCTCTGGGGAATGTGTGGGGAGAAAGAATGCATTGCTGTAGCTACTGGGTCACTGAGAGCTGAAAACATACTTATTAAGGTTATTATTTCACACTGATATTTCCAATTTAACTTACGGTATTGCTATTCCATACTTTTTTTGTATTATATAAGGTTTCATCAACTACAAGCCTTTCTCCTGAATTGACAATCTTTTTGGTCTGATGAAGCTCCTGGATGGAGCCAAGACATGCTTTATATCACATTCTGCTCTTTGGTACAGTAATTCCCAAACTTCTGTCAGTCACATAATTCATAAATTTTTTTCTACAAATTTGCTAAGTTTATAATTTTATACCATTTAAATTATTGTTTTCTTAATATTTTTGTTTAATCAACATTAAAGTACCCCCTTAAAAGAATGATATTCATATTAGGCAATAATATCTGTGGAAATATAAGGTTTCATTAATGGGCCATATATTTTTTTCCAGTATCTATTAAGATGGATATGAGTGTTGGAATTTGAGGGAACTCGATAAATGTCATCTTTCTCACTCAAGTTTAGCACCACCTGAAAGGTAGACAAAATTCAGGAAAAAAGAGCTCAAAATATGAGGTTCATTACTAATAAAGGCTGCACTGGGGGATGTTGCTTAGGAGCTGGATGATTACAGGCTCCCTTAGAGTGGACCCCAGGCTTGGACAGACATATCCACCGACAGGCTTGACCTGCAGTGTGGCCCCATTTCCCTCACAGCCAAGGACAGCACAGAAGTTGTCCTCCCTGAAGGAGACAGATTCAAAAAGTAAGGAGAGAAATACTGAACTACCATACTTAGTTTTTTCTCCAAACTCACCAATCAGGCAGGAATGAGTAAGGGAGCAGAGAGGGGCCAGGGAACATTAAGCTAATGGATATTTCTGTAAATAAAACACAGAGTCAGGGGAAATAAGTACTAAAAATACATGTTTGTCCATGTATCGAGTTAAAGCATCTAAGCACAACTTTTGGGAAATGCTGCTATAGTGAACAGTGTTACGATAAAGTGCCTGTGAAGTTCACCTTGTCCAATATTTCTTGCGTACCTTCCCTGCATCTCAATTTATTTGTTACATTTGGAGGAACACACTTAATGTAGAAGAGTCTGTCTGAATCCAAATCAGAGTTAGTCATATTGACAATGTAGCACATATGCCATCTGGGTCATTTTTCAGATACTTGTGTTAAATAAACTATCATTATGAAATCATAATCAAAAGGTTCCAGCCCTTCTTATGCCGCTGGGTGTTATTTTACCTTCACTATTCACAAAGCGACTATACTATGGCAAAATCTTCTGAGTTTTCAGTCTTTATTTCCTTAATTGAGTCGGGGACACTTATCCCATTCAAATATTTTGATATGGTAGTTTCCTCTGATCAGCCTCCATAGAATGACAGTGCTTAAAGAAAAATTAGAGATACCCTGACTCCCCCCTTGTTTTATAGAGATAAGTGAAGGTCTGCAAAGGCAAAGGACTTGTCCAAAGTCACATCCTACTTAACTGACTTAACCCCAGATTTGGGGTCTTCTAACTCTCAGTTCATTAATTTTTTAATGCTGCCCCTGGGCCGTTAAACATAAAGTCAAAATGAGAAAGCAAGGGGTCTTAGCAGAGAAAAATTGTTTCCTATCATCTTCTATCTCTAAAATATATTTTGAATCTCTCCATTCTTTTCCATATTCCATACCATCACCATAGTCCAGTCAACATCACCTCCTACTTGGATCACTGAAGTAACCTCAAAACACATCTTCCCCATTTCCAACCTCCAATTCAGTTTCTTCCCTTCACACGAGTTGTTCACTGGAATGCTTTACCTTTTATTTTTCACCGCTCAGAACTCAAGCCCTAACTTGATTCCTCATACTGTAATCTCTAATAGAACACAAACTTTCCCCCATATTTAGCTGATTTAAAGATCTGTAAAATGAAAATATAGGTACTAATTTATTCAAAAAAATCCACCTATAGGTGGACCCATGCAATTCAAACCTGTGTTGTTCAAGGGTCAACTGTATATCTATTTTGTTTATTGATGTTTCCTCAGTGTCTGGAAAACTGCCTGTATGTGGTGGCTCCCCAAAAAATATTTATTGAAAGAAATAACAGCAAACACTACCCATTGGATACTTACAGATTTTAAGATAAAGACATGGAACAGAATTTTGGGGATTTTGGCTCAAAGATACATGACCTGGTATGTCTAGGTTAACAAGGAGACGCATTTTATTTCTTTAAAATTTTATTTATTTATTTTTGGCTGCGTTGGGTCTTCGTTGCTGTGCGCGGACTTTCTCCAGTTGTGGCAAGCGGGGGCTACTTTTCGTTGCAGTGGCCTCTCTTGTTGCGGAGCACGGGCTCTAGGCATGTGGGCTCAGTAGTTGTGGCACACGGGCTTAGTTGCTCTGCAGCACGTGCGATCTTCCTGGACCAGGGATCAAACCCATGTCCGCTGCATTGGCAGGCGGATTCTTAACCACTGCGCCACCAGGGAAGTCCAAGAAGATGTATTTTAGTAAGACAGTACAGCTAACAGATTGCACTAATAGCATGGATTATCAAATGCTTCTACAATAACTTTTAGACTGCAGCAAAATGAAATAAATGAGTTTCCAAGAATCTATAAATCAACATAGCATATTAAAGTGTTGTAAAAAACTAAGCAAATCTATAATTTTTAACCTCTCATCCTGTCTAGAAAATGAAACCCAATCCTGTTATGAACTGGCTTAGGTAAGTCCTATTGGTTGAAGTATGGAGACTTTAAGATTTTCTTTTTATTAGTCATTAGTTAAGTACTGAGAATTTTCATCTTAAGCAAACTTTCTTATAAGTATCTGAGTAGGTGTGTTGGGCCTCAGCTTCTTTGTCTGTAAACTGTGGATATAACAGTTCCTGGCTCTTGTGGTGAGGATGAAATAAGTTCACACATACAAATTACTCAAAGCAATTACACAAAGAACGGTACCTGGCTCATATTAAGTGCCCAAGAAATGTTACCTATTATTACGAAAAGCTTGTATTAGTGCTTTAGTTCCTTTATTATTTTATTTGAATAGCAATTTCCTCTATCAGAGAACTTATTTATACATCACCTTATCTGAACTGCATGAAAGATTCAGCACTTAGTGTTTGCAGGGTGCCAGAGATACAAAGGAATGTAAGACCCAGTCCCATCTTTGAGAAATTTGCAATTGAGTTCCAGCAGAGTACTTTATCCTATGGCTTGCTTTTAGAAAATACCCCTCCAAGGGAACTAAATTTGGACTGTCAGCTTTTTACCAATTAGGATTCTCTAGGTTGCAAGTAAGAGAAGCCAGCTCAGACTGGCTTGGACTACAAAGTGGATTTGTTAGCCCATGTATGGGGCAATGAAAATAGTGTGGTGTAACTGGGGGTCATTGGCGAGGGGTTCCATAGTGTTCACTTTAAGGCCGAGACTAAAAAAAAAAACAGACTGGGAATTCCCTGGCAGTCCAGTGGTTAGGACTCCACGCTTCCATTGCAGAGGGCATGGGTTCAATCTCTGGTCAGGGAACTAAGATCCCACAAGCTGTGCGGTTCGACAAAAAAAAAAAAAAAAAAGAAAAAAAGGCCTAGGTTTTCCTATCTGTTGTTTCCTGTCGTCACAGGGATGGCATCAAACCAAGGCTGTGGCCCCAGTAAACCTCTCTTTATGTCTCACTGGTTCAGACTGGGTCAGATGCCCATTCTACTGCCAATCAGTGGTAATGAAGATCTTTCCTAGGCCAGTAAGGCCCCCCACTGAAGCTAGGGGTCGAGTGAACACCTGAAGAAAAACAGGGTTCTCTCCTGAAGGCAGAGGGCAGGATGAATGCAGAGTAAACAACCAACAATTCCCAGCCTACCCTTCGAAGGGGGAACTGTATCTTACTTTTCTTTATGTTCTAACACGTTCTGTGCCAGCTGCACAGACGATGCTTAATAAATACTAGCAGAAAGAATGGGTAGGAAATAGACCTAGGAAGAATTATTTATTCACTTTACATAAGCCTCCTGAGTCCTAGAAATGTTTGTCCCAGGAACTAGCATTACCAGTCCTTTCTTGTTTAATTGCCTTTTCCCTTAGCAATATAACCATGGGTTCCATCTAGTCCCAGTAGTACTAGAGGGGAGGTCTGGATTGACCCTTCCTTCTGGAGCCCCATCGTTGATTAATTATAAGTTGTGATGTTCCTCATTCATTCCCAGGTCATGGGGCATCTTTTGGCTGGTTGGTATCATACGTCATGGTAGATGAGTCAATCTTCTAAGGTTTGTGCCCAGAGAAATTGCCATTTAATCTCCCTCTTTATTCCAACTCTGAGGTTAGGGAAGCAGATGTTGATGGACTAATTAGCATCTTAGGAGGACTCAGAATAATCTCCCCATGCTTAAACTGTTGTTTAATCGGTTGTCCCAGAGAGACACTGAGAGCCTCACTGGAATGTTGTTTCATGCAGAAAAAACAGCCCGGCCTAGCCTCCAAGTCACCATATGTAATGACAATGGTAACAACTATAGTTAAAAAAAAAAAGCAAGTCTAATGCCTGGTCACAGGTAAGAATAATGTTAGGTACATGTGACATTGGTAAATGTGTTACATCCCTGGAATTAACCCTTTGACTTGCATGCTCAGCATCTCTTTTATCTCATCTCTAACTAAGACAGCATCCATATTTTAGGGGTAGACTTGGGGTAACCAAGTACACACAACCACTGCATAATATCATCTACAATAGTCATTTAAGCTTTGAGGGAGCTAAAGGCAAAGTCAGGAGCCACTTTATTCTGCGACATCACTACCACATTAATTAGATATGCTCTTACTGGTAAGATCAGCCTTCTTGGTGAGCAAACAAAGGCAGTTGCTTGATGGCTTAAGTTAATCTTGATGTGACTGTTCTAGGAAAAGAATATTTTTTTCCGAAGAAGAAAGAATTATTCAAAGTCCTTGCATGAATCGTCTATTTCTAGGGGTAATTTCTCTAATATTTATGTTTACCTCGAATTTTATTTTCTCATGCTTTCCTAAGTCACCAATACCTCTTTTGATTGGCTTATTCTTTCTTCAGAATTATGAATGCCTTTAATCTAAACGCTCTTTTGTGTTCTGCCTTCAAATCATTCCAGTTTTCTTCCAGTGACTTTGTATCTATTAGTTTACACCTCTGCAGAGAAAAATTTTGGGAGACTGGATTCTACTCCCTTCGGATGAGTTAACCTCTGCAAGCTTCAGTTTATTCATCTGTAAACTGTGGATAGGAATGATAATGGATGTGGTACTCTACCCAGATCCCCTCTTCAGGACCTATGCTTCCTCCAACCCCCAACCCAAAGCCGAGCTCCTCACTGGGAATTGTCCTGAACTGCAAGGGAATTGCCTTCCCTAGCCGCTCGCCTCAGTGGGGCTCACCCAGAACCAGAGCTTCTGCTCCTATAGGGTTGACTGAGACTCAGTTGGAACCATATTTTGGGGCAGATTATCTCTTTGCCTAATCTTGCATTCTTCACTACTTGTGGTTGTATCTCCCAAAGCACCCCCAATCCTCCTGTACATCATTGACTGATGACATTCACATTTCTGCCTGATCTCATCAATCAGATAGTCCTTTGAGAAAAGTAATAACTAACTCAAGGCAAAGTTAAGTTGTCTTAAGTTTGTTATTTGTCCCTAAACTCACTTTTCTTTTGCCCTGGGGCTCTTCATGGTTGCCTCTTTCCCCTCCAACAATTCCAGCCCTCCAGTACTTTACTGCTCACACCTTCTTGCCCTAGAAAAATAGGTGGGAAGGGAAAAGACTTGGTAAACTTATTCTCATTGAGGCTGAATATGTTACCCTTTAGCTTTCTAAGTTACACTTCTTTTGAAATTCTCTCTGTGTGCCTTTTGTTTTATTATTATTGTTCCCTGTATTATGCCTACAACTGCCCTTCTGTAATTTCTGGTTTTCAGTCTGGTGTGAGATCAGTCTTTTAAAATTGGTCTTCTCAGACAGGAAATAGCTTAGATTCTTTTAAAATTCATGCCATTAATTGCTACTGCTATTACAAAGAAAATTTCCCCTTTTGTACGAACATCATGAGGTAAATTGGCCTTAAAGGATGCAGTTTTACCAAACAAAATGTATAAAATTCTCAGTGGATTTCTAAACAATCAAGGTGGAAAAAGTAAAAAGAGAGAGTTGAAAATATAAATGTGAAAGGCAGCTCAACTTTCAAAGGTATCAGGAGTTGGGTTGATTTGCAGATGGAATAAGGCCTGGCAGGCAATAAGGGGTTCTTTTCTCTTTTCTTTTTTTCCTGGCATATGAACTCATAACAGCTAAATTTTTCCCCCACATTATATTAGGCAGGAGTCTCAGTTGAAAGTGTTAGAAAACTCAAATTAAGTTAAGCAGAAAAGGCGATTTACTAGAACGATTCTGGAGAAACTCAGAAAACCCAAGGAGCTGCAGGAAACAGGGCAACTCATGGATGGGATTCAGGGACTAGACCTGGAAATCCGGTTCCACCAGACTCTCTTTTTTTTTTTTAACGTCTTTATTGTAGTATAATTGCTTTACAATGGTGTGTTAGTTTCTGCTTTACAACAAAGTGAATCAGCTATACACATTCATATGTTCCTCTTTTCATCTTTGATCTCTGATCGTTTGTGTCTGGTGTTGTGGGTTGATACCTTTGTCCTCTAAAATGTATTGAAGTCCTAATGCTCAGTACCTGTGAATGTGACCTTATTTGGAAAGAGAATTTTAACAGATGAGCAAGTTAAGATGATGTGTTAGTTTGTTGGGGTTGCCATAACAAAGTACTACAGATTGGGTGGCTCAGACAATATAAATTTATTTCCTGAGAATTCCCTGGAGGTCCAGGGTTAGGACTCTGTGCTCTCACTGCCGAGGGCCCGGGTTCAATGCCTGGTCAGGGAACTAAGATCCCACAGGCTGCGTGGCATGGCCAAGAAAAAAAAAAGAAAGAAATTTATTTCCTTACAGTTCTGGTGGTTGGAAGTCTAAGATCAAGAAGGTGACAGTGTTAAAATGGTCCTCAAAAAAAAGTCCTATCTTTTTACCCTGTAACTACCCTTCAGGGACTCTGTTCTAAAAAATCAATGAAACATGCTGATAAAAATGTACCCACCAGGATTTTCATGATAGCAATAGTTCCTATCATGTCCCTCCCCAGCTCAAAGTTTTCAGTAACTTCCCATTTCACACAGAGATAAAGCCAAAATCTTCACCAATGGCCTAGAAGACTCTATGTGACCTACATCCTTATTACTTTTTTGACCTTTTCTCCCAGGACTCTGCTCCAGCCACACTGGCCTCAGTTCTCAAATACACCAGGCAAAGGAGCGCTGTCTCAGAGCCTTTGAACTCGCTACTCCCTCTACCTGGAATGATCATCCTTCAAGTATGAGCATGACTTGCTCCCTCTCTTCTTTCAAATCTTCTACTTAAATGTTACTTTGTCTGGGAAGTCTTCCCTTCTGCCCTGCCCCCATTTATCATCCTTCTTCTCCACTTTTTCTCCTTAGCACACATACTTGTGTAATACCAGATATTTTACATATTTGTTTTGCTCTGCGTTGGAAATTGAATACTTTCTAGGTTCTCTATAACACGTGGATGGTTTGATGACCAGCTGGCTCCTTGCCCGGGAACGTTTCTTCTCTGCCTGATTAAAATTCTTGAACTTCCTTTGTGTTGAGCTGCACCCCTTAGGCCTGCAAGCCCTTTACTTGCCCAGCCTTAAGACTGAAGAAAGAGCCCAGAGTCAGGGACGGAGACATCACCGGTTTAATGGATGGGAGAGCTTACACGTCTAAAGCAAGGTCCTGGAGCTACACCCCACTGTCACCCCACCATCTGCAGGTGGAGGGCAGGGCATGGCAGAAGTCTTTGGCTAGGGAGGAATGTGTATGTGTTACCAGTTGCAGAGGTAATTGAAGTCAGGTTACCAGGGAAACCAGCAGAGGGGCACGCCCCTTTGATAAATTGTCATAGTGGAGATCGTTCTGATCTAAAGATTAGAACAATCACTAGTTGGGTCTAGGGGCAAGTATGTAGGCATTTACCAATTAGGCTCTATGATTTAGAGGGAAGGTCAGTCATGTGAGTAGGTATAGTTAAAGCAGGGGATGTACAGAGAGCAAGAGAACTGCTATCCTGAGTGGCCTGACCGTATGCTTTGTCTGATCAGTGTCATCCTTAATTGGGGGAAAAGAAGTCTGGTTCAATGATGCCATGGGTCTAACTTACCCTGACATTGTGAACTTGTTCTGCGATTTTGCCTTGTTTTCCCTGCAGATTTCTGCTTTGTGCCCTTGTATCCATGTTGCCTGCCCTGAGTCTCTTGTCCATATCTGAAATCTCAGGGAACTAGAAGGGAATTTAGAGATAAAATTGGCCCATGTGGTCATTTTGTTGATGGTGAAACTGAGGTGCAGGGGCAGGAAGGAACTCGCTCAAGGTCATATTCTATGTTAAGTACATTCATGAATTTATTCAATATATACTATGTTCTAGGCACTTGTAGAATAATAGAAAAAATATATATTGGTCTCTGCCCCCCTCCCCCCTACACCCCCCTCTCCCACCTCTTAAACTCCTCCTGGCACAGAGCTCCTAAAACCCTTGTCATATCCTAAGTGATAAAAGCACTAGGAGCATATTTTGTTCTAATATTTGGTCTTTGACTCCGTTCCTGACACCAAGCTCCTAAATCCCCTGGAAATTTCTGGGTGATAGGAGTGTCTTTTGTTCTAATGAGGCAACTCTGGGTAGGCTGCTGGATGGGGGCTGATCACCAGAAAGACCAAACCAGGATTAAAAGCTTGGAATTTTCAGCCGCATCCCCCATGCTCCAGAGACGGGAAATGGGCTGGAAGTGGAGTTAATGATTGATCCTGCCTTCATCCTGTGTGATGAAGCCTTCATAAAAATCCCCAAGGTATGGGGCTTAGAGAGCTTCCAGGTTGCTGAACATGTGGAGGTGCTGGGGGAGTGGGATGGCTGGAGAGGGCATGGAAGCTCGATGCCCCTTCCCACCTAGTCCTATGCAACTCTTCCATCTGGATGTTCATCTCTAACCTTTGTCATATCCTTTTATAATAAACCGGTAAACAGTAAGTAAGTTGTTTTCCTGAGTTCTGTGAGCTGCTCTAGCAAATTAATTGAACTGTGGGCAACTCTGATTTATAGCCCATCAGGTAATCACCTTGACATGGGCTTGACATCTGGATGGAGGGGCAGTCTTGTGGGAGTGGGCCCTTAACCTGTGGGGTCTGAAGCTATCTCCAGATAGATCGTGTCAGAATTGAGTTAAATTAGAGGACATCCAGCTGGTGTCACAGAATTGCCTGATGTGAGGGAAACCCCTACGCATCTAGTGTCAGAAGTGTGAGTGTGGTAGTAATGTGAGAATAAAAGAAACACAAGAGGCGGACTGAGGTTTTTCCTACTCAGCACTGAATAGGGAAGAGTGAATAACACACAGTTCTTTCCAGTCTGGACAACCTCACAGTTCAATGGAGAATTCACATAAACAGACAATTACAAGACTGGATAAAAAAGATCAGTGAGAGAGAGATGGTCAGCATGAAAAGGGTGAGAACAGCACAGAGGTGAGAGGGCAAGGAGAGAAGGTCAGGGCTGAAGATCTCCATCCACTTAAACCTCACAATATTTATAAAGGGCCAATCATCCATTCATTCCATCCAAATGTATTGGATGTTCTTCTACTGGGACTTGCCTTGAAGATACAGAGATGAGTCTGGTATCTTAAAGGCCAAATAAGGTCACGAACTTGTGAGGTTGGCCAGCAAATTTCCAAACTTGAGTCCCTGACTGGTTAAGCCACTCAATTTCAAAGCAAAGGAAATTTGTTTCACAGCCCCTTTCTCTTCCTTGGGACACAGCAAGTAAGTTGTGCAAACTGGCTGTGATTCTGAGCCACCAGACTGCTTGGAGGTGGCCTCCCTTGTCAAGCTTGGCACCCCTTTTTACCTTCAGAGTGCTCTGATGTCCTTGGAACGGGCAGGTAGCGTTTGTTCTTACACAAGGCAGTTGGCCAGCCAGCCCAAGTAGAGCCAACAGGTGCTGGGTCCTTTAATCTTTTGGGACACAACCTTGGCCTTTTGTGGCTAGTTAATCAGGAGTGGGTGAGCAGCTGTCCAAGGATACATTCTGGAAGAAATCGGTGGTCCGCGTGGAGCGTGGGCACAGGTCCAGTCTGGTAGGAGCTTCTCTTTCACACCCAGTATCCAGCTGCTGTCTGGTTGCAGAGGCAGATTAGAGACACCATCAACTGCACAAGTAGATTATCTCTCCTTTGTAGGCTTGTGTAATTCCCCTTGGACACTGGTGTTTGTTTTTTTTCCTGTAAGGATGGGTTGGTGATATAGTAGAGTTGCTTTATACATACATTCAACATGTAATGGCTTTGGTGCCTAACTCTCCGCCCCACTTCTCATTCAGTATTTCAAGGTAATGCAGCCCATAGGCTTAGTAAGGTGGGGATTGAGAATTAACTAGTGGGTTTAGCAATTTGGTCCTTGGTGACCTTGACAGCAGTAAGTTCAGTGGAGTTCCAGGGGCCTGAACTGGCTGGAATGGGTTCAAGAGATTATAGGAAAAAGATGGAGCAGAGAGTTGAAATAGAGCTGGAAGAAGATATGGGGTTAAGAGTAGATTTTTTTTTTTAAGATGGAAGAAATCACAGTGTATTTGTATGCCAGTTGTAATGATCCAGTAGAGGCAAAACTGATGATGCAAAAAAGAGGGAGTGGATATGGCTTGAGATGTCCTTGAACCAGAAAGAGGGCAAAGAACTTTTAGGGATGTGGTAGAGCTGTGTAGGGGAGGATAAAGTTTTCCTTGACCCTCTTAGGGTCCCTGGCTGGATGTGAAAATTAAACTGACAAAGACAGATTAACAGGAGAAAAGCATACACATTTACTTACTGTAAGTTTTATAAGTGACATTGGAGCCTTCCTCAGGAAATGAAGACCTGAAGAAATGGTTAAACCTAAGTGTTTTTATTCTAGGTTTGATGAAGAGTGGGCAGTTATGGAGAAATATGATAGGATAAAGGGTACGAGGGAAGTGTAGTAAACTGGGGGAAACTTGGCAAGGCCTGTTTGTTCAGATTCTTCCTGGTGACCCTTCATCCTGGAGATAAAGATGCTTCTTTCCTCCGGGTATAGAGGGGCACCTGTTAGAAGAGGGTCTTATGACCTGCTTCAGGGGAGAAGGGTGGGGGACAGCCAGAGAGATCTTCCTGCTTCTGATGTTTTCTCAGACTCCTTCAGCTTAAAATATCCTATAGGCTAAGGTGCATGTTTTGGGATACTGTGTTCTGAACCTCATCAGCTGGTTGTTAAACACAACTGTAATTAAATATTAAATTTAATATTAAATAAACAATATTTTAAAAGGTAATAGATATTCAAAAAGCTTCCCTTCCTAACTTCATTACTACCTTTACCATGGTCTGTGTTCTTGCAGTTATGTCTACCGTGTGTGGGTGATGGAAAAGACACCATGCTGGTCATTTCAATTTGTCTGTGGTGGTAGTATTTACACCACAAAAATTGCAGCCATTAGACATCAGGGCCTTGTTTTGGTTTGTTTTTTAAAGGAGAGCTGTTTGTTAACCATCTGCAGCCCATGCCTGGATTTGGTGGACAAGTGGAGAGATTGGCCCTCAACTAAGTGGCAACAGTTTGTCCACAAGAACAGGAGAGAAGCCAGGGCATTTGACAGGTGGGTAGATAGATGTGGTACAGAGATGTTTCCTATTTACTAAGGGGTAAAGGAAGCAAGGTAATCACCTGAGAATAAGGCTGGGGAGGGAGGTGTTGGAGGTTTGAAGAGAGAGGAGCCTGGGACAGTAAGTGGGTTAGAGAAATGCAGTGTTTTTGTCTAAGCACCATTAAAAAGGCCCCTTGAGGTTGGTGGTTATGAATCTAAAGAGAGGCCTGGGTGTATAGTTTTCCTCCAGGCCCTTTCAGTGGCTTGGGTGAGGCAGTGAGTAAATGGAGATCTGGATTTATCCAAGGCTAGGGTTTTGCCAGTCCAGTATGACTATGTGTAAGCAAGATTATAAAATTATAAATGAAAAAGCCACCACCTCAAAGACCTCCCTTATTTATCTGAGCTAAAATCATGCCGCCTGTAACTTTGACCTATTATCCTGCTTCTTTTTCTATTTTGTTTATTGGGTGTTAAATCATCTAACAGCAGGGACTGTGCTTTCCTTACTGCGGAATCCAGTGCTTACCACAGTGCTTGGCACATAGTAGGTGCTCAGGAAGTCACATGTTGGATAAGTTTTTGGATTAATGGATTCACTTGCTTGCTCCATGGTGTCTAACCTTTCATGAGCGTAGGATTTCCTTACGGAGTCAGATACAGATACGGGCAATTTTTAAGTACTTGAGATGCAACCTAAAGCCTCAGGGGCAGCTGCCCGGGTAGTGTGAGTAATGCAGTTGTTGGTCTTTGTCACACAGGACTCGGCAACACGAGGGGGGTTATATTACAATCCCTAAACTTGGAGGGAGGGTAGTTTATGTATTTACTATTACTTTTTTTTAGTGCTGCCAATAGCGGCTTAAGGCTCCAGGAAAGGTGATAACAAAAGCCCCAGGGGCAAGGTCCTAGTCTTCAAGGCACTGTGCCGCGGCTCCCGGGCAGATACTTGGGTCCATAGGCGTGGTCGGGGGCGTGGCGTGGCCAGGACGAGGCGCGACCGGTGCGGGGAGGGGCGGGGCCGGGGCCGGGGCCGGGCCGCTCCAGGCGCCTCCAGCCGGCACCGCCAGGGGCCCCGGCACCTCCCCCGCCCGCCGCCCGACGGGACGCTGGCGGAAGGGGGCGGGGGCATCACTGACTGTCTGGTTCTCTGGACAATAAAGTTTCTAAAGTTTGAAGAAGGAGGAGAAAAAAAAACCCATGCCTCTTCGGCTACCCTGGCGTGGACGCCTGCGGCCCGGCGCATACAGAGCTCCAGCAGCAGTGTGCTCGCGGAGGCGGGGCAGGCGCGCCGGAATGGGGGTCACCGTGGACGTGCACGAGGTGTTCAAGTACCCCTTCGAGCAGGTGGTCGCCAGCTTCCTCCGAAAGGTATTCGCCCCGCTCCGTCTCGGCCGGGGCTCGCATTCTCCCGCCCTGCCCCGGTGGGCCAGCGGTCTGCGCTCCGGGCAGCGGGCGCCTGCAGCTCCCCTCACCTCCACTCTGCACCCTTCTGCCCGCTCGGAGGTCCACACCCACGGTCGGCCTCCCCTCGGTCGGTCTCCCCTTCCAACTGCGGGTTTCGCCTCTGGGATGTGCTGGGCGAGGGCGGGGGTGGATTTCCTTGAGAGCTCCCCCACCAGGATGAGGGAAAGGCTCCGTGCGCGGCATCACGTTCACACCCTGCCCCAGCTGGAGGGAGAGTCGTGGGCAACCCAAGTTCTGGAGCCCCAGTGAGGCTGCACAGGGCTTCTCGATCTCTCTAGTACATCATTGACTCCTTCAAAGCTAGTGGAGGCTGTTGAAGCCGTCATCCACCACCTCACCACTTTCTCTTTTATTAACAGCTTGGGACTTTGGGCAGTCTCCCATGCCTTAGTTTTGTAATATGTAAAATGGGAAAAATAATAGTTCCACCTCAGGAGTTGTGAGGATTCAAGTGAAATAATTCCCGTAAAGTGCTTATCACAGTGACTGATGCTTGCTAAGTTCTTTAAAATATATTGTTGTTGTTTGTGCTACTATAACTGTACACCCTAGCCTCAATATTCAGTGGCCCTCTTTATCTCAAGGGCTGCTCCTGGGACTGTGGCTCGTAACGGTAGAATGGGAAATTTCTTTCTAGTCTGGTTCTGCCTTTAGTTAGTTCACTTGATGACCTTGGTCAAGGGTCATTTTCTCTCTAGGCTTCAGTTTCTGCATCTAAGATGTGTCCACTTAAAAAAATGCACAACCTAAAAGTTGAGAATTATGTTTTATTGGGCAGACTTGCTGAGGACTTAAGCCTGGATACAGCCTCTGAGATAGCTCCTTGGGGCTGGTCTGAGGAGGTAAGGGAGGGGCCAGTATATATAGGAGTTCAAACAAAAAAAAAGGATAGTTGACCATCCAAAGATTACTGCTAATTAAAGAAAATGGGACATCTCAAGTTAATGAAATTAGTGTTTTTCTGTGTATGGAACAGTGCAAGAGTCTGGGCTCATTGAAATTCCTTTGATAAGTGCCTTAACTATCTAGGATCTGTATCCTGTTTTTCTCTGTCCTGAATCCCCTCAGGGTGCACCGCTGGGGATGGCTGCAGAGGCTGAAGGACTTATGGCCACAACATCGTTTGTTTACTGAAATGGCAGCTGACATTCTTTGTCCACAGATGAATGTTGTATCAGATCTTCTTTCAGCTTTCAGATCTTGAGGAAGATTTGCAAGAATGGTAATTTGCCTTGGACAGCTGCCACCGGCAGTGCTCCCAGTGTGCCATCTGGAAGGCTGGAGATGGATTTTTTTAAGTGATAAGACCTGACCTCCATTAGAGGATGCAGTTGGGGGCCCAGGTCACAAAGGAGTGAGTAGGACCCCGGTTAACATGATGTTGCCATGGAGGCCTTTTTTGGGGGGGAATGTCAGCTGGTTAATATTGTTAATTATCTCCTGTATATAGTACCTGGTACCTACTAGGTGCTCAATACAAATCTGATGAATGATGAATGAATAAATGAATGAATAAATGAATTACAGATGTGCTGTAGACTTTGCCTTAGGCTAGGCTTCTGGGCCCTAAAGAGAAAAAGCCAACACCCCATTTTTGTTTTAGGGCTGGCACTTTGGAGTGTGGATTCTCCAGTGCCACTGCCCCTTTGGAAAGCCTTTCTGGATTGTCCTCATCAAGAGGCAATCTCTGCCTTGTCAGAGCTGGAGGGACACTTTGGGCCTCAGTGACCGTCTTCTACAGTGTTGGGTAGTTACTACTGCATGTGTCTTTTCCCTCATTAGACTCTAACCTTCCTCGGAGTGGGTCTCACTCCTGAAGAAGCACGTAGCACAGTGCCAAGCTCTCATTTAGAGAGTACTTGGCATGTGTCAAGCTTCTGGGCTAAATGCTTTTCTTTCATTCGGCAGGTGTTTAGAGACACTTTGTGTGCCAAGCTCCGCGCTGGGTGTAGGGCACCACAGACAGACTCTCTTCTCATGGAGCTGATGGTCTCTGGTGGGTGAGACTGACATTAATAAATGATTAACAAGTGAACACGTAACTCCAGCTGATGATGTGTATTTACACAGGGAAAGTTCACAGTGTTGTGACGTCCCGGAGGGTGGCATTAGGGAAGACTTCTTTGGGAAAGTGACATTTGTGAAGTGATGGCTGAAACATGAGATGAGTTTCCTAGGCCAGCGGGGTGGGGGAGGAAGTGCTGTCATACGTTATCGTTTTTACTCCTCCCAGCAGCTTCAGGAAGTAGTTATAATTTACTTCCGTTCCATGGTCTGGAGAAACTGAGGTTCAGATTCCAAGTTACCACAGCTAGCAAGTAGGAGAGCCAGGATTTCAACACATCTGAATCCAAGCTCACACCCCCTAATCACCAGGCTGTGCTGCCTTGCACATAATAGACACTCAGATAATCACTGAGGGAATGCAGTGCTGTAGACTCTGCTTTGTGTGCTCTTTATCCAATCTCAGTTTCCTTTTGCCTGCAGTCTTCTCTCAGGGTTTATTCATCTCTGACCGGTTGTGCCTGGTCTAAGGGTATAGCTTTGAAGGTGCGAGGGTGAGAAAATACATTGTTTTGGTTATCTGCTGTGTAACAGATCACCCTAGTGATTTAGTGGCCTAAACCAATGGTAAGCTTTTGATGGAAAGCTTTTAATTCTCACATTTCTATGAGTTGACTGGGCTCAGGTGGGCAGTTTTTAGGTGCCGTGTGTTATAGCTGAGGTCGCTTCTCTAGCTGGGTTCAGTTAGGATCTGGAAGAGTTCTTATACAATACTTAGCAAAGTACCTGGCACATAGTAAGTAAAAACTGAGGAGGACATATTGGAAGGTAAGGCTAGGGAAAGTGGAGGAGAACATTTGCAGAAAAGGTCTAGGGATGGGACAGTGTTATCTCTATGGACACTATACTTCCATTCTTTCTATTCACAAAGCAGTCCTTCAGAGATCCCTGGATGGGGCTATGTGACTATCTCTAGGATGTCAATAAATTCAGTTGCTCTGAGAATTTTCACCTTACATTATTCATTCTTTTTTCTTTTCTTTCCTCTCTCTCTTTTTTTTTTTTTTTTTTGGCCGTGCGGCATGCAGGATCTTAGTTCCCTGACCAGGGATCAAACCTGTGCCCCCTGCAGTAGAAGCGAGGAGTCTTAACCACTGGACCACCAGGGAGGTCCCCACCTTACATTATTTAAAACCATGAACTGGAAGTCAGTAGACCTGGATTCCAATCACTGTGCTTCCTTCATTAAAAGCAGTTTTGAGGTGGCCTTGGGAAACAGTTTTCACCAGCCTATACTGTGCCCTTGAGCAAATTAGAAAGAGGCATCATCTAGGTACTCTACACCCATAAGCTCACAGTAAATGGGGCTAGTGGGAGGTGTATGGGGCTACTTATGCAAATTAGAAAAAAAGTGCTCCTTCTTCCAGGTGCCCAATGGCCTGCTTGACTGGAAAACCTTGTGCAGTGAGCAAGATGGACAACCTTATGAGACAACCCTACTGTCTTAATTTCTTATCTGTGAAATGATATGCTATGTACCCCACCAATCTCCCAGGATTGTTGTGAGGATCAGATGTGTAACAGTTTGACAAGCATGTTTCTTTTAAAGCATAAAGTAGTAAGAATGATCCTTTTGGCAAAATACACTTTTATTTTTCTTTTAGTCTTTTCGTATTTTTTTTTTTTTTTATTCAAAGGAAAGCACTTGGCAGAAGGGACAATCATAGGATCTCTGGGAAGCATTTAATCTGATTTTGCACAATGGTATGTTTGCAGGTGCTACAGCACTGAGGAAGTTCTATTTTAAATAGAGTCTACTGATCTCTGGCTTTTGGTATGTTAGGGCTTGCCTTCCAAGTTATAATATCCTGCTATTTTTAAAACCTGAGGAATGTTTGCTCTTCTTACACCTGCCTGTTGGATACCACAGGCAAAATATTAGCTACATGCTTTCAAAGCTAAGTGGCACCTTGAAAACAAACACCGCAATACTCTTTGTTCGTGTGGAGTGCAATGTTTCTCATTGAACTCTTCATGGAGGAGTGCTGTGAAAACCAAAATGGTTTATTCATCAGATGCTGAACTGTACTTTCCATGAACTACAGTGTCAGTGCTCTTGACTGTGTTTTCGTTTCTTTCTTTGAATGACTCTTAGCTTTCTAGTTCTCATCATTATAGCTGTTTCCTTCCTTTTACTTAAAACCATCTGCAAAGAGAACACACTGTTGCATAGATGGATATAGCAGCTGATAGGGTTACTCATCTCTGGAAGCTAACATGGGTCTGTTTAATGGGCTTGCCTTGAATGAGCTGGATTCCTAGATTTTCTAAAAATTTCTTCCTAAAAGACTTCCTAAATTTTGTCTACCTGAAATTTAAAGTCATAAAAAAGGCCATTATGTGGCCTGGATTTTTCTTGTTTATTCTTAAATGAGGCCAGAGAAGCTGCAGTTTTTCTTAGCATAGAGTTGTTCAGGTTGATTTTCTTGTTATGCTGTAGGTAAAAGAGTCACTGTGAATAGAGTGTAAACTTCGTGGGTGGAGATTTTATCATCTGTTCCTGATGTATCTCAAGTATCCAAAGAGATCCTGGAACATAGTAGGTACTCAGCAAATCCTTATTGAATGAATCAGTGAAATACTCTCTTCAGGATTTAGCCCTATGTAATTTCAGACCAAAGCCGGTGTGGGATTCAGTAACATGTCCTTACTTAGGGTACTGTAATCAAACGGACAGATTAAAATAATTTTTTTGCTTCAACACAGTGGCCTCGGATTTTATTTATTCTAGCCAGGAGCTTGATATTGTGAACAAAATGGTTTGAATGTTTACCCTTAAACTCAGAAAGGGGATTTATGAATGGCTATTTCCATTTAGAGTAGAGAGTTGATTGGGTAATTAATAATGTTTCCATTTCTGATCCTATTTTTTCTCCCTTGCATATCTGACACATGTGTGGAACATCTCTCCCTACAGAGCTCCTGAAATGTTTGGAGTGGACCCGTATTTCCAAAATCAGTGATTTGAAAATGATAGGCCAGGGTTAGCATAATGGTTATTTATCTTTTTGTTCACACTATAATAGTCTTTCTTCACTTTTATCTTCCTATCCTCAATTCTACTAGAAAATTAGGCGCGACGGGAAGACGGTGCAGACAGGAAGAGCGTGGGCTCTGACATCAGCCAGGTGTCGGGGTGCTTCTAGCTGTGTGAGTTTGGGCAAGTCAGTTCATTTTTCTATGCCTCAGTTTCCTCATCTGCATAATATTATTAATAATAATATCTTCTGGAGTTGTTGGGGGAAAGTAAGTTGGATAATGCACACAGTTGCATACAATATACATAGTTTAATGTCACCACACAGTAGGTGCTTTAGTACTTGTTTAAAACAAGTACTTTTTTTTTTTTTTTGGCGGTACGCGGGCCTCTCACTGTTGTGGCCTCTCCCGTTGCGGAGCACAGGCTCCGGACGTGCAGGCTCAGTGGCTGTGGCTCACGGGCCCAGCTGCTCCGCGGCATGTGGGATCTTCCCGGACCAGGGCACGAACCCGTGTCCCTTGCATCGGCAGGCGGACACTCAACCACTGAGCCACCAGGGAAGCCCCAAAACAAGTACTTTTAAAGTACTTGTTAAAAATCATTATAGTAATACTAACAGAAATAATTTATGACATGTAAATCCATGAACTTGAAAATAAAAAGCTGAGAGAAGTAGTCTGCAGAAATCTTTTTAACTTGGAGTAATTAAAGTGAGAGTAAGCATGAATAAAGGTGCATATTTGAATTATGACTTATTTTTAAAATGTCATTTAAATAATATTAAAGCATACTTAGTAAGTTACCTAGTAGAGGTTGTGGCTTAATCAGTGCCTGAAAGAGAGGAAAACTTTAACTATCAAAGTATAGTAGTTAAACATTCATTATATGTCTCCTAATAGAAATCCACAATAGGTCTGTGTATCATTTGGCCCCTGGGAGAGGAAAAGCTAAATAAAACATAGCCCTGGCCTCAAGGAGCTCACTGTCAAAGGGGACAAAGGGAAATAAATTAATTTTTGTGATAAGTGCCTTCTCAGGGGCATATCACAGACATACAGTGTGGTGCAAGATTCATGTTTTAATTATAAATCTGTAAGAGCTTTTAGACTACTTAGAGTTTGTTGCCTTTTTTAAAAGTAAGTATTCTGTCTATTCTCTTCTCCAATGTGGCACTTTCCCTAATGCTAGTGGGCAGGGATGTGTCAAGGAGTCCTTGTCGTGTCTTCTACAAATTCTGCAATGGTAAAGCATGAGCTTGTGAGGTTTTACTAGTCTAGGAAAATAAGAAATATCTTCTAGTAATTTTTGAATAATAATTTAAATATATCTGGATTGCAAATGGACACTAATAGTTTACTTAATACGACACCACAGTAAGTTACAAGATAAAGACTGAAGTCTTGAAACTAAGTTTTCAAAAATATTGAGTCATTTTTTAGTAGCAAAACCAGTAAGGTGCCAGGTGTTACACTTTACATAAAATTATTTCCTTGAATTCCTATAACAACTCCTTGAGGTAGATTTTTTTTTGTTTTGTTTTTGTTTTTGTTTTTCTAATTTTACAGATGAGAAAACTGTGACTGACTGAGATAATTTGCCTGAGACTCCCATAGGTGGGCTTCAACTGAGGTCTCTTAGATTCTAAAACTCATTCTGTTTCCCAGACTGTCTTTATTTTACTTTCGTTTATTTCTTAACTTTTCATTTAGAAATAATTTGACTTACAAAATGTTGTAAAAACAGACAGAAGATTCTTGTCCTTAACTTCCTCAAACCACTATATAATTTTTAAAATCAGGGAATTAACACTGATACCATGTTAACTGTCCTGTAAACATTATTCGAATTTTGGCACTTGTTTACTAATACGATTTTTGTTCAGTCTAGGATTCAATCCAGGATCCCACATTACATTTAGTTGTTGTATCTTAGTCTCCTCTTCAGTTCCTTAGTGCTTTCTGGACCATGGTGCTTTCCAAGAGTACTGATTAGTTATTTTGTAGACTTTGTAACTTTAAATGCATTGGGTTTGTGTATGCATTTTTTAAAAAAAATAGATCTTTATTGGAATATAATTTTTGTTTCACAATACTGTGTTAGTTTCTGTTGTACACCTAAGTGAATCAGCCATATGCATACATAAATCCCCATATGCCCTCCCTCTTAAGCCTCCCTCCCACCCTCCCTATCCCATCCCTCTAGGTCATCGCAAAGCACCGAGCTGATCTCCCTGAGCTATGCGGCTGCTTCCCACTAGCTATCTATTTTACATTCAGTAGTGTACGTATGTCGATGCTACTCTCACTTTACCCCAGCTTCCCCCTCCCTGTCCCCGTGTCCTCAAGTCCATTCTCTATGTTTACGTCTTTATTCCTGCCCTGCAACAGTGCTCATCAGTATCATTTATTTATTTTTTTTAAGATTCCATATATATGTGTTAGAATACAGTATTTGTTTTTCTCTTTCTGACTTACTTCACTCTGTATGACAGACTCTAGGTCCATCCATCTCACTACAAATAACTCAGTTTCCTTTCTTTTTATGGCTGAGTAATATTCCATTGTATATATGTGCCACATCTTTATCCATTCATCTGTCGATGGACATTTAGGTTGGTTCCATGTCTTGGCTATTGTAAATAGTGCTGCATTTAATGTTTAGGGAAGAGGATTTTCCTTGGTGTCACAATTGTATGAATGATTCTTTTTAAAAAACTTTGGGCTTCCCTGGTGGCGCAGTGGTTCAGAGTCCGCCTGCCGATGCAGGGGACGCAGGTTCGTGCCCTGGTCTGGGAGGATCCCACATGCCGCGGAGCGGCTGGGCCCGTGAGCCATGGCCGCTGGGCCTGTGCGTCCAGAGCCTGTGCTCCGCAATGGGAGAGGCCACAGCAGTGAGAGGCCCGTGTACCGCAAAAAAACAAAACAAACAAAAAAAGCTTCATTATGTCATTGCCAATTATTGGGACATTTTGGTATGAATGAGCATGAAGTGACGTTGGTTGGCCTTTGTTTAGAATCATAACTTGTCCCACCAGGAGGGCCTTTGAGGATCATCTGGTGGTCCACCACCCGGGCTTCACAGATGGCAGCATCACAGTCTGCACATCTTGCCCACTTGTCCTTTGTTTCTTCTACTTCATCCCCCTACTGCGAAGGCCAACGAACAGCCATTCAAAATGTCTGTTGACTTAAATGTGTTTAGTGTTTGGTCATTGACATTTTGACTAATCATTTGGTCTTGGTATAAAGTCAACTTTGCTTTTCTTTTAAGATAGACAATAGTATGTAGCTCATAAAGGGAATTTGGCACAGCTCGCAGTGATTTCTTTGTGTAGTTAAACGCCATATCTCTTTTCAGCAGCTCCATCCCTTTGCGTGTACATGTTTGGCAACAGCCTGGGTAGCAGAGATTCCCTTAATGCTTATAAAACTGATATTTTTTTTTTTTGAGGTGAGAAGTTTTTTATTTTTTTTTTAAATTTTTTATTTTTTTTAAATTTTATTTTATTATTTTATTATTTTTTAAACATCTTTATTGGAGTATAACTGTTTTACAATGGTGTGTTAGTTTCTGCTTTACAACAAAGTGAATCAGTTATACATATACATATGTTCCCATATCTCTTCCCTCTTGCATCTCCCTCCCTCCCACCCTCCCTATCCCACCCCTCTAGGTGGTCACAAA
>NC_041221.1:141220996-141225928 GCF_002837175.3 Physeter macrocephalus | reverse complement strand
AGCATTCTTTCATGTGTTTGTTGGCGATCTGTATATCTTCTTTGGAGAAATGTCTATTTAATTCTTCTGCCCATTTTTGGATTGGGTTGTTTGTTTTTTTGTTATTGAGCTGTATGAGTTGCTTATAAATTTTGGATATTAATCCTTTGTCAGTTGCTTCATTTGCAAATATTTTCTCCCATTCTGATATAAAACTGATATGTTAATATACCAGACTTACTTTAGGTCTCCTTGGCCTTCTTTGAAGGACTAATAGAGATATATCAGCTTAACTGCTTCCTCATGCTCTCTTGGATAATGCCAGTTGGAAGTTGGTAAACAATGGCTCCTTTGGAGGTCATTGACTTTTTTGGTGGGAGTATTATAAAAGGCAGGCATCGACTTCTGAGCTTTTTGGAAAGTTGTTTCTTTCTTTTTTTAAAAAATTAATTATTTATTTATTTAGCTGCACCAGGTCGTAGTTGCGGCATGCATGCGGGATCTAGTTCCCTGACCAGGAATTGAACCCTGGCCCCCTGCATAGGGAGTTTGGAGTCTTAACCACTGGACCACCGAAGTCCTGGAAAGTTGATATGTTAATAACTCCTTACTCTCTTAAGAGTCAGCTTTATGAAAGCTTATTATATTTTCCCCCTGTAAATATGTAAATAAGAAACGTAAATATACCCTATCTTCATGGATCTACTCCCAGAAATATACTGAATGTTATTCCTGTAGTTAGATGGACTCTATTTTTTTTTTTTTTTTTGGCGGTACGCAGGCCTCTCACTGTTATGGCCTCTCCCATTGCGGAGCACAGGCTCCGGACGCGCAGGCTCAGCGGCCATGTCGCACGGGCCCAGCTGCTCCACGGCATGTGGGATCTTCCCGGACCGGGGCACGTACCCGCGTCTCCTGCATCGGCAGGCGGACTCTCAACCACTGCGCGCCACCAGGGAAGCCCCTGGACTCTATTTCTTGACCTATCACTCTTCATAGCTATGTATTTGTTTTAATGTGTATTTTGTTTTTTACCCATTATTTTGACATTTTTGGCCTCTTGCCTTTTAATATGTAAAACACATGAAATCAAGGTATATGACAGTGTAGGAGAGTCTACGTTTTACCCTTGTTAGACTGTTACATACATATAATATAAGCAGTGATATTTGCAACACATTTATATCTTGGGGAAAGGGAAGGGATTAGTTTATACGTTCTGTGAAGAATATAAAAATTATAAGTAAATTCAGAGTGAACTCAAATATACCTTGAAAAATCCCTTGTGTCACCCAGAAATTATGGCAAATGTGCAGAGCCCTGTGCAGTAATTATTAGCCTCTGCAGTTTGTGGTCCACTGAGTGAGGTCCAAGGATGGCAAGGGTTTTTGGTAGATATTTGGGTCATCAGTCCACTTTGCTTCCATGAAAGTCACTAGTGTGGAGCGGGGGCCGGAAGATCCCAGGGTTGCCCTGCTCGTGTGCAGGTCTTATGCCATCATGTTATTAACATGGAGACTCCTTATCTTAACACTTGTTAAGAGATTTACTCATTTTGAGGAGGACAAAACGAGATAATACATATGGTGACCTCTAATACAGCACTTTGCACGGGCAAAGTAGATGTGCAATTAAGTCTTTGATGGGCTTGATCCTGATCTAGCTTAACCCTTTCCTCTGTCACACTGTGTTTGTACAGGTGTCCAGAAAAACCTGGTCACCTGCTTCCTGTCTTCCCAATTGGCATTCCTGGTGGTGATCCTCTCTGAGCAGCCTTCCCTCTCTCGACCCCTTATTAGCTGACTTCAGATCCATTTTTGTGAATTAAATCATGATTATTCAAGTCACCACAAGATGGTATCAGAAAATTTTGAATAATGCCAGGTAGAGGGCGCCTCAGCACAAGAAATCATTAATTTAAAAAAAGTTAAAATATATGCCTTTCATGTCTTGGTATTTAGCTATTGTAAATAAACCTCTGATTTCTTTTTCCATTCTCGTATGGAAGGAAACTTGAGGCTCACGTCTATTCAACTCCAAAAGTAGTTGCGTAGGTAAATGCCTTGAATCTTGCAAATGAGTTTACTAGAGTGAATAGTTTAGGATTTCTTGTGTTTGGCTGAGACAACTTCCATTTTACTTTGTAATTTGCAAGAATTGTCTAATGAGTGACCCTTAAGTATTTTACAATGGCTCCTCTTCATGATTTCCCAAGCCCCTGTTATCCCTTAGTCTGATTTATTTTCTCCTTATATATATTATTTTTTGTTTTTCTGACTAACATGTAAACTCTCTAAGAGGCTACAATTTTGTTTGTTTCATTACTCTATCCCTAGTGCCTGGAACGGTGCCTAGGTAGTCAGAAAACTGTTCAGTGAAGAATAGTTACACTATTATTTAAATCGATACCCTTCACCCTAATAAGCAGATATTAAAGTTATATAAAAGCTTGAGTAAAACATTTGAGTTTATAATCTTTAGGAATTTCACTGATAACTTTGTGAAGTAATCAGAACTTGGGAAATTTTTATCATTAGCTTTCTCTGGTGATTATGTTTCCAACCTCTTTCATAATTTAGTTCAGTCATCTTCCTACAACTTACAGTGTATTTATAATAGTCAGTCAGGATGTATTGATGAATATAATAAAATGAGTAAAATAGAACTGTAGTAGAGGCAATATTCTCAGACTCTCGTTTTACCTTAGTATAAAAGTTCTGATTTCTATACACACACACACACACACACACACACACACACACACACACACACAATAAAAATTAAGGGCATCTGTGTGAGTCTCAGATATCTCCCTCACTTCAAGGGTGTTGTGTAAGTGAAGCCCCCTTGCTGAGGGACAGAATAGCTAAACCTGACCCCCTGTGATGGACATTATCTTCAAAAAAATACTGAAGGTTAAACTTCAAGAAAACAAGCATTGTAATTTTGAGCATTTTTTTCTGGAGCAAACATGAATGAATGAATAAATAAATATTTAAACAGCCATGTTGGGAAATTCCCTGGCAGTCCAGTGGTTAGGACTTGGTGCTTTCACTGCCCGGGGCTGGGTTTGATCCCTGGTCGGGGAACTAAGATCCTAAAAGCCGAGCGTGTGGCCACAAACAAACAAACAAAAAGGCAAGTTGTTGATTTGTTATCAAGATTGCAGTTGCCCAGATGGGTGTGTGACTGGCAGGGTTTACGGCATGGGGTGTGATGTGGTGTTGAGGATGCCAAGGACTGAGGCCACTGCTTGCTTCATAGATTGGTTCCCCTGGTCCTCGAAGGGAGTAAGGTTTAGTTTCCACATTGATCCCGGAGGTCAGCAAGGTTTATCTTCCAGATTGTTCATTCATTCGGCAAATATTCATTGAGTGCCTGCTATGTGCCAGACACTGTGCTGGCTGGTGGAGGTACAAAATTCCTGCTCTTGCAGAGTCTGTGTTCTTGTCATATCCCAGGTCTTTTGGGGCCACAGATATCTTTAACAATGTGTGAAAGTGATGGATCCTTTTCCCTGAAAAATCAGTCACTCAGTCAACCTCTTATACAAACTGATGCATGCAGACACAGAGCTGCCGTGGGGTGGGGATCGAGCCCTGCTCACTGAGTTTTGTATACCATTTCCTGGGTTCAGAAGGCCTAAAGCTCAAGCTTACCAAGTGGAGGGCCCTGTGTCCTGCCCCTCCCAGCCTGTTCACTGCTCTCATCTCCCCCTCAGCACCTTATGGTGTTTTGGATAAGACTTCCCTGTAATTTTCCTTTCATATTAGATCTCATGATGAAGCAGTAAACCTCTGGGAATAGAGCCCGACAGGCGCTCAGCAGGCCTGGTCAGCAGCCTGCTTGTCCTCTGGCTTTGAGGACTTCTACTGTCTGAGTCTCTTTTTGCATCTGAGCAGTGGAAAGGGTGGGGTTTGAGTGACTGAGGTGTTTGAAGGTAGGTTAGGTGGGCAGGCCTTGAAGGCAAAAGAAAGTATCTGTGGCTAAATTACAGTCTTTTTTTTTTTTTTTCTGTGGTACGCGGGCCTCTCACTGTTGTGGCCTCTCCCGTTGCGGAGCGCAGGCTCTGGACGCGCAGGCTCAGTGGCCGTGGCTCACGGGCCCAGCCGCTCCGCGGCATGTAGGATCTTTCCGGACCGGGGCACGAACCTGTGTCCCCTGCATCGGCAGGCGGACGCGCAACCACTGCGCCACCAGGGAAGCCCTAAATTAGTCTTGATGCTCATTAGCTGGGGGATTTTGAGCAAATGACTTAGTTTATCCAAGCTTAATTTCTCACAAGTGAAAGGGAAAACAAAAACCCCAGAATGTAACTCATGGAATAGTTTTGAGAATTAAACTGAAATAACATATTAAACTGCCTAGGACAAAAATGGTAGCTATGATTCAGTTTTTTTTTTTCATAAATTTATTTTTGGCTGTGTTGGGTCTTCGTTGCTGCGCGCGGCCTTTCTAGTTGTGGCGAGCAGGGGCTACTCTTCGTTGTGGTGCACGCGCGGGCTTCTCATTGCGGTGGCTTCTCTTGTTGCGGAGCACGGGCTGTAGGCACGCGGGCTCAGTAGTTGTGGCACACGGGCTTTGTTGCTCCGTGGCATGTGGGATCTTCCAGGACCAGGGCTCAAACCCATGTCCCCTGCATTGGCAGGCGGATTTTTTTTTTCCCTTTCTTATTAATTAATTAATTTATCTTTGGCTACGTTGGGTCTTCGTTGCTACGCGTGGGCTTTCTTTTTAGTTGCAGTGAGTGGGGGCCACTCGCCATTGCCGTGCGTGGGCGTGTCATTGCGGTGGCCTCTCTTGTCGCGGGGCACTGGCTCTAGGCGTGCGGGCTTTAGAGCGCAGGCTCAGTAGTTGTGGCGCACGGGCCTAGCTGCTCTGCAGCATGTGGGATCTTTCTGAACGAGGGCTCGAACCCGTGTCCCCTGCATTGGCAGGCGGATTCCTAACCAC
>NC_041221.1:141216624-141219352 GCF_002837175.3 Physeter macrocephalus | reverse complement strand
GGGGGCCGGAAGATCCCAGGGTTGCCCTGCTCGTGTGCAGGTCTTATGCCATCATGTTATTAACATGGAGACTCCTTATCTTAACACTTGTTAAGAGATTTACTCATTTTGAGGAGGACAAAACGAGATAATACATATGGTGACCTCTAATACAGCACTTTGCACGGGCAAAGTAGATGTGCAATTAAGTCTTTGATGGGCTTGATCCTGATCTAGCTTAACCCTTTCCACTGTCACACTGTGTTTGTACAGGTGTCCAGAAAAACCTGGTCACCTGCTTCCTGTCTTCCCAATTGGCATTCCTGGTGGTGATCCTCTCTGAGCAGCCTTCCCTCTCTCCACCCCTTATTAGCTGACTTCAGATACATTTTTGTGAATTAAATCATGAATATGCAAGTTACCACAAGATGGTATCAGAAAATTTTGAATAATGCCAGGTAGAGGGCGCCTCAGCACAAGAAATCATTAATTTAAAAAAAGTTAAAATATATGCCTTTCATGTCTTGGTATTTAGCTATTGTAAATAAACCTCTGATTTCTTTTTCCATTCTCGTATGGAAGGAAACTTGAGGCTCACGTCTATTCAACTCCAAAAGTAGTTGCGTAGGTAAATGCCTTGAATCTTGCAAATGAGTTTACTAGAGTGAATAGTTTAGGATTTCTTGTGTTTGGCTGAGACAACTTCCATTTTACTTTGTAATTTGCAAGAATTGTCTAATGAGTGACCCTTAAGTATTTTACAATGGCTCCTCTTCATGATTTCCCAAGCCCCTGTTATCCCTTAGTCTGATTTATTTTCTCCTTATATATATTATTTTTTGTTTTTCTGACTAACATGTAAACTCTCTAAGAGGCTACAATTTTGTTTGTTTCATTACTCTATCCCTAGTGCCTGGAACGGTGCCTAGGTAGTCAGAAAACTGTTCAGTGAAGAATAGTTACACTATTATTTAAATCGATACCCTTCACCCTAATAAGCAGATATTAAAGTTATATAAAAGCTTGAGTAAAACATTTGAGTTTATAATCTTTAGGAATTTCACTGATAACTTTGTGAAGTAATCAGAACTTGGGAAATTTTTATCATTAGCTTTCTCTGGTGATTATGTTTCCAACCTCTTTCATAATTTAGTTCAGTCATCTTCCTACAACTTACAGTGTATTTATAATATTCAGTCAGTCAGGATGTATTGATGAATATAATAAAATGAGTAAAATAGAACTGTAGTAGAGGCAATATTCTCAGACTCTCGTTTTACCTTAGTATAAATGTTCAGATTTATACACACACACACACACACACACACACACACACACACACACACACACAATAAAAATTAAGGGCATCTGTGTGAGTCTCAGATATCTCCCTCACTTCAAGGGTGTTGTGTAAGTGAAGCCCCCTTGCTGAGGGACAGAATAGCTAAACCTGACCACACACACACACACACACACACACACACACACACACACACACAATAAAAATTAAGGGCATCTGTGTGAGTCTCAGATATCTCCCTCACTTCAAGGGTGTTGTGTAAGTGAAGCCCCCTTGCTGAGGGACAGAATAGCTAAACCTGACCCCCTGTGATGGACATTATCTTCAAAAAAATACTGAAGGTTAAACTTCAAGAAAACAAGCATTGTAATTTTGAGCATTTTTTTCTGGAGCAAACATGAATGAATGAATAAATAAATATTTAAACAGCCATGTTGGGAAATTCCCTGGCAGTCCAGTGGTTAGGACTTGGTGCTTTCACTGCCCGGGGCTGGGTTTGATCCCTGGTCGGGGAACTAAGATCCTAAAAGCCGAGCGTGTGGCCACAAACAAACAAACAAAAAGGCAAGTTGTCGAGTTGTTATCAAGATTGCAGTTGCCCAGATGGGTGTGTGACTGGCAGGGTTTACGGCATGGGGTGTGATGTGGTGTTGAGGATGCCAAGGACTGAGGCCACTGCTTGCTTCATAGATTGGTTCCCCTGGTCCTCGAAGGGAGTAAGGTTTAGTTTCCACATTGATCCCGGAGGTCAGCAAGGTTTATCTTCCAGATTGTTCATTCATTCGGCAAATATTCATTGAGTGCCTGCTATGTGCCAGACACTGTGCTGGCTGGTGGAGGTACAAAATTCCTGCTCTTGCAGAGTCTGTGTTCTTATCGTATCCCAGGTCTTTTGGGGCCACAGATATCTTTAACAATGTGTGAAAGTGATAGATCCTTTTCCCTGAAAAATCAGTCACTCAGTCAACCTCTTATACAAACTGATGCATGCAGACACAGAGCTGCCGTGGGGTGGGGATCGAGCCCTGCTCACTGAGTTTTGTATACCATTTCCTGGGTTCAGAAGGCCTAAAGCTCAAGCTTACCAAGTGGAGGGCCCTGTGTCCTGCCCCTCCCAGCCTGTTCACTGCTCTCATCTCCCCCTTAGCACCTTATGGTGTTTTGGATAAGACTTCCCTGTAATTTTCCTTTCATATTAGATCTCATGATGAAGCAGTAAACCTCTGGGAATAGAGCCCGACAGGCGCTCAGCAGGCCTGGTCAGCAGCCTGCTTGTCCTCTGGCTTTGAGGACTTCTACTGTCTGAGTCTCTTTTTGCATCTGAGCAGTGGAAAGGGTGGGGTTTGAGTGACTGAGGTGTTTGAAGGTAGGTTAGGTGGGCAGGCCTTGAAGGCAAAAGAAAGTATCTGTGGCTAAATTACAGTCTTTTTTTTTTTTTTTTTTTTTTTT
>NC_041221.1:141211045-141216569 GCF_002837175.3 Physeter macrocephalus | reverse complement strand
TTTCTGTGGTACGCGGGCCTCTCACTGTTGTGGCCTCTCCCGTTGCGGAGCGCAGGCTCTGGACGCGCAGGCTCAGTGGCCGTGGCTCACGGGCCCAGCCGCTCCGCGGCATGTAGGATCTTTCCGGACCGGGGCACGAACCTGTGTCCCCTGCATCGGCAGGCGGACGCGCAACCACTGCGCCACCAGGGAAGCCCTAAATTAGTCTTGATGCTCATTAGCTGGGGGATTTTGAGCAAATGACTTAGTTTATCCAAGCTTAATTTCTCACAAGTGAAAGGGAAAACAAAAACCCCAGAATGTAACTCATGGAATAGTTTTGAGAATTAAACTGAAATAACATATTAAACTGCCTAGGACAAAAATGGTAGCTATGATTCAGTTTTTTTTTTTCATAAATTTATTTTTGGCTGTGTTGGGTCTTCGTTGCTGCGCGCGGCCTTTCTAGTTGTGGCGAGCAGGGGCTACTCTTCGTTGTGGTGCACGCGCGGGCTTCTCATTGCGGTGGCTTCTCTTGTTGCGGAGCACGGGCTGTAGGCACGCGGGCTCAGTAGTTGTGGCACACGGGCTTTGTTGCTCCGTGGCATGTGGGATCTTCCAGGACCAGGGCTCAAACCCATGTCCCCTGCATTGGCAGGCGGATTTTTTTTTTCCCTTTCTTATTAATTAATTAATTTATCTTTGGCTACGTTGGGTCTTCGTTGCTACGCGTGGGCTTTCTTTTTAGTTGCAGTGAGTGGGGGCCACTCGCCATTGCCGTGCGTGGGCGTGTCATTGCGGTGGCCTCTCTTGTCGCGGGGCACTGGCTCTAGGCGTGCGGGCTTTAGAGCGCAGGCTCAGTAGTTGTGGCGCACGGGCCTAGCTGCTCTGCAGCATGTGGGATCTTTCTGAACGAGGGCTCGAACCCGTGTCCCCTGCATTGGCAGGCGGATTCCTAACCACGGCGCCACCAGGGAAGCCCTGGCAGGCGGATTCTTAACCACTTTGCCACCAGGGAAGCCCTATCAGCTTTTTATTAACATGAAATTGTGTTTCAGGGGAATTTAATCAATAAATAAAATTAAAAAAAAATTTTTTTCTTTATTGAAATATAGTTGATTTACAGTGCTGTGCCAGTTTCTTCTGTACAGCAAAGTGACTCAGCCATACACATATATACATAAATAAACTGTTGAGCACCTGGCATAGATTCCTTCTGTGATTTTACTCCTGTGATGCTGACCCAGCCACCAGGCAATAGTAAAGGACAATAGTGAAGGAATTCACTATGTATTGATACTAGGCCTGATTCAATTTTGTGGCTCTACCACTAACCAGCTGGGTGACCCTAAGCTTTCTGATTTTATTCAGTTTCCATTTAGTTTCTGAAAGATGGAATAATGATATCCCATGACCCAATCACAACAGAGAGGCTGATTTTAAAAATGATCATTTAAGTAAAGCATTCAACACAGTGCCTCGTACAAAGAACACGCTTGCTTTATGTAAGGCTGGTTCAGTATTAATAGTATTAGTTATTCATTAGCTTAACCTAACCTCCCCCTCTCCATCCAGAGCTAGGGTGACTCCAAAGAAGCTTTCTCCTGATTTCATACAGGTCCAGTTGATGACAGCATCTCACTTACCTATTCCGAAGTAGTAAAATTAAGACTCTTGATTGAAAACTGGCCTTAGAGATTGCTTAGATAATATTTACTGTTTCTGCAAATAACTGGTTACTATGTAATTCACTTTGTTAAAAATAGAATGGTAACTTTTCTTTATGTGTTTTCATTTAGTATCCAAACCCCATGGATAAAAATGTCATCTCTGTAAAAATTGTGGAGGAAAAAAAAGGTAAGTGCTACTGATCTTTGTAAAGATGTGTGTCTTTGTGTGTGTGTGTGGCCTGTTATATTTTAAACAGGTATATTAACAGGTATAGTTCTGTATTCGAGGCGACTGATAGAAAAGAGCATCCGGCATTTCCAGCAGTAGAAGGCTTGCCTTATGCTCTTGTCACTTTCTCCATTAAGAATTGATGACAGCTGTGCCAGTTTACATTTTTGAACACTTAATATGTGCCAGGCACTCTTACTTTTATTAACTTAATCTTCAGAACAATGAGGTCACATGGCTATGTCTCTTGATATATTCATATATCATTTTATAGATGGCAAAATAGATATGACTAATAGCATGTATATGAGATGTGACTGTAAAATGATTGGGTTATGGAATGAAAACTGCTTAACAATACGGTTCAGTATTGACTAGAGTAGGGCTTGACAAATTATGCTTGCCTGTTGTTGTAAATAAAGTTTTATTGGCACACAGCTATGCCCATTTATTTATGTGTTATCTGTGCCTACTTCCTTATCACAACAATAGAGTGTGGTAACAGAGACTGTATGGGCCCACAAAACCTAAAATATTAATATTTACCATCTGGCACTTTACAGAAGATGTTTACTGATCCTTGGACTGGAGTGTAGGAGTCTTTCCTGTTCTCTGTCATTTACATCTCCAGTAGAAGCGTTTTCACTGTCAGTGTTTGAACTCGAGAGCTGGCAATGAAGGAAGCTATAATGATGTACATCATCAATGTGTAAACCTTTGGAGACACCCAGGCTCGGGCTACCATGCTCTTGAACCTTCTGAGAAAACGTATGAGGTGTTCATTTCGTGACTCTGAGGCCTTCTCTCTGCTTGGTGAAGAGAGAACTGTCTTTGTGAGGGTATTTCCTGCACTTCCGTAACTCTGTAAATATGATTAAAAGCCATTTTCTCAGGTACCTGCACTCGTAGGAGAAAGGTTTTATATGGCATTAGAAAAGTCTGATTTCAGGTTCTGATTTTGTTACTATCTACATGACCTAACTTCTTGGAGGCTCTATTTCTTCATCCGTTAAATGGGAAAATAATAACAACCTGCCTTTAGGTTGTTGAGAAGATCAAATGATAGAACAATGTGCATATTCTTAAGTGGTTAATTATAATTTCTGCCACTGACAGGGGCATCTTTGCCTCCGGGAGTGGCTCATCCATTTTCACTACATGTGCTGCAGACATTGGATGAGATGGCCAAAGGCATGCCAGTGGGCAGAGGAGATGAACCACTTTCTCACCCTACCAACAACTTCTGGGCACTCAGGGTGTTTGCACCAAGGTTCAGGGCTGTTATAGCCAGAGCTTTGAGAAACTATAGGAATGTGACTGAGTCACAGTAATTCACAGAGCAAAAGACAACACTTCAGAGTTTATATTTTTCTCTGATTTGGTTTCCTTTTTTTCTCAACTCACATTTATTGTGTTTTTTTTTTATGTCCCTAGTGCTATTCTGTAAACTTCTTTCCAAAACAGAATAGTTCCGGCCACCCGGGGTCTGCTCCCCTATGAGAGAAGAGTATGCCCAATATAATTAATAATAGGTTTAAATTTGTAGCCAGAAACATGTGCTTGAAAACATGTTTGGTGCAGAAGGTGGCAGAATCAGATACTCCATCGTTTTGTTAAAACATTCTCTTCGTTGGAGCTGAGCAGGAGGGTCATTGGCCACGGCCACTGGAGTGTTGACATTGATAGTCCTGAGCAGTGAACGATTTACGATTCTTTTGTCCTTGAATTTAGACTGTGCAGTGTGAGTGGCTAGCTATTTTATCCTTATTCCTTGCTCACAGATATTTGGAGGGATTTGGCCCAGAAAAGTGGTCAGGGATGCTGGGTTTTGAGTTAAATATTTTCTCTGGGAATTCTACATATAGAAAATTGAGATTGACATTAAAAGTTTTATTGACATTAAAACAAGAATACATTTCCTTCAGTTTTTTTTTTTGAGTGTAAAACTTTTCTGTTTCTAGATGTGTCCACAGGGATCATCTATAGAAAGAGGATTGCAGTCTGTCAAAATGTGGTTCCAGAAATTTTAAGGAAGGTAAATTCATTTCAAAATTTAATCAGATTTGGTGTAACGTTGGGTGTTTTCCAAATAGTCGTGGAAAGAGATAGCATTTTCTGATGTGAAGGAGGGTTAGGACTTCCCCAGTTCTCCTACCTCAGAGCCCTTCAAAGGAAGAAATTTGTCTCCTATCCGACCTCAGTTTTGACAGGTGCTACCAGAGATAGTTTTTTTCCTGTCTGTTTTGTCTCTTTTGTGGAGGGCTCTTAATGTACATAGAGATGGGCTACAATTATTTTAAAAGATACTTTGGACATTTTGCATGAAGTGGCCATCTTTTCTAATCTGTCCATGGTTAGATATGACTCTTAGGTAAGAATGATCAGAAGTGGGCAGATGGTAAATATTAAGTGTAATCTTCAGTAAGGAAGAGAAAAGCTTCAGTTTCCATTTTACTGTCAGTAAGAATGGTTTTGGGAGTATAGTGTTTTCAGCACCCTCTGTAAGTCTTTTTGCGTGTGTTTCTATAAAGTAATGGTATTGATGATGAAATCTTCATGATAGCAAATTGTTTTCTCTCTTTGAAATCCTTGAGCACTCTGGTGATTGTTGGAAAAAGGTGAGTGAAATTTTTGATCACATTGCTTTAACCGTAGAGGGATTATTGACATGAGTCCTTTTAGAATCATTAGGAAATAGAGGAGAGTGTCTTGCTGCGTACTTTTAAAAATGTCTCAGTCTTTTCAACCTGGAAGTGATCCTGTGTGTGATATAAAACCCAGCCGGGGGTCCTGCCGGTTAGCTTGCAAATTTCTTTGCTGTGCTGTATGTAGAAAACATGGCAGCTTCCATCACTTTCTTATCATGGATTAAGACTCTGTTGCTTTCTTTAGTGGAAAGAAGGCTGATATGACAGTGAAAATGAACTTTCTTTTATTTTCCAGATAATAATATGTTGCAGTATGTGCAACAAATTATTGCTGGCTTTTTCCACAGAGTGGTACCCTGCCTTTGCCCTGTATACATGCTTTGCATCTATTATTTAAAAAGGCATTCAACTTTGTCTTGTATCTCCATTCTTAAATAATTTAAGAACACCCTGACTTGTATAATTCTGCCTTTGTAGCTTTGCATGTTTCCTCCACCTAGGAAAGCATACATTTCTAGATATTGGGCAGAGTTTAAAATGAAGAAAATATTTTATCTGATATTGTCCTGCATGTGAGCCCATAAGTGGGCCCAATTAGAATCTGTCAATTTAAGAAGGCCATAAGCAGCCCTAGAGGAGACACGAAGGAGGCTGATACTTTGCTTAGTGTTTAGCAGTTAGGGAAATCAGGCCAGGGATTATACAGGCTGCGTAAATCCTGGGCCATTTGCATGTCCTTACCAGCATTTAGTAAGGTCATAGTATGTTTGATTATCAAGGACTTACAGCCATTGGTGAGCTATCATCCATATATCAGGATCACTTGTCCTATTAATTCCCCAAGACTAAAAGCAACTCTGGACACAGTCCTTATGTAGCTTGTTCTTCCTAAATTCAGAAAGCCATCTTCTGTCTTTTGGACAGGTGAATATTTTAAAGATACCTAATGTCCAGTTAGAAGAGGAATCATGGTTCAATCCTCAGGAAAGGAACATGGC
>NC_041221.1:141200380-141210545 GCF_002837175.3 Physeter macrocephalus | reverse complement strand
GTGTGTGTGTGTGTGTGTGTGTGTGTGTGTGTGTGTGTGCGCATGTAGGTTGGGTGTGGGGAAGCACAAATGAGCACGCATATTAAAAAGCTATGATTCCATACTTATAACCTCTGTTTACAACTCACATAAATTATATACTATTAAATTTTAATCACACAAGTAATCAGTAAATAGATTTCCCTTTGGGGGAAAAATGACAGCTCAACTCCTTTCTGACTGTCCTATCCAATTTGGTGCCTTTTTGCCTTCTCCAGAGGCAGTGAGTGTTATCAGTGTATTGAGTATTCTTCCAGACCTTTAAGAGATACCTTTAGATACTTATAGAACCTGTATAGTATGGTTTTTTTTTTTTTTTTTTTTTTTTTTGGCGGTACAAGGGCCTCTCACTGTTGTGGCCTCTCCCGTTGCGGAGCGCAGGCTCCGGACGCGCAGGCTCAGTGGCCATGGCTCACGGGCCCAGCCGCTCCGCGGCATATGGGATCTTCCTGGACCGGGGCACGAACCCGTGTCCCCTGCATCGGCAGGCGGATTCTCAACCACTGCGCCACCAGGGAAGCCCTATAGTATGGTTTTGATTATCTTTTTTACATACATGCTTTCATTCTGTGTAAATCATTGTGCACTTATCTTTTTCGTTTAGTAGAATGTTTCTAAACTTTATCCATTTGATGTCCATAAAATCTAGTTTATTCCTTTGAACTGCTGCATAGTGTTCAATCCTATCATTATACTACATTCTATTTAGCTTTTTTCCTTTTGGACAGATGTTCAGATGGTTTCTAGTTACTCTTATATATATAAGCAGTACTGTAATATTTGTGAAGCATACGATCCTTGTATATTCTATATGTGAATGTTTCTCTAAAGGAGAATTGATTTTATTATTGAAATATAGTTGACATACAGTATTATGTTAAAGGAGAATTTTTAATTGTCAGGTTTATTGAGTTATTATTTACATACAAAATTTATTCTTCTTAGTGTACAATTCAATGAGTTTTGGCAAACACACACATATACAGTTGTGTAACCATTGCCACAATCAAGCTACAGAACACTTCAGGTAGATTTTAAAGAGCTATATGCCAAGATAATTCCATGAGGAAAGAGTATTCTTTTCAACAAATTGTGCTGGCACAACTGGATATCCACATTCAAAAGAATGAAGATGGACCTCTATCTCACACCAAATACAAAATTAACTCAAAATGGATCAAATAACTAAATGAAAGAGTTAAGACTATAAAACTCTTAGGAAAAAACATAAGTGTAAATCTATATGATCTTGGAATAGGCGGTAGTTTCTTAGATATGACACCAAAAGCCCAAGCAGCAAAAGAAAAAAATAGGTAAAATTGACTTCATCAAAATGAAAAACTTTTGTGCTTCAAAGGACACTGTCAAGAAGGTGAAAAGACAGCCCAACAAATGGGAGAAAATATTTGCAAACTGTATATCTGATAAGGGTTTAGTATCCAGCATATGTAAAGGACTGTTACAACTCAGTAATAAAAAGACAACCCAATTAATAAATGGGCAAGGCATTTGAGTAGATATTTATCCAGAAAGGTATACAGATGACCAATAAGTACGTGAAAAGATGCTCAACATCTTTAGTGTTTAGGAAAATGCAAATTAAAACCACACTGAGATACCACTTCAAACCTGCTAGGATGGCTATAATAAAAAAGAGACACAGTAACAAGTGTTGGAAAGGATGTGGAGAAACTGGAACCCTCGCACACTGCTGGTGGGAATGTAAATGGTGCAGCTGCTGTGGAAAACGGTTTTTCAGTGCGTCAAACAGTTAAATGTAGAGTTACCACTTGACTCAGCAGTTCTACACTGTATTGAAAAAATCCACAAAAATTTGCAGGAATGTTCGTAGCCCCATTATTCGTAATAGGCAGAATGTGGAAGCAAGCCAAATGTCCTTCATCTGATGAATATATAACCAAATGTGGTATATCCATACAGTGGAATATTATTCAGCCATAAAAAGAAATGGAGTAATGATTCATGTTACAACGTGGATGAAGCTTGAACACACTGTTTTCAGCAAAAGAAGCCAGTTACAAAAGGCCATATATTGTTTGAGTCAGTTGGTTTGAAATGTCCGTAACAGGCAGATCCATAGGGACAGAAAGTAGATTAGTGGTTGCCATGGGCAAGGAGGATAGGGGAAGAGGGAGTGAACTGCTGATGGGTATGGAATTTCTCTTTGGGGTGATGAAAATATCCTGGAACTAGTGTTGATGGTTGCACACCTCTGAAAATACTAAAACCACTGAACTGTATACCTTAAAGGGGTGTATTTCATGGTATATGAATTATTCCTCGATAAAAGAAAGTTATGTGGCCGGTTCTCAGGACATGCATCTTTTAAGTTTATACAGATTCTGTCACCAGTGTATTAATAAGTTAATTTACACTCTCAGCAGCAGCACATGAAAGCTCATTTCCTACAGTATTGCCAGGACTTAATATTAACATACGTTTTTATTTTTGCCAGTATAATGGGTGAGAAATGATTAATTCCTTTGAAATAGGTTTACAAACGAAAGCAAACTATAACAAGCACCACATGTTAATAGTGATTATTGCTGTGAACTATGATTTCAGAGGATAATTTACTGTATGTTTTTCTGTTCTATATGGTTTGAGATTTTTATTTACCTGTCATTTTAAGGGAAATAAAGCCCTCAAACCCAAATAACTAAAAATCAGAAATCTAAAATCCATCTGAAGCCCCATCACTTGTTCAAATCATTTCTGCTCCCCATAATTTTGGTCCTATAGTGATAATTCTAGAATGCTCCAGCAGCACACTGGGTGAGTATGAATGCCAGTGTCTTATTAGCGTCTGAGGTGGGCTTGCTCTGAACCACCCACTAGCTTGTTTTTTCTTAGTCTCCCTCATGTCAAGAGCTTCACATAGAACATAGATGTTTAGGATTAACTATAAAAGTTGTGGGTAAAGAATAGAGCTTTTTTTTCCTTTTTTTGTAGAAGTAGTAAAAGGACAGAATTGGCTGATTTTATGCAAAAAGCACAGAAGTCTTTCATATACCTCATTTTAGCCTCATTTTATCAGCTATCTGGGCTGTTGGCTGGTCTGAAAAGCAGTACTAAACCTTCATCAGTTCTTTGTAAAATAATAACTGTCCTGGAGAATCCAAGAAAATGTCCTGCAGGACCTTTTTCCATTGTGTGTTTTTAAAAATTATTTTTTAAATAGTCATTCTGATTTTGGAAAAAATGTTACGTGTATCTTGTAAAAAACACTAAATTCAGGGAAAAAAGAAGCAGTTTTCATCATCTAACAATAGTGTCTGTTTACATAATTTTCTTGGTCCAATCCTAATGGCATTTAGATTGTTTCTGAAATTTTCGCTATAATAAACAATGCTGTGATGAAATCCCTATGATTACATATTTCCTCACTTATTCAATGACCTTTTAAGGTAGATGGGATAGGTGGGATTTCGGGGTCAATTCAAAGGTTATGTGCATTTTATATTTTGATACATATTACCAGATTCCTCTGTAAAAAAGTTTGACCAACTACACCTTTTTCTTTCTTTGGTTTGTTATGTTCCTGTCCTCTGCAAAACACTCTCTTTTAAATGATTGACACAGCAGGCCAGTATTTATTGACTCCTATTATGTCAAGGTCAAAGCTAGATCCTTCACCTGAGGTGTTTTGAAGCTAAGGTTAAATAACTTACCCAAAGAGAGATGGTCACTAAGTTGCCCAGCCAGTATGTGACCCCAGCTTGAGCAAAGTGTTGACACAGGAATATGTACATTTTTAAAGGATGGACTTAATCTCAAACTGTAGGTTGCTTTGGATTCCAGGCTATGGAGAATGGGTTTTGTTCTTCCGGCAACAAGCAGTCACACAAAGGTTTCTGAGCAGGGGATGATGTAATGACAGCTGTGATTCAGGCTCTGGGAAACTTATGTTTTCTTAGGTCTTGACATGGATTTAAAAGGTATTTTAGGCAGGCATTCTAAATGAGTGGGTAATCTTGGGGGGACATGAAAGAAAGGACCCATTATTATTTCCATTCCCCTCCTTTGCAGGGAATGTGAGAGTAAGGGCTATCCACTACACCCAGAAGATGAAATATGGACAGTCTTTTTTTAAAGAAATAAAAATGCTGTCACGGCTGCTGAGTCTAAAATTAGACCTTCAAGCTGTGTGTTGGTTAGCAGGTGTGGATGTGTGACAGGAAACCAGATGTCATTCTGTCCCTGTGCGTGGCCTGTCGGCTCAATTCAGAGATGGCCTGAAATGGGTTTCCCGTAGAATCTGGCCAAGCCTTGATCTGTGTCTCTTTACATAGATCCAGTTTTGGCTTTCTGCTGACGTCTCTGCAGTTGTGGCACCTTCTTGGGCAAGAGCTCCTTTGGTCTTTCTCTGTCTGTGTATCACACAACTGGGTATTTCTAATATGCTTTCTTCCTTTATTAACTTCATTGGACATTTTTTCCCTGCAGTGTTTATGGAATGGAGTTTACATCCTTTTCAGAAGCTAGAGTGATGTGATGTTTCGCACTCATCTCGATTTTTCCAGAGTCCAGCTTGGCACTCAGTGCCTCAGAGACGTCCTCCTACACTTGTTCTGTCCCTTCTCCTATACCCGTCAGGCCGCCTTCTACAGCAAATTACAGACACCCTGACTCAGGTGATTCCAGCCATCACTTACATATGTTTACTGTGTGCCAGGCTCTGTTCTAAGTGCCTGATATATGTATGTATTTGTGTATATATGAGTTTATATATATAAATTCATTTAATTCTCATAGCAACCCTATGAGGTTGGAACTATTATTATGCCCATTTTACAACTTGAGGCTTAGAGAAGTTAAGTAACTTACAGTAGCTAAGATGGCCAGTAAGTGTCAGAGTCAGATTCAAACCCCAGGTGGTTTGGCTCCAGAATCTATGCTGCTGGCAATGACACTGTCCTTCCTCTTAGTAAGGAGCTCTATTATCTCATAACCAAGTGGGGTACAGTTTCATAGTTGTTGTTCTTTCGGCTCCACCTTTCCCTGTGTATCCAATTTTTTTTTTCAAGTTTGTTTAGCTCATGGCTGCCAGCAGCAACTAGGGTAGCACACATCTTTGTCCTCATTTAGTGAGGGAAAGAGACCTGTGAGAGTGAGAGAACCCATCCCAACCAAGAGGGGAAAGGCCTTTCCCTGAATCTTGTTTGAGTCAGCCTCGATCACCTGCTCCCTCGTGGACCAGTAAGAGTGATCAGAGGCTGATGCCGGCTGAATGGCCCTCACCAGTCAGGATCTGCCCCTAGAGCTGGGGGTGGGATCCCTTCCCTCTGAAACACATGGGCTGCATGGGAGAGGGGTGGGTACCTGGACACAAACACCACTAGAGTATAGTAAGAAGGACCACTGCATACCGGTTTTCCTCTTCAACATGGTACCCATCGTCTTTGTTATGCTTTGGAAGTGATAAACACTTACTACAGCAAGTGAATACAGGGATATCTCTGTACCAGTCATTGGGCCTCCCAAGGGACAGGAACCAGGAACTAAGGCAATCTCACAGTCTCTTGTCTTTCCATACCTGGCTCAATTGTCCAAAATACAGATCTACTTCATTACATAGCCAGCCTGGCTCCTCCAGGCCTGTGCAGGGCCTCTCCTGTCCTGTGTCACAGTAACTGACTAGATTCTGGGGTTAGAAACCACCTCTGAAACTAAAATTATATGCCTTTGCACAATTTATTTTGCTTCTCTAAGCCTCAGTGTCCTCATCTGTATGATGGGGATGATATCCCTACCTCGGAGGGCTGTTGTGAGAATCAAATGAGTTTGTACACACAGAGAGCTTAGAGCAGCACCTGCCCATAGTGGTCAGTAAATGTTAATGCTCAACATCATGACTTTTATTGTTGTTGTCATCCTCATCTTCTTAAAAATTCACATGACTTTTGATTCTAATCCTAAGCATGTACTATTTTAATACAGAAACAGTGTTTATGGTTATTTCCATTACACTGCGGGGAGGTGTTCCACGTTGTGATTTTGCATTCCCCTGGTTCACCATCTCTGGGGGTATGAGCTCCTCAGTTCGAGAGTCATGGGAGTAGGAATGCTTTTCTTTTAGTTGCAGAGTGAGATTGAAGCGCTGGAGAGCATAGCATGCAGGGGTCAGTGCAAGCGTTTGGCATGGATTGAATTCTCCTGGATTTGGGGTTCTCTTCTTGGCTCCTGCTATGACCACGGCTGCTGTAGACCCAGGACTGTCATGTGCAGTGCTCTGAGGAACTGACTGGGTTTCCAGAGTCAGAGATGCTGGGGACGATGCACAGCTTGGCCTTGGGACACTTGGGCCAAATCAGAGAATAGAAAAATGAATCTTAATCTGAAATAAAAAAACACCAGAAGTCAGCTCTCGTGGGAACGTGTTTTATTTTTATTTATTTATTTATTTATTTGGCTGTGCCACATGGCCTGCGGGATCTTCCCCGACCAGGGATCGAACCCCGGTCCCCTGCATTGGGAGCACTGAGTCTTAACCAATGGACTGCAAGGGAAGCCCTGTGCTTTGTTTATTATGTAGAGTAGGATACAGGCATTTACTCTTGGAAGTGGGGAAAGGAGTGCACTATTTTAGATTTTTCAGAATGAAAAGTCATGATTTCTGCCCTCTGGAACATTACTTTCCAAGATAAGCTTATTAATTTCTTACTCTTTTGTGTTTGCTTCTAGACTTTTTAATTTTTTTTATTTTTTAACATCTTTATTGGAGTATAATTGCTTTACAATGGTGTGTTAGTTTCTGCTTTATAACAAAGTGAATCAGCTATACATATACATATATCCCCATATCTCTTCCCTCTTGTATCTCCCTCCCTCCCACCCTCCCTATCCCACCCATCTAGGTGGTCGCAAAGCACCGAGCTGATCTCCCTGTGCTATGCGGCTGCTTCCCACTAGCTATCGGTTTTACATTTGGTAGTGTATATATGTCCACGTCACTCTCTCACTTCGTCCCAGCTTACCCTTCCCTCTCCCTGTGTCCGCAAGTCTGTTCTCTAGTAGGTCTGCGTCTTTATTCCCATCCTGCCTCTAGGTTCTTCATGACCACTTTTTTTTTTTTTTTTCAGATTCCATATATATGTGTTAGCATAGGGTATTTGTTTTTCTCTTTCTGATTTTCTTCACTCTGTATGACAAGCTCTAGGTCCATCCACCTCACTATAAATAACTCAATTTCGTTTCTTTTTATGGCTGAGCAATATTCCATTGTATATATGTGCCACATCTTCTTTATCCATTCATCTGTTGATGGAAACATAAGTTGCTCCCATGTCTTGGCTGTTGTAAATAGAGCTGCACTGAACATTGTGGTACATGACTCTTCTTGAATTATGGTTTTATCAGGGTATATGCCCAGTAGTGGGATTGCTGGGTGGTATGGTAGTTCCATTTTAGTTTTTTAAGGAACCTCCATACTGCTCTCCATAGTGGCTGTATCAATTTACATTCCCACCAACAGTGCATGAGGGTTCCCTTTTCTCAACATCCTCTCCAGCATTTATTGTTTGTAGATTTTTTGATGATGGCCATTCTGAGTGGTGTGAGGTGATATCTCATTGTCATTTTGATTTTCATTTCTCTAATGATTACCGATGTTGAGCATTCTTTCATGTGTTTGTTGGCAATCTGTATATCTTCTTTGGAGAAATGTCTATTTAGGTCTTCTGCCCATTTTTAGATTGGGTTGTTTGTTTTGTTGATATTGAGCTGCATGAGCTGCTTGTAAATTTTGGAGATTAATCCTTAGTCAATTTTTTCATCTGCAAATAGATTCTCCCATTTTGAGGGTTGTCTTTTCATCTTGTTTATGATTTCCTTTGCTGTGCAAAAGTTTTTAAGTTTCATTAGGTCCCATTTGTTTATTTTTGTTTTTATTTCCATTTTTTCTAGCAGGTGGGTCAAAAAGGATCTTGCTGTGATTTATGTCATAGAGAATTCTGCCTATGTTTTCCTCTAAGACTTTTACAGTGTCTGGCGGAGTGTTCTAATTTCATTATTTTACATGTAACTGCCCATTTTTCCCAGCACCACTTATTGAAGAGACTGTATTTTCTCCACTGTGTACCCTTGCCTCCTTTGTCAGAGATTAGTTGACCATAGGTGTGTGGGTTTATCTCTGGGCTTTCTATCCAGTTCCATTGATCTATATTTCTGTTTTTGTGCCGGTACCATACTGTCTTGATTACTGTAGCTTTGTAATATAGTCTGAAGTCAGGGAGCCTGATTCCTCCAGCTCAGTTTTTTTTTCCTCAAGATTGCTTTGGCTATTCGGGGCCTTCTGTGTTTCCATACAAATTGTGAAATTTTTTGTTCTAGTTCTGTGAAAAATGCCATTGGTAGTTTGATAGGGATTGCATTGAATCTGTAGATTGCTTTGGGTAGTATAGTCATTTTCACAATGTTTATTCTTCCAATCCATGAACATGGTATATCTCTTCATCTGGTTGTATCATGTTTCATTTCTTTCATCAGTGTCTTATAGTTTTCTGCATACAGTTCTTTTGTCTCCTTAGGTAGGTTTATTCCTAGGTATTTTATTCTTTTTGTTGCAGTGGTAAATGGGAGTGTTTCCTTAATTTCACTTTCAGATTTTTCATCATTAGTGTATAGGAATGCAAGGGATTTCTGTTCAGTAATTTTGTATCCTGCTACTTTACCAAATTCATTGATTAGCTCTAGTAGTTTTCTGGTAGCATCTTTAGGATTCTCTGTGTATAGTATCCTGTCATCTGCAAACAGTGACAGCTTTACTTCTTCTTTTCCGATTTGGATTCCTTTTATTTCTTTTTCTTCTCTGATTGCTGTGTCTACAACTTCCAAAACAATGTTAAATAATAGTGGTGACAGTGGGCAACCTTGTCTTGTTCCTGATCTTAGTGGAAATGGTTTCAGTTTTTCACCATTGAGGACGATGTTGGCTGTGGGTTTGTCATATATGGCCTTTATTATGTTGAGGTGAGTTGTCTCTATCCCTACTTTCTGGAGGGTTTTTATCATAAATCGGTTTTGAATTTTGTCCACAGCTTTTTCTGCATCTACTGAGATGATCATATGGTTTTTATTCTTCAATTTTTAAATATGGTGTATCACATTGATTGATATCTGTATATTGAAGAATCCTTGCATTCCTGGGATAAACCCCACTTGATCATGGTGTATGATCCTTCTAATGTGCTGTTGGATTCTGTTTGCTAGTATTTTGTAGAGGAGTTTTGCATCTGACAGAATTCACCTGTGAAGCCATCTGGTCCTGGACTTTTGTTTGTTGGAAGGTTTTTAATCACAGTTTCAATTTCAGTGCTTGTGATTGGTCTGTTTATATTTTCTATTTCTTTCTGGTTCAGTCTCGGAAGGTTGTACTTTTTAAGAATTTGTCCATTTCTTCCAGGCTGTCCATTTTTTTGGCATATAGTTGCTTGTAGTAATCTCTCAGGATCCTTTGTATTTCTGCAGTGTCAGTTGTTACTTTTCCTTTTTCATTTCTAATTCTATTGATTTGAGTCTTCTCCCTTTTTTTTTCTTGATGAGCCTGGCTAATGGTTTGTCAATTTTGTTTATCTTCTTAAAGAACCAGATTTTAGTTTTATTGATCTTTGCTCTTGTTTCCTTCATTTCTTTTTCATTTATTTCTGGTGTTATCTTTATGATTTCTTCCTTCTGCTAACTTTGGGGTTTTTTTGTTCTTCTTTCTCTAATTGCTTTAGGTTGTTTATTTGAGATGTTTCTTGTTTCTTAAGGTAGGATTGTATTGCTATAAACTTCCCTCTTAGAACTGCTTTTGCTGCATCCCATAGGTTTTGCATCATCGTGTTTTCATTGTCATTTGTTTCTAGGTATTTTTTGATTTCCTCTTGTATTTCTGCAGTGAACTCTTGGTTATTCAGTAGTGTATTGTTTAGCCTCCATGTGTTTTTATTTTTTACAGATTTTTTTCCTGTGATTGATCTCTAGTGTCATAGCATTGTGGTTGGAAAGGATACTTGAAATGATACGATTTCAATTTTCTTAATTTTACCAAGGCTTGATTTGTGACCCAAGATATGATCTATCTTGGAGAATGTTCCGTGAGCACTTGAGAAGAAAGTGTATT
>NC_041221.1:141185843-141200198 GCF_002837175.3 Physeter macrocephalus | reverse complement strand
CCATTTGCATGGAATATCTTTTTCCATCCCCTCACTTTCAGTCTGTATGTGTCCCTAGGTCTGAAGTGGGTCTCTTGTATACAGCATATATACAGGTCTTGTTTTTGTTTCCATTCAGCCAGTCTGTGTCTTTCGTTTGGAGCATTTAATCCATTTACATTTAAGGTAATTATTGATATGTATGTTCCTATTATCATTTACTTAATTGTTTTGTGTTTGTTATTGTAGTTCTCTTGCTTCTCTTGTGTTTCCTGCCTAGAGAAGTTCCTTTAGCATTTGTTTTAAAGCTGGTTTGGAGGTGCTGAATTCTCTTAGCTTTTGCTTGTCTGTAATAAAGCTTTTAATTTCTCTGTCAAATCTGAATGAGATCCTTGCTGGGTAGAGTAATCTTGGTTGTAGGTTTTTCCCTTTCATCACTTAAAGTATGTCCTGCCACTCCCTTCTGGCTTGCAGAGTTTCTGCTGAAAGGTCAGCTGTTAACCTTAAGGGGATTCCCTTGTATGTTATTTGTTGTTTTTCCCTTGCTGCTTTTAATATTTTTCTTTGTTTTTAATTTTTGATAGTTTGATTAATGTGTCTTGACGTGTTTCTCCTTGGATTTATCCCTGTATGGGACTCTCTGTGCTTCCTGGACTTGACTGACTGTTTCCTTACCCGTATTAGGGAAGTTTTCAACTATACTCTCTTCAAATATTTTCTCAGTCCCTTTCTTTTTCCTTTCTTCTGGGACCCCTATAATTTGAATCTTGGTGCATTTAATGTTGTCCCAAAGGTCTCTGAGACTGTCCTCAATTCTTTTCATTCTTTTTTCTTTATTCTGCTCTGCGCTAGTTATTTCCACTATTTTATCCTCCAGGTCACTTATCCATTCTCCTGCCTCAGTTATTCTGCTATTGATTCCTTCTAGAGAATTTTTAAGTTCATTTACTGTGTTGTTCATCAATGTTTGTTTGCTCTTTAGCTCTTTTGGGTCCTTGTTAAACATTTCTTTTATTTTCTCCATTCTATTTCCAGGATTTTGGGTCACCTTTACTCTCATTACTCTGAATTCTTTTTCAGGTAGACTGCCTATTACCTCTTCATTTGTTTGGTCTGGTGTTTTTACCTTGCTCCTTCATCTGCTCTGTGTTTCTCTGTTTTCTCATTTTGCTTAACTACTTTGTTTGGGGTCTCCTTTTCACTAGCTGCAGGTTTGTAGTTCCTTTTGTTTTTGGTGTCTGCCCCCAGTAGCTAGGGTTGGTTCAGTGGGTTGTGTAGGCTTCCTGTTGGAGGGGACTAGTGCCTGTGTTCTGGTGGATGAGGCTGGATCTTGTCTTTCTGGTGGGCAGGTCTGCGTCGGGTGGTGTGTTTTGGGGTGTCTGTGACCTTATTATGTTTTTAGGCAGCCTCTCTGCTAAAGGGTTGGGTTGTGTTCCTGTCTTGCTAGTTGTTTGGCATAGGGTGTCCACCACTTGTAGCCTGCTGGCTGTCGAGTGGAGCTGGGTCTTGCTGTTGAGATGGCGATCTCTGGGAGATTTTCGCCATTTGATATTACGTGGAGCAGGGAGGTCTCTGGTGGACCAATGTCCTGAACTCGGCTCTCCCACCTCAGAGGCACAGCCCTGACACCCAGCCGGAGCAGCAAGACCCTGTCATCCACATGGCTCAGAATAAAAGGGAGAAAAAAAGAAAGAAAGAAAGAAACGAAAAGTAAAATAAAGTAAAATAAGATAAAGTTATTAAAATAAAAAATAATTATTAAAAATAAAAAAAATTTGAAAAGTTATAAAAAAAAGAAAGAAAGAAAGAAGAGAGCAACCAAACTAAAAAAACAAATCCACCAATGATAACAAGTACTAAAAACTATCCTAAAAAAATATCCCCCCCAAAAAAAGAAAAACACGGACAGACAGAACCCTAGGACAAATGGTAAAAGCAAGACTATAAGGACAAAATCACACACAGAAGCATACACATACACACTCACAAAAAGAGAAATAGGAAAAAATAAAAAATCTTTGCTCCCAAAGTCCACCGCCTCAATTTGGGGTGATTCATTGTCTATTCAGGTATTCCACAGTTGCAGGGTACATGAAGTTGATTGTGGAGATTTAATCCACTGCTCCTGAGGCTGCTGGGAGAGATTTCCCTTTCTCTTCTTTGTTCACACAAATCCTGGGGTTCAACTTTGGATTTGGCCCCGCCTCTGCGTGTAGGTCAACTGAGGGCATCTGTTCTTCACTCAGGACGGGGTTAAAGGAGCAGCTGATTCGGGGGCTCTGGCTCACTCAAGCCAGGGGCAGGGAGGGGTACGGATGCGGGGCGAGCCTGCAGTGGCAGAGACCAGCGTGACATTGCACCAGCCTGAGGCACGCCGCGTGTTCTCCCGGGAAGTTGTCCCTGGATCAGGGGACCCTGGCAGTGCTGGGCTTCACAGGCTCCCGGGATGGGAGGTGTGGATAGTGACCTGTGCTTGCACACAGGCTTCTTGGTGGTGGCAGCAGCAGCCTTAGTTTTTCATGCCTGTCTCTGGGGTCCGTGCTGATAGCCGCGGCTCGCGCCCGTCTCTGGAGCTCGTTTAGGCATTGCTCTGAATCCTCTCTCCTGGCGCACCCCGGAACAATGGTCTCTTGCCTCTTAGGCAGGTCCAGACTTTCTCCCGACTCCCTCCCATCTAGCTGTGGCGCACTAACCCCCTTCATTCTGTGTTCACGCAGCCAACCCCAGTCCTCTCCCTGGGATCCGACTGAAGCCCGAGCTTCAGCTCCCAGCCCCCACCCGTCCCGGCGGGTGAGCAGACAAGCCTCCCGGGCTGGTGAGTGCTGGTTGGCACCGATCCTCTGTGGGAATCTCTCCGCTTTGCCCTCCGCACCCCTGTTACTGCGCTCTCCTCCATGGCTCTGAGCCTTCCCGCCTCTGCCACCCGCAGTCTCCGCTAGCGAAGGGGCTTCTAGTGTGTGGAAACCTTTCCTCCTTCACAGCTCCCTCCCACTGGTGCAGGTCCCGTCCCTATTCTTTTGTCTCTGATTTTTCTTTTTTCTTTTGCCCTACCAAGGTACGTGGGGAGTTTCTTGCCTTTTGGGAGGTCTGAGGTCTTCTGCCAGCGTTCAGTAGGTGTTTTTTAGGGGTTGTTCCACATGTAGATGTATTTCTGATGTATCTGTGGGGAGGAAGGTGATCTCCACATCTTACTCCTCCATCTTGAAGCTCGTCCTGCTTTTAGACTTTAAAATGTATTTATCTGTCAGTCCTGGTTCTTTTCCTTATAATACATAGATTTTTATTGTACTATGTGAATGTAATTGATATGCACTGGATTTGGTTTTAATAACATTTACTGTATCCAAGTAATGTAATTCTAAGAGATAATCATCTTGTAAAAGTATTTTCTTGGGCTTTTCTCTTTCACCATAACTGTGTATGTTTTGGTGGTCAATAAAAACTGTTATCTTGGGGGCTTCCCTGGTGGCGCAGTGGTTGAGAGTCTGCCGGCCGATGCAGGGGACACGGGTTCGTGCCCCGGTCCGGGAAGATCCCACATGCCGCGGAGAGGCTGGGCCCATGAGCCATGGCCGCTGAGCCTGCGCGTCCAGAGCCTGTGCTCCGCAACGGGAGAGACCACAACGGTGAGAGGCCCACGTACCGCAAAAAAAAAAAAAAAAAAAAAAACCAAAAAACTGTTATCTTGAAGCAGGATTTAAGTTATCATTGTCACTGGAGACTCATGCTGTTCATGATGGTACACAGCCGGGTTTTGCTTTTGAGTGACAAGACCATAATCCCATACTGAGCATTGAGCATCATGATGGCTCATGTCTTCACCCTTCCGTGTCTAAGAGCTTCTGTTTAATCCATTGAGGCTTGCAAACCTTATTTCTGAGATTCGGAGATGTTCAGCCTAGTAGAATGTGTGTTAATAACATTGGTTATGTTGACTCAACATTTATAAGATATCAAAAAAAATCCCTCCTGCAATATAGTAAAAGAAACAAAAAAGCCAAAATCAAACTTTACACACAGATTAAATGACTAGGATGAGCAGCTGTTCTTAGTTCAGTAAGTTTTCGTTACCACTGAAGTGACTCATATGAATATTCTCTGTTCTGTTAAGGTATGTAATATTTTTAATTTTTAATTTTTAATTTTTAAATTTCTGGATTAAAACATCCCAAGTCTCAAATATTCATTTGGTGATTCACAAATAGTATAATTTGCATTTTTCAAGGGACTAATTGTTGGGCATTTTTTGTCGTGTATTTGTTTTTTCCGTACTCTGATGTATTTTTTTCCCAGGAGCAAATTTGATAGTTTGGTGACTTGCATGCATTTGGCAGTAGCCTTTTTAGTTGACCTCCAAGCTTGTTTTCACTGAGGTATTAAAATATTCTGGCTTTGTCAGCTTTACTTAGGAATGATTCCTAAGCCTCGATCATGATAATAAAGGTCTTGAGGGTGTTGTTATCTAATATCCTGAATAAAAACCGCTGTATTCATCCCCAAATAGGATGCCCTGTGCTTATAGTGACCTTGATTTCCCATGCACCAGTGGGTGATGAGATAATTAGCAGAACGTACTGCCAGTTATAGAACATGGAGCACCAGTGCCATTTCTGTAAATATGGCAGGCATCTGGGCAAGAGCCTTATTTTCCGCTCAGTAAGACTGCCCTACAAAGATATGTTTGTGTCCATATAATCAGGGCCTTCTCTGCTTTTCCATCCTGTTGCACCCCTGCATCTGGCACAGTGCTGGGCTCACAGAGGAGGCTCCGTGGCCGTTTGTTGAATGAATGGCAGATAATGCTTCTTATGGGCTGATAAGGGGACTGGAAGAAAGGGCACATGCAGATTGGGGAAGTCTGATAGGATTTGGTAGGAAATTCGATGTAGAGGGACTCTTGAACCCAGTAATATGGATACTTCTCTGCTGGTTTTTGCTGCTTGGTCACTTCCGTGCTGTTGGACTCTGGGAGAAGGGATAAAGCTGGCCTGAGATCCCTCACAGAGTGGTGTGAAGATTTAATAAGATAATAAATGCCCTACACTTGGGGAGTATAAAGCACTAGATAATGTAGGTTGTCACTGGAACTAATGGTGAATAAATGCTGTTTTCAAAGTGCCGTGTTTCCTTAAAGGTACTAACTTTGACAAGTGGAGTAAGCTGTTGTATTGAAAATGGAGGTGATGATTGAACTGGAAACAATGATGTTTAGCCAAGAGAGCATTCTGTGCCATTTACAAGTAAGAGCTTTTGAAATATATTAGTGAATGCCTATTGATTTTTTTTTTTTTTCCTCTCCCATCCTCCTTTGCTCTTTGGTTTTCAGTTGTGTATTAGTGAAGGGTTGGGGGAAGTTTAAATGTGTGGATTCATTGTGGTGATTCTAGTTTTGTCGGCTTGGGCTGGCTCCTGGGAGTCAATATGTTTAAAGTTTTCCCGGTGAATCTGTTGAGCCTCCAGATTTGGGAACCCTTGATAACTAGTTAGTATCCTGTGGTTACAGTGGAAAACAGACATACAGCTGGCACCGCTTTTGGAGCTCTGTTTTGTGCAAAGTTCCTGTTAATCTTATAAAGCATGACCAGTTGATAATCTGACTCTCCAGCAAACGGTAAACACTTCTGGGCAGAAACACCCTGCTGAAAAGTTTAGCAAAATTTGGATTAACTCTTCTGGAATTTCTTATGGAGCAGAGAGGCCAGTTTAATTTCCTTCCTCCCTTCCTCCCTCCCTCCCTCCCTCTCCCCCCCTTCCCTCCCTCCCTCCTTTCCTCCCTTCCTTCCTTCCTTCCTTCCCTCCCTTCCCCCCTCCCACCTTTCCTCCCTTCCTCCCTTTCTTTTTTCCCCCTCCCTCCCCCCTTTCCTCCCTTCCTTCCTTCCTTCCTTCCCTCCCTTCCCCCCTCCCACCTTTCCTCCCTTCCTCCCTTTCTTCCTTCCCTCCCTTCCTTCCTCCCTCTCTCCCTTCCTTCCTTCCTCTCTCTCTTTTTTTTTTCCTTTCCTTTTTACTTTCTCCCTCCCCTCCCCTCCCCCCCTTCCCTTTCCTTCTCTTCCTCCATCCATCTCTAGTAAATAAAACGTTTGGATATTAAAAATTAGAATGTTTTACCAACCAAGAATCGATGCCATGCAGAAACACTAATGGTCCTGGGACAGTAGCCAGGAGCCTGATGACTGTCCTCCCAGTGTAAGTGTCTGTCTCCTCCATCAGGTTGCAGGTCAATGCCTGGGAGCTGTTCGCCCTCTTTTTAATCAAGGCTAGTATTGGTAGCTAAGCAAAGAGATGGGAAAAAAATTGACGAGCTGAGTTCGTTTTCCTGGTTTGAATTCACAGCTACATTTTGAGACATTTTCTGTGCTGAAGGTGGAGGCTGTTCCATTTCATATGTGTCTGACCTCAAGAGGGGTGTAGTCTTGAGAGGAATCTAAGTGGTAATTCCTAGCTTGTTCTGTTTTATTCTCTGCTCTGCTCTGGGAAGACTCAACAGCCTCTTTTCTGAAGGTAGGAAAACCTTCTGGCCCTCACATAGGTCCTGTTTGGATGAGTCTTGCTCCAAGTATTCTTTATTATCATGTTTAAAAATAATGCTTCCTCTTTTTTTCACAAGTATTAACATGTTCATTGTAGGACAGTTACAAGATACATATAAGAAAAAACAATATATTCATGCCCTCTTCAGGTCAGTGCTGTTTCTAGTCATTGACCCCAGAGGGAACCAGTTTTCTGACACCCATCTTTATAGATTAGTTTTGTCTCTTGTTGATCTTCACATAGAATGGAATCGTATAGTATGTATTCTGTTGTATTAGTTTTTTGTCATTGTTGTTTTTTGTTCGGCATCGTGTCTAGGAGCTTCATCTTGTGTGTATCAGCAGTTTAGTTTGTTCTTTTCCCATTGCTGTGTAGCATTCCATGGTAGGAGCATACTGCATTTGCTACAATTTATTTACTCATTGTGCTGAATTTTTACAGACTTGGAATCATACTGTACATGGTATTCTGACTTTTACAGTTTAACATTGCATTTGGGACTGTCTTTCCTTAGTGAATGTGTCATTTTAAAATGATTTTAAAAAATGGCTGGTCAGATGTATTTATTGGATAAAATTATTCTAGTGTGTTTAATTATTGGGCATTGCATTATTTGCCATTATTTGCTCTTATAGATAGTGATGTAATGAATATGTTTGTAGGCTGGTCTATGCCCTCATCTAAGATTTTTTGCTCAGAACCCATTGTTAGAGGTAGATGTTATGGGTCCAAGGGTTTGCACGTATTTGAGGCTTTTATTAGGTAATGCTAAACTGAAGTATGTATTCCTAAGCAGCTCATAAAACTCCCCAGGGACCTGGCAGTTGGCATTGTTGTATAGACTTATGTTTGAAATGGGATCGGGAAGAGCTACATAATTTGCAGGAGCCAGTGCAAAATGAATATGCAGAGTCCCTGTTAAAAAAATAGATAAGAATTTTGAAACAGTGACAGTGGAGCATTCAGCTGAGTGTGTAGCCCTTCTGATAGCTGAGCCCTGTGCCACCCCGTAGAACATACATCCTTGAAGCCAGCCTGAATGGGATACACGCGCTGGTGGGCCCGATATCCCAAGACAAGCCTCCAATTGGACCAGTTCACAAACTTGTGTATTTTGAAGCTTTGTCCACCACTTAGGATGCCAGTAAGCACATTGCCAGTAAGCAAATGTGAATAGGCATATTTCTAGGAGGCAGGATTGTGGGAAGGGACACAGGAGCTGATGTTAACTGTGTGGATTCAAAAAGTGGTCATGCCAGTTACTTTTGTGTGACCTTAGCAAATTTGCCACTCTGAACCTCCATTTTTTCATCTGTAAAATGAGGTTAATATTATCTACCTCATAAGATAGATAGTGAGAATTAACTGAAATGTGTGTATAAAAGGCTTAATACAGTGCTTCTGCATGATAGGCTATTAATAAGATAGATTGTGAGAATGAATGCTATGTTTTAAGAGACTGAGCCCCCCTGCCCTATAATGTTTACCCGCATTAGGCTGCTAGGCTCCTGAGATCCACCGTTTACTTTCTCCCTGTTCCTGCTCCTGATTAATCATTTAGGCCGCAACCCAGTGGTTCCTGGGATGGGTTAAAGGAGAGCCGCTCAGAGGGGAAGGGCTTTAAGAGTGAAGGTTATAGAGACCAGCAGGGTGTTTGGTCTCTGTGGCCGCTGTGCTGGGTGTGTGACATGTGATAGCAGGGAGGGAGGGAAGGCTGGAAAGATGGAGGGTTCTGGAGCTCCGAGGGCCGTGAATGTCAGCATGGGGAGGGCGGAACTCCTTGCCAAGTAGTTTATGGGGATTGAGTGCCATCTAGATGCCAGTGAAGTGGAAATACTTTGGAGTTTAATGGAGCTGGATTTGTACTGTGGGCATTTAACTTCCCAGACACCGTGCTCTTCTTTCTGCAAATGGGAATCATAATGATGGTAGTAGTAAATAGCATTATTACTACCAGTGTTAGTATGATTAACTGACATGTATCGAATGCTTACGCATATTACCTTGAGTGCTTCACACCTATTACCTTATTCACCTTTGGAACAAAGTTTGAGTAGGTGTGATTAACCCCATTTTACAGAGGAGACTGGGCTTCAGGAACTTGCCTACATGGGCGGGTCCCCATTCCGTGTTAGAGAGGAGATGTGAGTCCAAGCCATCTGACTCCAGGAACCATATGCCTAATCATGTCCTGTAAAGATATATATATTTAATACAGATATATAAAATATAAGAAGCACATGTATAATTATGTGTGTTCGTGTTAAGGCTAAAAAGTGCTTAGCACTGACGGAGGACCCTGTAAATTGAATTGGGTCTCTGAGGAAGCACAGTTCTGTAAGTGGGTCTGGTAAGCTGGGGGGAGGGACCGCGTGTCCTGGCGTGGTGAAGTGCACGCACGGGCAGGGCAGTCCCCGCAGCAGTGTTGGGCCCTGCCTGTCCCTTGGGCCACCGCTCTGTGTGGTTACAGGAGAATGCCAAAAACCGCCTGACTAGAACTGAGATGTCATCACAACAAGCATATCCGTGGAACCATTTTTCCTTTTGAAAGACGCTTGAATTAAACTCCCATCGTGAAAACAACTGGGCAAGATTTGCCATGCCGAACCAGTCAATAATTCAGGGACAGAAGCTCATTAAGAGCTTTTGCTTTCTGGAAACTGCCGTTCTGAGGATTCAGAGCTGGTGGCTGTGTGCTCTGGGGATTAATTCCTGATCCATATTTCCTCTGAACTTTTTTATTTCCCCAAATTCAGAAGGAAACACATTTTTAAATGACCCCAGAGTAGGAGACTGATGGTATAAGCTGTCATTCACTTTCACAAAGGTGTTCCTAGCTTTGAGCTGTGCGCTCTGTCATGATTCCATTGTGTTCTGTGTTGAATTCTGTCCTCCCATGGACAAAGCGATAGATGTGACTCAGGTATAGGCACCATGTGAGTGAGTGAGCCTCCTCTGAACACGTTTCCAGATACTGTGCTGGCTTATCTCTCAGCCAGGTGAAGGCTGCCCCCTACTGACACTAGCAAGTTACCTCCTGAGACATTTGGTTCAATTTCCCTGAGGTGTACCATAAATTTCTCTTCTTTTGCTTCTCCCCTCCCCTCCCTCCTCTCTCCACCCTTCTGCTCCTAATGCATTATTGATTTCTTACCATGTGCTAAGTCATTGCAATTGGAAATTATGCAATGAAGAAAAAAAATATAGGTACAACCATTTAGAAAAACATTTGGCATGTTTTCCCCCAGTTTCTTTCTTTTTTTTTTTTTTTTCTTGGCCACGCTGCACGGTATGCTGGATCTTAGTTCCCTGACCAGGGATCGAACCTGTGCCCCCCTGCAGTGGAAGCGCAGAGTCTTAACCACTGGACTGCCAGGGAAGTCCTGGCATTTTTTAAAAGTTGAAACTGCATGTCCTGTGACCCAGATATTTGACCACTAGACACTCTAGAGACACTTGTGCACATATGTAGCGGGATGCATTATAAATATTTACTTTACAGAACTATTAGTAACCCCAAACTGAGTCCACATTAAATGTCCATCTTCAGTAGAGTGGATAAATAATTGGAGTATTTTCAAGCAATAGAACAGTATGCAGCAATGAAAACTAACAAACAACAGCTTCATGCAACAGTACGGGTGAATCTCCGCTGAGCATGCAGGTTTAATTCCCTGTGCCTTAGTGAACAGTGACAAGATCAGGGTGTGCTTAGGAAGCTGATGGGGCAGTGTGGGTTATGAGGAGCCCACGCTGGAGGCAGGGATCCCATTGGGAGGCAGTTGTGGTGGTCCTGGAGAAAGAAAGTGCTGTGCTAAACCCAGGCAGTAGCAGCAGCAAGAGAGAGAATGACATGGACTGTTGAGGAACATTAGAAGTAAAATAAACACAATCTGGGGACTGAGTGAATGTTTGGATTGATTAGAAAAAGAACAATTTAACCTGTTGCTGAGATTTCTGATCTCACAGAGTAGGATGATGGTTGTCTCCCTCACTGAGATAGGAGCAGGACTTGGGTTTTGAGGTGGTAGATATGAATCTGCATGACATTAAGCTGTGACCTCAGGCAAGTTAGTTAACTTCTCTTTGCCACAGTTTCCTCACGTGTAAAAGAGAGAAAACATATTAAGAGTAACAACCCAGAACATAGTACAGTGGCTGATACATAATACACATTGTTACTATACAGTTTTTTGAAGAATAAGTGTGACCCTGAGTATATAACATCATAAATGGATGCAGTCATTCCTTTAGGCTTAACAGAAATAAGACAGGTGTAGGAAAACTTGAATCATCTTTGTATATTTCTTGAGTGAAACATCAAACAAAACTTGGGGACAGGAGAAAGTCTTAGGTCAAAAGGCACAAAGAAATGGAGTTACATAGTGTGAGAAAGGGAAAGCCAAGAGGTGATTTAATGAGACTTTAAATGAAGGATAAGTCTGGAGTTAACATGTCCCGGGCCTTCCCTGGTGGTGCTGTGGTTAAGAATCTGCCTGCCATTGCAGGGGACATGGGTTCAAGCCCTGGTCTGGGAAGATCCTACATACCACAGAGCAACTAAGCCCGTGCACCACAACTACTGAGCCTGTGCTCTAGAGCCCTCAAGCCACAACTACTGAGCCCATGTGCCCCAACTACTGAAGCCTGTGCGCTTAGAGGCCATGCTCCGCAACAAGAGAAGCCACCACAATGAGAAGCCCACTTGCCACAACTAGAAGAAAGCCCACATGCAACAATGAAGACCCAACGTAGCCAAAAAAAAAAAAAAAAAAAAAGTGGCAGGATATACATTTTAAAAAATGTTAGCATGTCCCTTTGCTGAAAATGGTTCTTGGTAGCACAGAGCCTTTTAAAGAATAACTTTTTATTTATATAAAAATGATCCTCAAGGATTTACTAGTGATGTTTTTTGGTGATTGCCAAGTAATACATCTTTATTACAGAAATTAGTAAAAAGAACAAAATAAATAAATAACACCTATAATTCTAATGCCCAGAGAGTCTGTTCATATTTCAGCTCTGTCCAGTTTTCTGTCTGTCCATCCGTCTATCCATCCACCTATCTTTTTCTCTTTCTTTTTCTTAAAAAAGAGCCGAGGACTTCCCTGGTGGTGCGGTGGTTGCGAATCTGCCTGCCAATGCAGGGGACACGGGTTCGAGCCCTGGTCCGGGAGGATCCCACATGCTGCAAAGCAGCTAGGCCCGTGCGCCACAGCTGCTGAGCCTGCGCTCTGGAGCCTGCGAGCCACAACTACTGAGCCCATGTGCCATGACTACTGAAGCCCACTTGCCTAGAGCCCGTGCTCCGCAGCAAGAGAGGCCACCGTAGTGAGAAGCCCACGCACTGCAATGAAGAGTAGCCCCTGCTTGCCGTAACTAGAGAAAGCCTGCACCCAGCAACGAAAAACCCAATGCAGCCAAAAAATAAACAAATTAAAAAAAAAAAAAGAGCTGAAATTAAACACGTAAATTGTGTAAGCTGCTGTGTTTTGCGTAGGAACTTAAATGGAGGCTTATCTAGCATGAGGGATTTAGGTTAGCTATGTGTATTAAGAAGAAAATGTCTGATGTGCTTTGTCAATGAGTTATTGAGAGAAAGCACAGCAGTTCCTTCTCTGGCAGTCTTAAAATATAGTAGGATAAACTCTCATCTCATTGATGGCAAGGGCATGACCCAGCTTTACTGCCCTGTTATTCTCCTATATGTGGGCCAAGCCTGAGAGTGCTTTTCTGAGCACTTGCTTCTCCCAAAAGTGGCAGAAAGAAATGTTGGTTAGAATATGATGTAAGTGAGACTTTTATTAATCCCTCACCTACGTTTTCCTTGCAGACTGAAGAGTACATTTCTCCTAAGAGTGTAAGACTGCTCACCTTTTCATTTTGAAATATTAAAATCACTGTAAATTTCTACTCTGACTAATCTGGAACAAAGACAGGAAAGATTAGTGTCACCAGGATATAGTTTTACATGAGCAAATCATTTAAAATAGGCTTAAGTCTAAGAGGTGGAAGCTGCTTTGCTTAGACTGACTAGTTGCCTAGACTATTTATGTCAGATTGGCTAGGATAACTGTGTGTGTGTGGAGGGGAGGGGAGAGGGGAGAGAGGAGAGGGTAGATAGGAGAGGGTGAGGGAGAGGGGGAGAGAGGGAGAGAGAAGTATTCTGAAGGCTTCCTTTCACTATATGCATGATCTAAATGTAGAGGCTACTGCTATTAGAGAATTAGAGAGAAGGTCTAATTAAGAGGTTATAGTAGCTATTTTTACCAAAATCACAGCTTTTTGAATTCATAGTTTTCTCAATGTATTTCTTAGTGTTAGTGAATGTGCTCATATATACATGTACAAATACACCCAAGTACACCTATGGGAGATTTGGTTCCCATTTCCTTTCCTTAGAGATATAAGAAGGGAGGGGGAAGATTTTTGTTGTTGTGGAATATTTTTGATTGTAAAGAAATTTAATATTAATTTATCCATTTAACAAATACTCATTGAACTCATTGAGTGTAGGCACTGTGTTGAAAATGGTGGATAGGAAGTCATCTAAAAGCATTAAGGAATGGCAACAAGCCATTTAGTCAATGGTGCATATGTAACTGTTCATCTGTACCTGTTACTTGGTGGCCTCAGATGCAAAGTCCTTCATGCCTTCAGGGTAAAGTCTAAACTCCTCAGTCTGGGAATACCATTTGCAATCTGGTCTCCATCTGTCCTTCCAGCCTTATCTCCTAACATCTCCCACACCCACCTTATACTCTGGTCATTTTTACGGAAAAAAATTCATCAAGCCCCTTCCCAAGTATTGGGTATTTTCAGATAACTGGCTGCTCTTCAGACATTCTCTGCTCCTTCACACCATCTTGTCTGAATCCTTGTGGTTTTCCTCTGGTGGAATGCTTTGCCTCCATTTGCTGGTGTGACACTCACCCTCTTGTCTAAGTGTCTTTCCCACTAGTCAGTTAGATCCTGGAGGACAGAAACTGTCCTTCCCTGTGGGGCTCTTGCACCCAGTAAGGTGCTTAGTAGATAGTAGCCACTCAGTCAGTGTGTATTGAACAAATGAATAAATGAGGCAAAGTCCAGTATCTTGTGGTGATGAGCTCCCTTAGCTTTTGTTTACCTGGGAAAGCCTTAATTTAACCTTCATTTTTGAAGGATAGTTTTACCAAATACAGTATTCTTTTTTTTAAAAAAATCTTTATTGGAGTATAATTGCTTTACAATGGTGTGTTAGTTTCTGCTTTACAACAAAGTAAATCCGTTATACATATACATATGTTCCCATATCTCTTCCCTCTTGTGTCTCCCTCCCTCCCGTCCTCCCTATCCCACTCCTCTAGGTAGTCACAAAGCACCTAGCTGATCTCCCTGTGCTATGCAGCTGCTTCCCACTAGCTATCCTACGTTTGGTAGTGTATATATGTCCATGCCACTCTCTCACTTTGTCACAACCTACCCTTCCCCCTCCCCACATCCTCAAGTCCATTCTCTAGTAGGTCTGTATCTCCATTCCGGTCTTACCCCTAGGTTCTTCATGACCTTTTTTTTTTTTTTTCCTTAGATTCAATATATGTGTGTTAGCATACGGTATTTGTTTTTCTCTTTCTGACTTACTTCACTGTGTATGACAGACTCGAGGTCCATCCACCTCACTACAAATAACTCAATTTTGTTTCTTTTTATGGCTGAGTAATATTCCATTATATATATGTGCCACATCTTCTTTATCCATTCATCCGATGTTGGACACTTAGGTTGCTTCCATCTCCTGGCTATTGTAAATAGAGCTGCAGTGAACATTTTGGTACATGACTCTTTTTGAATTATGGTTTTCTCAGGGTA
>NC_041221.1:141139756-141185450 GCF_002837175.3 Physeter macrocephalus | reverse complement strand
TGAGTTTATTTTTGTGCATGGTGTTAGGGAGTGTTTTAATTTCATACTTTTACATGTAGCTGTCCAGTTTTCCCAGCACCACTTATTGAAGAGGCTGTCTTTTCTCCACTGTATATTCTTGCCTCCTTTATCAAAGATAAGGTGACCATATGTGTGTGGGTTTATCTCTGGGCTTTCTATCCTGTTTCATTGATCTATATTTCTGTTTTTGTGCCCAAATACAATATTCTTGATTTACAGTTTTTTTTTTCTTTAGCACTTTGAATATATCATACCATTTTTTTCTGGCCTACTAAGTTTCTCCTGAGAAATTGCTGAAAATTTTATGTGGGCTCCCTATTATGTGACAAGTTGCTTTTTTTCTTGCTGCTTTCAAGATTCTCTCTCATTGTCTGTGACTTGATGATTTGATTATAAAAGTCTTGATGTGGGTCTCTTTAGGATTTATCCTCTTTGGCATCGTTGAGCTTCTTGAATTTGGATGTCCATTTTCTTCCTCAAATTTGGGAAGTTTTCTGCCATTATTTCTTCAAATAGGCTCTTTGCTTCTTTCTTTCTCTCCTCTCCTTCTGGCACTCCCGTAATGTGTACATTGACCACTTCATGATGTCCCGTAAGTCCATTAGGCCATCTTAACTTTTCTTCATTCTTTTTTCTTTTTCCTTTTTCATTCTCCTCTGACTCAGTAATTTTTTTTTTTTTTTTTTTTTTTTTTTGTGCTCCATAGAATACCATCACAGATGCTGAATGAATTGGACGCTTATTGAAAAGGTTTTCACAGATATCAGCCCTCCTTCTATCTGCTAACATGGTGATAACGTAATTTTTTTTTTTTTTTTTTTTTTTTTTTTGTGGTATGCGGGCCTCCCTCTGTTGTGGCCTCTCTCGTTGCGGGGCACAGGCTCCGGACGCGCAGGCTCAGCGGCCATGGCTCACGGGCCCAGCCGCTCCGCGGCACGTGGGATCCTCCCAGACCGGGGCGCGAACCCGGTTCCCCTGCATCGGCAGGCGGACGCGCAACCACTGCGCCACCAGGGAAGCCCCTGACTCAGTAATTTTAAATGACTTGTCTTCAAGTTCACTGATTCTTTCTGCTGCTTGATCAAATCTGGTGTTTAACCCTTCTAGTGAATTTTTCAGTTTTTATATTTTATTCTTCAGTTCCTGGATTTCTGTTTTTTTTTTCTTTTTCTTATAATTAGTTTCTATCTCTTTGTTGATATTCTTATTTTGTTCATGCCTCATTTTCCTGATTTCATTTAGTTGTCTACCTCTGTTGTCTTTTAACTTATTGACCAACTTTCAGGTGGTTATTTTGAATTCTTTGTCAGGTAATTAATAGATTTCTATTTCTTTAGGATTGGTTTCCAGAGATTTATCTTATTATTTTGGTTGGGCCTTGTTTCCTTGTTTCTTTGTTTACTTTCTGATCTTTTGTTGCGACTTGGGCATTTGAGAAGACAGCCATCTCTCCCACCCTTGCATACTGGCTTTGTGCAGGGGAAGACCTTCACCCATCAGCCTGGGTAGAGATTTTTTGGGGGGCCCCCCTCATGTCTTTTGTGAGGATGTTTCTCTTTGGGGCTTGTGTGTGTAATTTTCCAGTTAGAAGGTTTGCCCCTGTTATCAAGAGCTCATATTCTCTTGCTCTCCCTGGTGTCTGTTTGTGGTACTGTAGATTCTTTGGTGCTATAACAAGCCACCATGCTTGCTTTTGTTCTTAGCAGCCCCCAGACATCCAAAGTATGCTGCTGTTCCCTTCAGCATTCTGAGTCAGGCAAGACAGAAACCAGTTCCTTGGACAGCCCACTGTAAAGTCAGAATGTTAGCTATACATTCCGCTCTTTTCTTTCCTTCCAAGGAGAAGCCAGGAGTCAGGGTTTTTTTCCTGATTGTGGTGCCCTGTGCTGGCTGGATGGGGACTGTGGCAGGTAAATGCAGCAAACATTTTTGTTCACTTCAGTGTGGCTCTGCTTGGCTTTGTACTTGCCTGGGGTGCTGCAGTCTCTTAGCTGGTTTATGTACTTCTCATAAAGGCAACTTGGCCCATAAGTTGGGGTCTCTCTGGGGGAATGAGGGCCTGGGGCTTCCTATCCTGCCATCTTTATGACATCACTCTCAAGTGTTATTCAAATCTTTGCTTTATGAAATGGAGATAATTAATATTGGTAGAACTATTTTTTTAATTTTTAATAAATGTATGTATTTATTTTTGGCTGTGTTGGGTCTTCGTTGCTGTGTGCAGGCTTTCTCTAGTTGCGGCGAGCGGGGGCTACTCTTCGTTGCGGTGCACGGGCTTCTCATTGCGGTGGCTTCTCTTGTTGTGGAGCACAGGCTCTAGGCGCGTGGGCTTCTGTAGTTGTGGCACGCGGGCTTCAGTAGTTGTGGCTCGTGGGCTCTAGAGCGCAGGCTCGGTAGTTGTGGCACACAGGCTTAGTTGCTCCGCAGCATGTGGAATCTTCCCGGACCAGGGCTCAAACCCGTTGTCCCCTGCATTGGCAGGCGGATTCTTAACCACTGCGCCACCAGGGAAGTCCCAATATGGGTAGAACTTTAAATAGGTTAGTGGCACATATAATCTGCCTCACCTCCTTTTCTAATCTAAGATTAAAGAAGTCATTCCAGGCTTCTTTCCTGTCTCTGTCTGTCTATCTCTCTTTAGTAATGGTGGCTAACATATAATAAGTTCCTTACTTTGTGTCAGGAACTGTTCATGTTCCTGTTGTATGTATTAATTCATTTACTTCTGACACTAGTTGTAAAAGGAAGGTACTATAATTATTCCCAATTTTCATGGGAGGAAACTGAGTTAAGAGATTTACCTGAGATCATACAGCTGATTATTGTCTCATACTCAAGCATCGGCAGGCGGACGCGCAACCACTGCGCCACCAGGGAAGCCCCCCATACTCAATTTTAACAAGACATTTTGTAGCATGGAATGAGAAATATATATATAAATACATATATTTATATATATTTACTTAGAGTAAGTTAAATTTATTTTGGGTCAGGTAGAGATTCTTAAAGCTCGTTGACTGTCCTGACTATCACAGTTTGATCATTGAATTATTTGTTAGGTATAAATAAAAATTCTCTGTTCTGCAGTTTTTATAATCAGAATAATGTACCCATGTGTTTTCTCTTCTTTCCAGCTTTATTGAGATGTAAGTGACATGTAATATTGTGTGAGTTTAAGATGTACAGTGTAATGATTTGATATATGTATATATTGCAAAATAATGATCACAATAAGGTTGTTTAACACATCCTTTACCTCACATAGGTACAGTTTGTGTGTGTGGTGAGAACTTTTAAAATCTACTCTCTTAGCAACTTGAAATGAATAGTCTTTAATTTGAATATAATACGTTGCTTATATTATATAAACTGGAAGTCTCCTTTTGATAAAGTCTTTGCTGTAATAGGCAATTATTGAATTTACTATGGATATTATTTTGTGTTGATTATAAGTGGTAATTATGCTGTTGGAAATCCCTATAATTTAAATATTCAAATATAGAATGACACCAAAGGTGACACCAATGACACCAAATGTGTATATATATATATATATTTTTTTAAATTAATTTTTATTGGAGTATAGTTGCTTTACAATGTTGTGTTACAAAGATATATATTTTTGTTTTTTTGCAGGACAGAGTTCATTCAGAAAGGCAGGATTTCAATCACGGGGGCTGGTTTTCTCAACTGCATTTTGGAAACTTTTGCCAGCACATTTTTAAGACAGGGTGCCCAGAAGGTAAGCTTCTTTTCACTCTGAACCAACATTAATTTTAAGAAACCATGGAGATTCCCATTGGGTTCTTGAACAAGGCTCATGAACAGACAAAACAAGAAAAAAATACAATTAATAAATATATGCAAAGATAATTACCCTCACTAATTATTACATAAATCCAAATCAAAGTAAAACTAAAGTGCCATTTGTGGCTCATTAAGTTAAAAATATGCCAGTGAAGACTATGTGATAATATGGGAATACTTATAGTCTAATAAAGAGAAATAATCAGAATGAATAATTATATTTACTGTATATACAATGTGATGACAGCTATTTAGTAAAAAAATAATAATAGCTAATATTTATGGAGTGCTTACCATGTGCTACTCAGTAAAAAGAATATTTAATCATTAATTCATTTAATGCTCACAAACCTTGGAAATAGCTGTTATTGTTGTCCTGATATTCTGGACAAAGAAGACATAGAGTTTTGGAGCTCCTGATTGTGTTTTACTGTGGTTTTCAAGCTCTATACTTGTGGGAGCTTAGGCTTCCATGAATGTTATTCAGAGGCCACCTTGAAGTTCTAAGGTCCTGTGTTACCCTGTGTTTTAAGTAGTACTATTCTTTTTTTCATCTGTTTTATATAGCATTATGTATGAGATTGATATATCCTGTTTTCTTGCCTAGGAAAGTCCATTTCTTATGCACCTTTATATGCCTATTGTAGGTGTTCCAAAATATTTTAAAATTATTTTATTAGTATTTGTTTTATTTTATTTATTATATTTAAAAATTATTTGTCATTATTATTGTTATTAATTATGTTGGTGAACATAATCACTTATTTCCAGGGTTTATTCAGGTATAATGCATATGTTACCTAGTTTTGTTTTGTGGGACAGGCTTAATGGCTGGTCTAAAGAACTATCGTTATGACCTTAGAGATTTTATGCGTAATAGACCTTGGTTCTCGTTTTACAGATCTAGGTTCAAGAATGAACCTGGAGCACAATGTTTTAATCTGGGAGGCTGAGGGTGATGGATGAATATTTGGTACTGTACTGTACTTCATAGACATACTGTATATATTGATAATATGTTCCTGACCCTGGTGAGCACATCACCAGGCTGGCTCCGCCTGTTTAAGCCTGGGCTTGAAGTGGATAGTTGAGCTTCTGCAGGGTCTGATGTGACTGTCACTTACTCAGACATTATTGCGGGTTTACCCTGCTATATTGCAAAATATGCATTTGTAAAAAGCCCCATGTTCTGCAAAATTGCACTCTAAAAATAATAGTGCTGATGAGAAAAATAACTTTGGTACTATGTCCCTGACTGAGTTGACTTCTTGGACATTGTTTGTTTGTTTATTTATTTAGTTATGGCCTCACCACGTGGCTTGCAGGATCCTAGTTCCCCAACCAGGGATTGAACCGGAATCTTTGCAGTGGAAGTGCAGAGTCCTAACCACTGGACCACCAGGGAATTCCCAGGGACATCGTTTAGATTAAAAGTGGCAAAGTTTTTCTGTAAAGAGCCAGATAGTAAATTTGTTAGACCTTGTGGGCCAATAGGCAAAATCAAGATACTGTTGTAGGTGCTTTGTAACAAGAGAGAACCAAATGTGCACACATTTTTTGACAAATTAAAATTATAATAATAGTAATTGAGTATAGTTTTTACGATAAAAGTCTACTAAGCATATAATTCTTAAAAGAATGGAATTCTATTTGGGGGGGAGATAACATTTACCTGAGTTGGGGTTAAAAATTAGTATTCCCTACCATCAAATTGGTTGCCAATGTTCATTTGTATAAACCATTCTTATCTTGTGGATCATACAAACACAGGTGGTGGCTGGATTTGGCCTGTGGGCTATAGTTTGCCAGCCCTTGCTTTAGATAAATAAATATTGTTTGTTTACTCCGAGTGGGTCTCTATTTGACCTGCCCATCATCCTGAACCTTTTAATGACTTTTAATCACACAGTGATTGGGTACATTCTGATTCTGTGAGATACATAAAGAGACAATATTATTCCCATTTTATTGATGAGAAATGTCTTGAAGAGGTAAGTGCACCCAGTCTGTAGGCGGCTGCTTGCCCCGAGTCCTTCCTCTTGCAGATATATTTTGAGTACCCGCTTTGTGGGAGGCACTGTGTTGAGTGTGGGCTAAATGGATTTACTCAAGGTCACAGGACTGGCAAAGGGTGGAGACTGGACTCACATCCCCATCTTTTATCACTTACTGTGCCACTCACTGTTCAAGATGTGTTCAGATGAATGAAGCAGAATGCTAGCCAATTCAGCATCATGTTGTGCTTTAGATGAATTTGTGTTGCGGTCCTACTCCCTCTGTATTTATTAGGGCTCTTTGGATGCAAATAACAGAAACTGCCTTAGGCTAGCTTGATATAGAGCTACAAGGGTGGTGAGGCTGGCAGGCTTCAGAATGGTCTGCACTGGAACTGAGAGCTGCCAGGAACCCAGGTGGTATTCCTTCTTTAGCACTTGTCCATACGAATATGCATCGGCTTTATACTCTTCTTATGCAGTCTGGCTTTCTCTGCTTCCCAGGCTGTAGAGTGTGACCTCCGCAGTCCAAGTGTACTGTTATGTAGATTTCTGGCCAACAGAGAGACTGCTTATTTCTTCCTTTCCAAATTCTCTGGAAGGAACTCTCAGTGGCCTTCCATAGGTCAAACATGGCCAGGAGGGGAGAAGCCAGGTTGTGTAAATATGGCTAATCCTAGGTCACAACTACGTGGATCAGCGTTAGGGTTTTAGTTCCCAGGGAAAGGGGTGGTAGAATGGGTAAATACTCCTAAAGCTTTCTGGCATGGTCTTAACAGTAGTACTAGGCTCTTGATGACAGAGAGACAGTTTTATTCATCTTACACCCAGTCCCCCCAACCATCTTACCTAGGACACTGCTCAGTACATATACGTGGACATGAGTAAAAAGGAAATAGAATGCACAGCAAGGTCCACAGCTGGTTTCTGGTGACTGTTATCTGGAAATTATCAAGTGACTAAATTTTTAAAGTGAGTAATCCAGGTGATTCCTCTGAATTCCCACTTATTATGCTCAGAAGGAAGAATATATTTTTCCTGCTAGCTTTTGCCTTTTCTGACTTTACTTTTTTTTTTTTTTGTAAAGAGGTTTAGTTTAATTAGTTAGCTTTTCAATTTTAGGAGCCACTCATGCTTAAGTGTCTTTTATCTTTTACCCATGTGGTGATGTTTTCCGGTATCAGCCTGACTTCCTGATAAACCTTCACGGCTGAGCCTGCATTAAGTGGTTTCTGTAGAAGTCATCATTAGAGTGTTTTAGGTGACTTTATTTTCAGTTTAGAACTTTATCCCTGAGGCTGTTTAGTGGGGACGTTACCAAATTGATCGTTGGACCATAGCTCAGCAGAAGCCCCCTGCCTCGGTGGCTAAGGTTCTTTTTCCATTTGGATTCAGACAGCCAATAATGAAACCGATGCTGTGACTGAAACAGCACAAATTTTATTCAATGGCCAGAGAATGGAGAAGCAGGAAATTAGTTCGCAAATCAACTTCTGGGGGTGGGGAGTTGATCAAGGCAAGATTTTTTTTTTTTTTTTTTTTTTTTTTTTGCGGTACGCGGGCCTCTCACTGTTGTGGCCTCTCCCTCCAGCGACCATGGCTCACGGGCCCAGCCGCTCCGCGGCATGTGGGATCTTCCCGGACCGGGGCACGAACCCGTGTCCCCTGCATTGGCAGGCGGACTCTCAACCACTGCGCCACCAGGGAAGCCCAAGGCAAGATTTTTAAAGGCAATGTTAATGGTGGTGGTGGGTGCATATGCATTGGTTTTCTGGGAAAAGGCAGGGTTCTTCCTCAACTGGGTGCCACTTCTTTTTCTTCCTTCTGTGGTCCGGTACTTCCTGTCATGGCACTGGTAGGTGTGTCATTCAGCATGTTATTGTTACCATGAGCATATAATGAGGCTCAGGGTCTACTGGAGGTCAGGTCTTCCACCTTCTTGGATTTGGCTCGTTCTAACCAATTCTGGTGGCCTTTTGTTTTTCTGTTCCGGAGGTTTCCTGTAAGACAATATAATACTTCCCTTTCTTCAAGAAAGAGGGCAGGTTAGAGCTTGAGGCTAATAGTCATGGGAACAGTGGTGAAGGTGGGATCTGTTATTTTTCCCAGAAAAAGAAAAACTAGGTGCTCACTAAGTATATATATATATATATATATATATATATATATATATATATATATGTGTGTGTGTGTGTGTGTGTGTGTGTATAAATTAAAACCTAGTCCTAGATATGGACCCCCAAGGTGAGATTGAAACCGTGCAGCTCAGATTGGGACTTGAACCCACGTGCTGGGATTCAAACCTGGCCAAAACCCAGATTGGGACTTGAACCCACGGTCATTTTTTTTTTTTGGATATATGCATTCTACTTTAATGATTTTAATTGTGCCCTATGTGACCACGGGAGAGAAGGAGATTAATCTTGAGATGTTATGGAATGCCTTCTTATTTATTTATTTTTTTAACATCTTTATTGGAGTATAATTGCTTTACAAAGGTGTGTTAGTTTCTGCTGTATAACAAAGTGAATCAGCTATACATATACATACATGCCCATATCTCCTCCCTCTTGCGTCTCCCTCCCACCCTCCCTATCCCACCCCTCTAGGTGGTCACAAAGCACCGAGCTGATCTCCCTTTGCTATGTGGATGCTTCCCACTAGTGATCTGTTTTACATTTGGTAGTGTGTATACGTCCATGCCACCCTCTTGCTTCGTCCCAGCTTACCCTTCCCCCTCCCCATGTCCTCAAGTCCATTCTCTACGTCTGTGTCTTTATTCCTGTCCTGCCCCTAGGTTCGTCAGACCATTTTTTTTTTTTAGATTCCATATATATGTGTTAGCATACGGTATTTGTTTTTCTCTTTCTCACTCTGTATGACAGACTCTAGGTCCATCCACCTCACTACAAATAACTCAATTTCGTTTCTTTTTATGGCTGAGTAATATTCCATTGTATATATGTGCCACATCTTTATCCATTCATCTGTCGATGGGCACTTAGATTGCTTCTATGTCCTGGCTATTGTAAATAGAGCTGCAATGAACATTGAACCCACAGTCTTTTAATTGAGATCACACACCTGGTCTCAGAACTTAATGAAACTCAGGTTCTTGATTCTCGTCACAGAAAGAATTCAGTGAGAGACAAAGTGATAGGTAAGAAGTGGATTTATTTAGAGAAAAACACACTCCACAGACAGAGTGTGGGCCATCTCAGAAGGTGAGAGGCACCAGGGTACGGGGATTGTCAGTGTTTATAGGGGTGGATAATTTCATAGGCTGATGAGTGGGAGGAGTATTTCAGCTGTTTCGGGGAAGGAGTAGGGAATTGGACCATGGGCCACTTTTTGACCTTTTATGGTCAGCCTTGGAACTGTCATGGCGCCTGTGGGTTTGTCGTTTAGCATGCTGATGTGTTACAATGAGCGTATCCTGAGGCTCAAGGTCTACTGGAAATGGAATCTTCCACCATCTTGGACCTAGTTAGTTTTCACCAGTTTTTGTCATGTCCTATGGCTGTCATTCTTTTAAAGGTTGTGCCCTGCCCCCTTCCCTCTTGTTTCAGGATCACTTCTGTTTTTGTTCCTCTGGGAGGTTGTTCAACTGCTTTTCTCTTTTCCCTTTACCACTTTGAGGTGACTTGCAATTCGGGGGCCTTTCTGACACAAACGTTGCTACTATGAACAAAGGTGAATAAATATCTTTTTAAATCTCTGCTTTCAGTTCTTTGCTGGATTATATGGTAATTCTTTTTTTTTTTTTAACATCTTTATTGGAGTATAATTGCTTTACAATGGTGTGTTAGCTTCTGCTTTATAACAAAGTGAATCAGTTATACATGTACATATGTTCCCATATCTCTTCCCTCTTGCGTCTCCCTCCCACCCTCCTTATCCCACCCCTCTAGGTGGTCACAAACCATCTAGCTGATCTCCCTGTGCCATGCGGCTGCTTCCCACTAGCTATATGGTAATTCTGTGTTTAATTTTTCAAGGAAACTTCCTCAAAGTTTCTTTTTGAGATAGCTGTCTATCTTTGTCCATGACAGCAATGGACAGTATCATTACTGTGTATTTTTCTCATACTGTGGACAGGTAGTATGCTAGTTGTCAAATACATATTTTGCCAGATACATACAGATACATATGCCTCCAGGTAAGCAAGCACTAAAAAAACTGACTAAGGAAACAGAGGAAGATCTGAAGGAAAATAGGGATTGGTGGAAATCTGGGAAACATGTAAGGCTTCATACACATTTCTGCAGCCTAGGGGAATGGCCAGCAACTGTGAAGCAGAGCTGGTAGTAACCCAGGCCAGCCAAGTCTAACCTCAGGGATCCTCAGAACAGGAAACAGAGATCAGGATATTACCTGGGGCAGACATGGCTCTGCAGGTGCTCCCCAATTCTGGGAAGGCAACCCTCAGGCCAGTGTTGCTCAGTCTTTTTTCCATTTTCACCCCCCAACTAAGGATCCTTTGTAGACTTTTTTTCCTAATTGTCCCCCCCACCCGATGTTAATACTAATATTCTATAGTATTATCCTATAATTATGATAAATATCCTAATTATCTGTTTATACACTGTATTATAGCTTTGCTACATACATAAAAAGTGCAAGATATTTTTCACTTCCGTGAACACATCGTCATCTGGTTTCAATATTGTCCCCGCTGAGAAAGCGTGCTTTATACTGCATTGGGTGTAATTGTCTTTTGTAGTTTTTGTATCCATCTCTCCAAATCAAAACAAAACAATCACCAGTTCACCCCCACTCCCCCACCCCCCCCCCAAATTCCAAACAAAAATCAAAAGAATTTTTTGGTGAACTCCCATGTGGTTCTTGTAAATCCCGCGTTTTACTTTTCTGGGAGAGGTGCAGGAGATAATATGGGTGATAGCAGTCTTGTCATGCAAGTGTTCTCTTTTTAGTCCAGTTGTCTGAGTACTTCAGGATGACTACAAATGCTGCGGAAGTGCAGGGCCTTCATTATGTACTCACACAGAGATATTGTTTTTTAAGTTTATGAAATACATTTTCAATGTGTGATAAAATAATTTGTTATTTCAGCCACTCTCCTGGCAAGGCCCCATTATTGGTTCCATCATTATTCTTATTGTGTTGATTGGGAGGCTGATGCAGAGAGAGATTGAATTCAACAGCATGTGAAATATTTGTCACTGAAACAATGTGGGCAAGTCAAACAACTTGTGCATCTTTTCAAAGAAGGTCTGGCCTAGACTTGTTATGGCTAAAGAGATCTGAATATGCTGCTTCCTTAGGGTGTGTGCTTATTTGAGCCTTATGAAATCCATTTTAATAGTGGAAGATTATTCTTTGAGACAGAAGATACTGTTCTTGTATATATACTAGTATATGTATGTATATATATATGTATGTTGTATGTGTGTATATATATTGGATGCATGTATGTGGATATATGGATATATATGCAAACACACTATACACTATATGTATATAGTATAGTATATTCAGGTACTATATATGTAGTCCAAATGGGCATTGAAAAAATCTGTTGCATCATTTTTTAAAACTAACTGTGTTAGTTATCTGTTGCTGTGTAACAGACTACCCCAACACTCCACAGCTTGCAACAGCACACGTTCATTTTGTCTCAGTTTCTGTGGGTCAGGAGTCTGGTGTGGCTTAGTTGGGTGCTCAGCCTTATGGTCTCACAAGGATGTAATGAAGTTGTTGGCTGGGGCTGCAATCTCATCTGAAGGCTCAATGGAGAGGATTCAGTTCCAAACACTCACGTGGTTGCTGGTAGGATTCTGCCGGCCTCCCTTGGTTCCTTGCCATGTGGGCCTCTGTATACAGCGTCTCACAACAAGGCAGCAAGCAAGAGGGAGGGCAAGAGGGTGCAAGCAAGGCAAAAGCCATAGTTTTTTTGTTTCCGAATCACAGAAATGACATCCCTTTATTTTCTGTATTCTGTTCATTAGGAGCAAGTCACCAGGTGTAGCCCACAGTCAAGGGAAGGGGTTACACAAGGGCATAAATACCAAGAGGTCAGGAACACTAGGAGCAGTGTCAGAACTGCCTGTCATACTGACGTAAGTAGATTGGTATGCCAGGTTGTATGTACAGTTGTTAAGGTCTTTTTGGTACCTATTGGGAATGGTGAGGGTCAGCTGCACCCTCATAACCTCACTACCAGCTTATGAAAATGTTCTGCAACGCATACAGATGCTTTGTTAATCATTTACAAGGAGACCCAAAGTAGCTTCCTGTTCTGTAAGTTTGATTACATCTCCGTCCTTCTGGGTGCTTCGTTCTCTGCAGGCAGAGCTGATGATATTCCAAAGGCAAGATTCAGCTATTTTACAGATAGCATCAGGTAGCCAGAATCTTCAATCCAGTGTCTGGCTACAGGACTATTTAGTCGTAAACTGTGGGTGCCTTCCCTAAAGTTGTCAGGTGAAGGCATTGCTAAATAGTCTTAAATCCTCATTGCAAGGATGAGTGTTGCTCTAGAATTTTGAGCTAATCCCCATATCTTAAGTTCTACTAATTGAGGTAATGAGAGTCCATATCTAATATCCATTATGCTAGTTAGCAAGCCAGTGAAAATTCACTATTTTAACATTCCTTATGCTAATTATCAAAGCCTCTGGTGGTTTCTGATAAAGATAACTGAGGTTTCTGTAGAGTGAGATTGCTGATTAGAATGCTCATAGCCAACGCCTGGAACGTGAAGCCTACATTAGGGTAACTTACTACCTGGTGTGTAACTTGAACTAACACATGCACCAAAACATTATGCTGCACATGCTGAAATATTTTGAAGCAAATTATAGACATCCTATTAATCGTTTTCCACATGCCAACTCCTGAACTAAAAGCCTAGTATGTTCTGCCTTTAGAAAGATTATTCGGTGTGAAACAAGGTTTTGGCTGTGTGCTTAACAAATGTGAAGCTTTAGAGAAGTGCCCGTTGGTACATGATCTGGTTTTCTTATTTCCTAGATGTCATGTTTCACATCTTGGACCCTCAAATTTCTCACCTCTAAAATGGAGTGATAGTAATCTTTCACAGGGTTATTTTAAGGGTTAAGTGAGGGCATATATATGAAATATGCCTGGCACATAGAAAAACTTAAAGAATCACTAGCATTAAGAGAAATTCTCTAATAAGAAGTATATTTTTTAAGTAAATAGGCTTTTAAATATTTATCCAAACAAAAATTTTACATAGCAGCAGTATGGGTAAGGTTTCGTTTCTTTAAAAATTATTTTTCTAATCATTTTTTAGATCCATAATTTTATTACTTGTTGTATCTACATTTAACATTTTGATATAGATCCTTCCATATGTCCTTGTGTATGTTTGCATATGTAATTTTTTTGAATAACAAAATTGGAATTGTTCTGTTTATTTAGCCTGACCTTGTCATTTATGGACATACTGTGAACATTTTTCTGTGTCATTACACATTTCTTGAAAACATGATTTTTGATGCTTTCATAATATTCCACTGGCATAATAGCTCTTATTGCTGTTTTCTATTTTTTTCACTATTATAGATAATATTATAGTAAATCCATGAATGTAAATATTTGTGTATATTTCTGATCACTTCGTAGGCTAACGAGTGTGCACATTTTAAAGACCTTTGATATGTAACACCAATTTGCTTCCAGAAGAATTCTGCCCATTTGTAGCTTCCACCACCAGCTGGCTCTGGGTATTATCAGCTTTCTTGCTGTATGACTTGAATGAATCACAACCTCTTAGGAACTTGCATTTGTCACTAGGAAAGCGGGGCTAATTAGTCCATCCTCATGGGATTGTTGTGAAGAAGAAATGAAGTTGTTAGCTCCAGTCTTCTGATTCTTCCTCCAAAGACAGTGAAAGTTAATGCTTCTGTCATTAACTAGTTGTGTGACCTCAGTTCTCCTCCAAGGCTTTAATTGTGCTACCTTGGTCTAGTTGCCCTGAACTGCTCAATTCCTTATCTATGAATTAACTATATAGTGTCCACACATGCATGGCAGTCACAACCCTAAAAAGAGCAGACATTTCAAAACCCAGTAATAATTCCAAGATAGAGGAAAAGAGCAAATAAAACTGTCATTCAAAAGAATAAACTCACCAAGATGACATAAGAACACTAGTGTAATGTTCTGCTGACTATATATCAGAGACTTCTATTTCCTGCTTGATTATGTGAATTCTTTCAAGATTCTTTTCATTACTTGAATCACTTGAAGAACTGATGAAATAGGTTCTGTCCCTCTTATTTCCCAGGTTTCAATTTATATCTGTTGATAATACTTTTTAATCCCACTCTTGAGTACTCAAATAGATTGATTTACTTGATATTTATTCATTAGATACCATGAGAATATTACCAGGATTCTGATTTTTAACAACTTATTTCTAGATAAGTTAAGTAATAGCTGCTCTTTTTGCATATCCCACTCCCCATCAACTCATCTCAGCCTGCTCTTATCTCTAGAGTTTTTAGTCCCGAGAAATGTAACCTTTGCAGTGAAAACATCTTAGTGAAAATGAGTATTCTGCAACTGATAACAGTTTTTGTTCCTTCCACGAAGTTTAAATCCATGCCTTTACCTTGACTGTGAGACTCAGGAACCCAAAACCTCTCAGTGGCTCATTTGAATTCATCATGGTTGTGATAGACTACTCAGCGGTAAAGCTTCTGGGAATCCCTTAAGTCAGCCAGCTGAAATTCTGGGGTATTATCTTCTATGAAACTAGATGAAACCTGGGAAGTTAAGCTCTTTCCTGAAATGATAGAAAGTGGTTTCCTGAGCTTGAGATGAGTCTCTGTCATTATTTGCATAGTGATCAGAAGTCACGTCCCTGCACAGTGGACTGTGCAGCACAGGGGCCAGGAATCAGGAAATCTGAGCTCTGGCCCTGCCTTGGCTGCACTGTCCTGGCCACGGTGCTTGGACTAGTTATTCTCAACTTCACTATCATTTTTTGTAAAATCAGGGGTTGGACTAGGAGGTCATTTTCAATTCTGACATGGTATGATTTTTTTTTTTTCCCAAACCACCCTCCTTTCCCCCAGTGTGTAATTACCAAGATTTTAAACTGTGATTAAAAATCTTCCAACAAACAAAAGACCAGAACCAGATGGCTTCACAGGCGAATTCTATCAAACATTTAGAGCAGAGCTAACACCTATTCTTCTCAAATTCTTCCAAAATATAGCAGAGGGAGGAACACTCCCAGACTCATTCTGTGAGGCCACCATCACCCTGATACCAAAACCAGACAAAGATGTCAAAAAGAAAGAAAACTACAGGCCAGTATCACTGATGAACATAGATGCAGAAACCCTCAACAGAATACTAGCAAACAGAATCCAACAGCACATTAAAAGGATCATACACCAGGATGAAGTGGTGTTTATCCCAGGAATGGAAGGATTCTTCAATATACTCAAATCAATCAATGTGATACACCATATTAACAAACTGAAGGATAAAACCCATATGATAATCTCAGTAGATGCAGAAAAAGCTTTAGACAAAATTCAACACCGATTTATGATAAAAACTCTCCAGAGAGTAGGCATAGAGGGAACTTACCTCAACATAATAAAGGCCATATATGACAAAGCTACAGCCAACATCGTTCTCAATGGTGAAAAACTGAAACCATTTCCACTAAGATCAGTAACAAGACAAGGTTGCCCACTCTCACCACTGTTATTCAACACAGTTTTGGAAGTTTTAGCAACAGCAGTCAGAGAAGAAAAAGAAATAAAAGGAATCCAAATCAGAAAAGAAGAAGTAAAACTGTCACTGTTTGCAGATGACATGATACTATGCATAGAGAATCCTAAAGTTGCTACCGGAAATCTACTAGAGCTAACCAGTGAATTTGGTAAATAGCAGGATACAAAATTAATGCACAGAAATCTCTTGCATTCATATACATTAATGGTGAAAAATCTGAAGGAGAAATTAAGGAAACACTCCCATTTACCATTGCAACTAAAAGAATAAAATACCTAGGAATACACCTACCTAAGGAGACAAAAGACCTGTATGTATGCAGAAAAGTATAAGACACCGATGAAAAAATTAAAGATGATAAAAACAGATGGAGAGATATACCATGTTCTTGGATTGGAAGAATCAACATTGTGAAAATGACTGTATTATCCAAAGCAATCTACAGATTGAGTGCAATCCCTATCAGACTACCAATGGTATTTTTCAAAGAACTAGAACAAAAAATTTCACAGTTTGTATGGAAACAAAAAAGACCACGAATAGCCAAAGCAATCTTGAGAAATAAAAACGGAGCTGGAGAAATCAGGCTCCTGGACTTCAGACTATACTACAAAGCTACAGTAATCAAAACAGCATGGTACTGTCACAACAACAGAAATATAGATCAATGGAACAGGATAGAAAACCCAGAGATAAACCCACACACATATGCTCACCTTATTTTTGATAAACGAGGCAAGAGTATACAATGGAGAAAAGACAGTGTCTTCAATAAATGGTGCTGGGAAAACTGGACAGCTACATGTAAAAGAATGAAATTAGAACAGTCCCTAACACCATACACAAACTCAAAATGGATTAAAGACCGAAATATAAGGCCAGACACTGTAAAACTCTTAGAGGAAAATGTAGGCAGAACAAAATGCAAATCAAAACTACAATGAGGTATCACCACACACCGGTCAGAATGGCCATTATCAAAAAAGCTAGAAACATTAAATGCTGGAATGGGTGTGGTGAAAAGGGAACCCTCCTATACTGTTGGTGGGAATGTAAATTGATACAACCACTGTGGAAAACAGTATGGAGGTTCCTTAAAAAACTAAAAATAGAACTATAATGCAAGTATATAGAGCCAAAAAAAAAAAAAGGTACTGATGAACCTAGTTGCAGGGCAGGAATAAAGAGGTAGACATAGAGAATGGACTTGATGACATGGGGGTGGGAGGGTGAAGCTGGGGTGAAGTGAGAGTAGCATCAACGTACATGCACTACCGAATGTAAAATAGTTGGCTGGTGGGAAGCAGCCACATAGCACAGGGAGATCTGCTCTTTGCTTTGCGATGACCTAGAGGGGTGGGATAGGGAGGATGGGAGGGAGGCTCAAGAGGGAGGGGATGTGGGGACATGTGTATACATATAGCTGTTTCACTTTGTTATACAGCAGAAACTAACACACCATTGTAAAGCAATTATACTCCGAAAAAGATGTTAAAAAAAAATTTTAAAATTTGTCTGACAAAGTCTTGAAGTCTGCATAAAAATTCAGGAGTTGAAGCTAAGTATGGATCCAAGAGCATCAGAGGTAATTCATGTAACAAGTAGATGGTCAAGGGTTGAGGTGTTGGTAACAAAATATTTAAAAATGAGACACACACTTTTACTTTTTTTTTTTTTTTTTTTTGCCATGCCACGCAGCTTGCGGGATCTTAGTTCCCCGACCAGGTATTGAACCTGGGCCCTTGGCAGTGAAAGCGCAAAGTCCTAACCACTGGACCGCCAGGGAATTCCCAGACACATGCTTTTAAAAAATACTGATTAGCAAGAGAGGGTAGTAAGCACGTGGTACTGATGTTCCAATTTCATTTTAAAATCCTATGCATGTGAGCTGAATACACCGCATATTACAAAGATTTGTAAATCTCGTAGATGTCTTTGAGTATTGGTGCCTGGTAATAGATATGTTGGCTTGTTTTCAGTCCATGTCTTCTGTAAATGCAGACTCTTCTGGAAAATTTGGAGAAAGCCAGTTACAGTAATAATAGTTGTAGCTATAATTTATTAAGTGTTTACCAGGAGCCAGGCCCTGATGAGGAAGCGGAGGCACACGGAGGTTAAATTACTTGCACGGTGTCATCAGCCAGTATACAGAGCTTAGTATGCATATGACTTTGAAGTAGACACTCGAAGTGTACAGTATTGTACTTGCTTTGCTGTTGCTCTTTTACGCTCACAGCCGACTGGAATCTTTGGAAATTTGGAAGCCATGTTCTCCTCACTGTTCTGGATGGAATTTCCAACCAGTCTGTTACTTTTCTGAGCCCGTTCTTGTATTCTGTTGTGCTAAATTCAGAGACAATGAGAAAATAGGAATTTGTGGCCACCATAAATCTTCACGTACCTCATGTAAACCTAAGGCAGACACAGAACTGAAACCTGAAACAGCTCTGGCTGGGCTGCATTGAAATAGCAGAAAAATAGGGGCTGCATCCACAGCTTGTGTGGACTAAGAGTGTTTTAGTCACAGATCTTTGGTGGATCAAATTTGTTGTAGGATTGGGCTTGGATTCAGCTAGGCTCTTGGTGCAAAATTAAGGCTGTTAGTTTGATCAACAAGGCCAGGGATTAATACAGAATTCTGGGCAGAGCAGCTTGAATTGCAAAGCTAATTTAATTTCTTGAAGGTACATCTAATAGTTAAACTTCAGTTGTGTGCTTAAGCCCTGGAGCATGCTAATTAAATGCCCCTTGAGCTCTCCGAGGTGTCCAGCTGTTCCTCTTGGTCATTCTTACCTGTTCTGTCAGTGGTCATTTCTTATTCTGTATCCCCACTCTATGGTAGAACTTCACCTCTTGCTGAAGGACCCCTTGGTGTGCCCACACTGTGTGGGACCAGAGCCCCAAGCAGATGATGGGGAGGTTGCTGGGGTGTCTGCCTGTTAAGGAGAAAAGAAGCCTTGTATTTCATGAACCCAGGTTTGTTGGAGTGATATTTCTTGTCACTTTGAATATCCTCAGAATTCCGTTTGCTGCCTGGGATTTGACCCCTTATTCTTTGTCTAGCTTTCTTTCTTAGATTCTGGCTAAACTATTTTTTTTCTGAATTTCCTTGGTAAAGGAAAATGGTGGGTTTTGAGAGTTGCGTTATTGATACCCAGTTTAAGAAGAATTTAAAGGCTATAATTAAAAATTTTCTTGATCGCTGGCCTTTGGTGAGGATGTAGCTTTTGTTACTTTTAAAGACATTGATGTTTGTTAAAGCCCACTAATTTTTCTACTCTTTGCACTTCTTGATATGTTTGAAATATTTCATAATTTAAAAAATTGCCGCACTCCCCCCAGAAAGACTTGTTCCGTTTTTAAGCAGAATTTAAAAACACATTTTATATAAAATGTTTTTGAGTAGGTATTATCTGCACATAAATGTTTTAAATTATATTTGCAGCAGAGCCATTTATGTTCTTTTGCTCTTGCGCTCTCTGAAAGCAGCGTACCCTGTACTGACCAGCTGTGTGACCTTGGGCAAGCCGTTTCATTTTCTGAGTCTCACTGTTGTCATCTGTAAAATGAGGATAATATAGGAACCTACTTCAGAGAGTACTTGTGAGGAGTGAATGAGTTACATACATAAAATGCTTAGGAGCCGACTTGGCATACAGTAAATGATCAGTTGTTACTGTCTTTTAAAAATATTTATTTATTTATTTATTTGGCTGTGCCGGGTCTTAGTTGCAGCATGCGGGATCTAGTTCCCTGCCTAGGGATCCAACCCAGGCCCCCTGCATTGGGAGAGAGGAGTCTTACCCACTGGACCACCAGGGAAGTCCCAGTTGTTACTATTATTTAAAAAGAAAAATGCAAGGAAATTATAGGCAAAAACTTAATTTTTTCATTATGACATGATAGACAAATGTTTAGCAGTTATAATGAGGCTGTTTTGGAGTCAACCCAACCTGATTTTAAATCTCTGTCCCCTCTCTGATAGGGTATATACGAACTTAAGATAAAAAGAGAATTATCTGGGCACCCATTGGATTTGTTTATTGTCTAGGCATCAGTTGGATTTACTTACTCTGTTAGAGACAATTCATTGATTAAATGCACACGCATGCTGCTAACCATTTTCTCTCTCAGAATAGGGAAGAAACAAGGGGAAATTATGACTGAGCTTAAATCTGATGAATAGTGAAAAAAATGGCTAATAAAGGGAATTGATAGGAACCTTGTTGTTTTTTAGTTTGGTAGTATAAGAGTTGGTACAAGACTTGGTACTAGGACCCCTTGCTGCCAGGCACTGAGCCAGTGCTGCTTCAATGTAAGGAAGATTGTCTTACAGTTAGGCCTGAGACAGAGGGAATAAGGAGTATAAAGCATCCCATCCATGGAGGTTTCTAAGCAAGATCACAATTGTCAGAAATGTCATGGGTGGATGTGGTACCACTGCATGGGAGGCTGGCTTTGATGTTTAAAAAAATTACTGATAATTATACCCAACAGCTACACATGAACAAGCCATATTTTGCATGAAGTCTAAGTCAGAAAAACTGAAATTATATACAAGTCACATTTAAAAAAACTAAAAATGGAAATAGACTTATTGAGTCACACTGGAGGGTGGGAGACCAGTGACTAAATGCCTTTTAGCCAACAAAAGGTTCATGTCAGATCAGGGTTTATTTGCAAATTGGCAATATGGAAATGGCTTTGTCATCTTCCATTGTGATATTTGATCCCAGGACAACTCCTTAAACTGGATGGGCCACTTTCATTTCTTTGCTGAGAGTTTCCTATCTGGACTAGATAATATAATGTCCTTTCCAATTTTTAGATTTTATTATTTTGGAATATATTCTTTTCCTTTACAAACTGTGAGATTAAATGTTCTCCTTAAGGAGAGAGGAAGCTTTATAATGTGAAGCAACGACATCTAAATTACTGTATCAGTTTAATGTTCTGCAGTTACACCTAAAGATTTTGAGTTACTTATCAAAATAAAAGTGAATCTTACTCAAGTTTATTAGCCCCTGTGGGAAAATTATATTGAAGTCATACAGTCTGTTAGGATATTCCTACTTGAAAAGCATTATATTTAAAATAATTTGTAGATGCGATTAAATATTGATTTGTATATTAAGAATCATGCCATTTAGTTTGGGCCTAGGGCTGAAATACCTGCTTTATGTATCAGGCTTTTTGAACATAATCAATAGGGAAGGGAAGGAAAGCCCTTGCTGTGTACCCAGCATCATACTAGGTGTCTTCACACATGCAATCTCATTAAAACCCTACAGCCCCCAGTATTGTAAGATCCTGGATCCTGGACTCTTAATCCAGATTGCCTTGGGTCAAATTAAGGCTCTACCTCTTGGTTATTATGTGATTTTGGTCCAGATGCTTAGCCTTGGGTCTCATCCAAAGGAAGAAAATACTCTCTAAAGCAGATAGGAGGGTAAAATAAGCCAGTGCAGATGAAGTACTCAGCACAGTTCCTGGCACACAGTATGTGCCAGTACATTTGAACTCCTGTTGTTTGGTGTTATCCTAGTTTTATAGACGAGAAATCCTAAATATAAAAGAATTGGACAGCATCAGATTAAAAGATACTTTATTGTGGCCAAGAATCTCTTCCTGGAGAAACATTGAGCAGTGCTTCTCTTATCTTTTGATGAGAAAACCGAATGCGGATTCCTCCCTTCCTCCCTCCCTTATGTTTTAAGAGCAGTGGAACACTGTTGAAGGGTTGAAGCAGGGGAGCGACATTTTCTTTTTTCTACCTTTTATTCATACTGTTATGATTCTACATAAAGTAAATGAAAAGATTCCGAGAAAGTTTTATGTAAACCAACTTAATAAAAAAAGTTTAGAATCAAAAGGGAAGTGAGATGTTTAAAGTAAACTCGAGGTGTACCTTTTTATCAGAAGGTGAGTGGTTTTATAACACACACTAAAGCATCTGAGATTATGTCACTTTCTAACTCCTCTCGGCTAATCGGGATTCTTCAGGACTCATTTTAAGTCCCTGCTTTGCTGTCAGTTCTTTCCACAGCATTCCCTTCCTTTTATCTTTCATTCTTTATTCTTTCCTTGTTTGGTTTCTTTTCATTTCCTATGGCAACCCTTGTTATCCTGACCTTTCACCACACTTTCTAGGATGCCAACTACTGGGCAGATCGCACTGTAATTCCAAAATTCACTCATCAGCCTGGCATTCAAAAGTATCATTTGGTCTGTCTTATGATTCATCAACATTGAGCATGTATTTTGTGCCAGATTCTGCACCAGACAATAAGGATTCAAACGTAAGTAACTTTTGTTCCCTGTTTCTGAGCACCTTACCATCTAGTGTGGTAGACTTGTAAGCTGATGATTGATGGGTTGATTGATAGATTCATTTGTTCATTCAGTAGACATTTACTGTATGCCTTCCTGTGTACTGGGCATTGTTTTCCTAGGGGTTACATCTTGAACAAGACAGACAAGGCCCCTAGCCTTATGGGATTTGAATTCTAGTGGGATTAGATGATCATGAAAGAGATTTAGATGAACAACCATTTACTGAGTGTTTACCAGAGGCTAGGTACTGTGGTAACCAGATCGGACATTATTTTGACAAATTCTTAGCACAAACCCATGTTACTATATTATCTCCATTCAAAGATGAGGCAGTTGAAGGTTAGAGAATTTTAAGTAAAAGGCCCAAGGTTTCACAGCTAGCTTGGACTCAACCCTAAAACCTTTTAAGAGTGTCGTTGCATAATTACAGGGCTATTTGTGAGATGTTTTATGTGCTGTTGTCTCTTCCAGGAAAGAGCAGAACTAAGGTGGGAGGAAGAGCATGTGTGAGCAGGTGGGGAGTTTGTGGGGGAGTGGAAACATTGGAAGTGTAATAGTCTCGTCTCCTGCTGCATCCAGTCCACTTTCTCACCCTTGAGGACGGCAAACGCTTAACTGCACATGGACTGATGTTCCCACCCCCATGCCTTTTGTTAATCCCTCTGCTTGGACCTTCCCCTCACTCTGTATGTCACACTCGTAACCAGGCTTGGGTCTTATACAAACCATTCACCTTCTAGCAGCTTCTGCAGGTCCTCCATTCACGCAAGATCAGTCTCTACTTCCCTTCTTCCATTGACCTTTTTTTTTTTTTTTTTTTTAAGTGTGGTAATGTTTCTCACAGGCTGTGTTGTTTTTCAGTTATTTTGCGTTCCTCTAATTCCTCCCAAGAGACCGATGATGCCCTCTTGAGTAGAAGCATCATGTCTTATATGCATCTCATTCCTCACAGCAGCAGTGCAGTCTTTTACACACAATGGGCACGGATACTGTTTCCCGTACTTATTCCAAAGCCATGATCCAAAAGAAAGCTTGTTTTCAGTGGCGGGAGGAGAGGTCTTCCAGTGCTTAATCTGGTTAGCACAGTACCTAGCTTCTGGTAAACACTCAGTACACAAACAGTTGTTCTTCGTCTAATTATGGCCAGTCTTTTATCATTGTGATAACTAACCGAGCAATTCTCTTTTGTTAAGAACTCCCTATATATGTGTCTTTTGAGAACTGCTTTAGAACTTCGTAATTTTTTTTTTTTTTTTTTTGGCTGTGCCGCACAGCTTGTGGGATCTTAGTTCCCCAACCAGGGATCGAACCCAGGCCCCTGGCAGTGGAAGCACAGAGTCCTAACCACTGGATGGCCAGGGAACTCCCCAAGAACTCTGTAATTTTTGTAACGTCTAATATTACTCTCTTCTCCTCTGCTTGGACCTTCCCCTCGCTCTGTATGTCACAGTCATAACCAGGCTTGGGTCTTATTCAAACCATTCATCTTCTAGCAGCTTCTGCAGGTCCTCCCTTCATGCAGCCCTCTTCGGGGACTCATAGGTAAATCAGAGCTTCTTAAGGAAGCATCAGTTTGATAACAAAATAAAGATAGCATCTGGATCTAGGCACCTTTAGTTCCAACTTATTCTGCCTTCTCTTCAGGCAAGCTTTTCGTTTTCTGTAATAATCAGCTATTTTTCAGACACTTCTAGAGTGGGGAATTGGTGAAGTGTTTTGAATCTGAAAGACGTGACTCTGGGACTCCTCTGTGGGAACGTGTCTGGCCAGCACAGCCCTGGTATTAGGGAAATGAGCCTGGGAGGGCTCCTTTGTCTGTACATTGGGAAATAGAGAAAGATGGCCTGGTAACCGGGAGAAAAAATTCTCAGAGGGGAAGGACATAATAAAATCAAGCTGGTTTATGGTTTGTCAGTCCAAAAAGCTTTTAAGTTAAGCTCTGTCTATAAAGGTGGATCCACGTAATGTTTGTTCTGCATTTCAGGCATCACTGTGTGATAAGTGGTGTAAATTTAGCCCCTTTAAGCCTGATTTCTTGGGGGTTGAATTTTAAGCATTGAAACTATTCAAAAGGACTCTATCGATTGGGTTTTGATTTGGTCCTTCCTTACCAAAGAGACGGACTAAATAATGGCTTGGCCTCCCTGGTAGGTTTTTTGTTTTTTGTTTTTAATTCATTTATAGGTCTCTCTCTGTTTGCCCCCGTTCTCCACCTTCTATTTCTAACTGTTCTGCTTAAAAAGACTAAAGTGGTATGAGAGAGGGAGAAAAAAGGGAAAGAAAATCAACTGTCACAGTGTGAGCATAATTGATTCAATAAATAATGTCTTTCAATTCCCAAGGCAAACCCCAGCGTCTTCACTTACGTCACTTAGCGCTCAGCTCAGTAAATGGTGGTGTTCTTAATTTAGACAGATGGGGAGAGCTCACCTGTGCTCACTTCCAAAGGAAGGAGTCTGCTTTTCTCGTTTTAAAGACATACCGGCTAGACTTATGGGCCCACTCTGCAAAAAGAAGCTTGCAACCGAATTAACATGGCTATTTTTATTCTTCCTGAAAATAGAAGGAAGGCATTTAATTATTGCTCAGGGGTTTGTTGAAACAAACAAAAAAACTTGAGACAAGGGGAATGAAATCTATTAGTCTGTAAGTTCCATGAACGCAGGGACTTAGGTCTGTTCACCACTTAATCTCCAGTGCACATAGCAGGTACACAATAAATATTTGTTAACTGTTCTGTTGTTGAGTGACAAGAGAGCAGAGGTGAGCACAATTCAGATCTTAGGTTAAGAATTAAGTTAAATTTCATTCCACTGGTTGTTTCATCCCCCAACCCCTCCTTTTCCCCCTAATTCTTAAAAAGGTGAGTAGCTCTTAAGAGTACAAGAGTATATACTGTATCTTCACAAATGATTAAGGACAGTGATTTCCTCCATTCCCAAGGCTTGCAGAGGTGGTATCAAGCTGCTTGTTACAAATTCTGGTATATGAACTAGTTGTGTTTCAGAACCACATGAGGAATATTTGCAGATTCCATGCCCCAGCCCTCGAAGTTCTGATTGAATGGGTCTGGGTAGGGCTTGGGAATCTGTATTTGCCTTTGTGGGTTCCCCTAGTAATTCTGGTGTGCACATGCACTATCCAGTCAACCGCCCAGTCCACTTAGCTCTCTGGTCTAAGTTACAACTTTGTAAAAGTGATTAGCCTAAGGTACCCAGCAGAATAATTGGCAGGGCTGTGACCAGAACCCAGGTCTCTTGACCCTGACAACAGGGCTCCTGGTCCTACAGTCTGCTGTTTTGGCTCACCCCACAGTCCGTGCTCCTTGGCATTGTCAAGATCCTTTCATTAATACTTCCTCCTCTCAAGCTAGTGGCAGTATTTGTGGTGATAGCCAGCTAGAATCTGAAGGACCTTCGGAAACCTCAAGGAAACGTTAGCTTTTGTTCAGTGTACTTTAGTACTCAATATATTTTATTGTCTTCTCGAGGTGCATCCTCCTCCCGTGGCTCAGAACAAACCCCAGGTAAGAAGTCCCTGCCTTTCACCTGTAGGCCCACTCAGTGTCTCCCAGCCCTGCCTGACCATGGGGAGCAGCTGGTACTTGTTAAAGGTACAGCTCTCTGGAGCCTACTTGAGTCCTATGAAATCAAAGCCTTCCTGTGCAGGGCCTGGGGACCTGTAATTTAAGTTAGCGTTGATCATTATTATTCCCTCTCATCCACACTCCTGTCCCTGAGAGCATTGTGTCCCATTCCCCACAATCCAGCTTTGAGTTCCGTAACACCCCAGTTCATAATTACATCACAATCCTGCCTTTCCGTCTGAAGGTTCAGCCTCTGGTACAGAACGTGTCCTTGAAGGAGGAAGGAGGGAGTATCTGCTTTCCTCTTTCTTCCAGGGTAGAATTTGACCGGCTGGGGTGGGTGGGCAGTCAGCTTGACGCGTACAAACAGCTTGATGCGTACAGTCATGGAGTGAGCCTTGCAAGGTTAAGGGGTGCCCCTGAAACCAGAATTCAGTGTCTGTTCTTTCCCTGGCTTTATTACTTAATAGCTGTATAATGTTGGGAAAATTACTTAACTCTCTTTGAATTTCTGTTTTTCTCTTCAGTAAAACGGGGGTAAGAATAGTACTTGTTCATAGATTTTGTGTGCATTAAAGAAGGTGTCCTCGTCGGCTCTCGGACACAGACTCAGTTGGACATTTTTATGCGGAGGGTCACTGGAGAGGGCTCTCGGAAACAACTCTTGTAAGGGAGCGAGGCAAGCAGGATTAGGCAGAAGGTGATGTTGAACTGCGATGCAGTTGTGATGTAGGTCCCAGCTGATCCCGTGGGGAACTGTGGCGATGGGAGGCCGTTCAGAGTTGTCCCGAATTGTGGGCGGGGGCTGGGCCTTTCTACGCTATACCCACCAGCCATGAGATGTGGGCCACCCCTGCAGAGGGGCATGACCTCAGGGAATGCATCTCCCTTTGGCTGAGGGTAGCTGCGTGCCAGCCTATGGTGCTGGCAGAAGGGGGCGGAGTGCCTGAGTCCTGGGGGTATCTCCGTGGTGCACCCTGCACCCACTACCTCAGATGATGCACATACAGACTTTAGCAGTGAGTCTAGCACATTTGTAAGTGTTTGGTGAACACAGGCATACCTCGTTTTATCATGCTTTGCTTTAGCACACTTCGCAGGTATTGCACTTTTTTACAAGCTCAAGGCTTGTGGCTACCCTGCATCGAGCAAGTCTTTTGGCATTATTTTTCCAACATCGTCTGCTTCACTTTGTGTCTCTGTCACATTTTAGTAATTTCAAACTTTTTTCGTTATCATTCTACTTGTTATGGTGATCTGTGATTTTTAATGTCACTATTGTAGTGTTAACTATTACCATGATTATTCCAGCTCTAGCAGTGCCACTTAGTAACTGGGCCACTTTCAGGAAGTTCTTAACATCACTTGGATGGCTTTCTTATATTTAAAATGGAAGATTCACAGTTCTGCTCTGCCTGCTTCCCTGAGTAGTTCTGAGCACATGTGAAGATAATGTATGTGAAATTGCAGAGTAGAATATTATAAAAATGTAAAGTATGACTACGACCCTTTTCTGAAAAGAATATATGGCCATGGCTTGGATTCCCTGAAGGGAAAGGTTGTGATAAATGTAAAAGTGCTTGTCCGTGAAATGTGACATTTTGATTTTTCTTTCTTCTCTCCATAGGGAATTAGAATAATGGAGATGCTGTTAAAGGAACCCAAATTGGACGGAGTCCATTCAAAAAGGCAGGATTTCAATCACAGGGGCTGGTTTTCTCAACTGCGTTTTGGAAACTTTTGCCAGCACATTTTTAAGACAGGGTGCCCAGAAGGGAATTAGAATAATGGAGATGCTGTTAAAGGAACAGTGTGGTGCCCCCTTAGCTGAATAAAGAATCATCAGTGAGTACCAAAAGCAAAATCAGAATTATTTACTCAAACCATGTCTTCATGCTTATAAGCCTGAGTATTATGCATCAGCCTTCCTGGGCTATTCATGCTGTACGTTTCCCAGTTATATGCATGGGATACTGCCTCACAGGTTTTTGTTATCCATTCTGTACTTTTATTTACTTGGTTCTTTGATTTTCAAAGCAGTTTTATACTACGTTCTGGGTTACAACTGCACTCAAATTGTTTAAACTGTTTAACACAATCCACCATGATTAGCACCCTTGAGGTGGCATAGGTTTGTAGAGACTGCAGTTCAGAATTAACTGAAGCTTAATTTTATTGTCCTGAGAACAGTGAAAGGAGGTGTTTAAAATTGGGTTTGGAGCAGCTTTAAACTGCTTCAACTGTTTAAAAGAAAACAAGAAAGGGGCATGTTGATTGGCCAGTGAAATACAGACATTTTACCAGTCATGTATACTCCTCCCGATTTGGGGGCGGGGGTGCTGCCTGAAATGCTATTGAGAAGGATTCCAAGGCCTTGAGAATAACTCTCCAGCTCTGGGTAAGAGTGCTATGATCGATTAGTAATGTCTGCCATGGGCACAGGATGAAGAATGTAGCACTTGTGCTGGAGCACATGCCACTTTTATGGCAAGTGATGTAGGGTTAACAGATAAGCAGGGGGATTTTGGAATTACTTCCTTTTTTTATTCCTTAAGTTTTTATTGTCTGCCTCAAGGACAATGGTCTTCGTGGTGGAAAGGGCAGAACAAAATTATCTGAGAGTCTCAAAGCCTAAAATAAATTTGTATAGTGGATTTGCATCTTACAAGATTTATTGGACTTTGATTTTTAACGTCTGAGAGAGGGTAAAACCTTTGAGTAGAGCACACATTGTTGTGGGTAGTTCAGAATTACCTCAAATTTCCTTATGTTGGCTTAAAACTAGAGTATACATGGTTTTGTATAAGCAACTTGGTCTCTAATTTTGATATACAATAAAGTTTGAGAACAGCTAACCAAAGAGGAAGCAAAAGGAATATTTGTGTGCTTGAAACCTCAGCATTCAAAGCATGCAGGCCAGGCCTGTGAATGAGAATTGGAGAATTATAAAGGTTTCTGCTTGTTTGCAGGTTTGACTGCATTCTGATTAATATCAAGCCTCTGTATACATAACACATACTAATACATTTATTTATTATTGGAACGGCTAAGCAAGATAATTTCATTTAACACAAGCCCGGAACATGGCAGGTGCTCAAAAAATGTTGGCATGGAATCTAAATGTGGCGTGCTCCCACATCTCTGTACGTGGAAAAGCTGTGGAGAAGAACTTGGCCATATCCCCCTGTTTTTCCAGGCTGTCCTCCTGTGAGGCTCAACAAGCACCACTAGTACTTGTGCACTTGAGCACAGAGCCCATCTTATCCTGCAGGGTGTGATCTAAAGTAGCTCCAAGTTAAAAGAGAGGACGAGGAAACTCTACTTAGAAGTGTACATTGGTTTTCAGACTTTAAATTAGTGATTTGGAAACTTTAGTGAGTATCAGAATCATCTGGAGAATTTGGTAAACACAGCTTGGTGAGTCCCACTCTCAATTTCTCATTCATTAGGTCTGCAGGGAGGGGAGCCTGAGAATTTGTGCTTCTAGCCAGTTCCCAGGTGATGTTGGTGAGGCTGATCCATGGACCACACTTTGAGAACGATTGCTTTAAATAAGTTCTCATCTCTGAGTTTGAGACAGATGAAATGCAAGGCCCGTGAAAGCTAATAGCTGGGGTTTTTAAACTGTTGTCACGTTTTCCATCGACTGTAGATTAATCAGAGGAGGAATGATTTTCTTTGTGAGGCCTTTCCCTGATTTTAGCATCTCAGCTTCTGCTTGTTTGCCCTTTTTTCTTTTTTTTTTTCTTTTCTTCTTTTCTTCCCCCTGCTTGAATGTTGACAGGCTCCACAGTGGAGCAAAGATGACTGAAAAGAAAAGAGTTGAGATTCAACAACAACTCGTATTTGAAATTATCACCTTGTGTTTGTGATTTAAAGTGTTGCTAATGGGAAAGAGGAAACTAAACAAGTATTACCTCCTGTCTTAAATGACCCATGTTTTTGTTTTTTTGTTTTGCTTTTACTGTGGTGGAGAGCTAAGTCATGAACTCAGGGCTTTGTATTTCCTTTTTTAAATTTATTGTATTTTATTTATTTTTGGCTGTGTTGCGTCTTCGTTGCTGCGCACGGGCCTTCTCTAGTTGAGGTGAGTGGGCTCTACTTTGGTTGCAGTGCCGGGCTTCTCATTGCTGTCGCTTCTCTTGTTGTGGAGCACGGGCTCTAGGTGCCCGGACCTCCATAGTTGCGGCACATAGTCTCCGTAGTTGTGGCATATGGGCTTAGTTGCTCAGCGGCATGTGGGATCTTCCCGGACCAGGTATCAAACCTTTGTTCCCTGCATTGGCAGGCGGATTCTTAACCACTGTGCCACCAGGGGAGTCCCTGTATTGTTTCTAAAAAGCAACCAATTCCTCCTCGCTGAAGTGAAGTAGTTGAGGTCTGGATAACTAGGAGTTTAGTGCAGGACAGGTGTATTTAATGCATTTAATGCAACGGAGTTCCCAAAGGATTTACATAGTTGGAACTGTCATAATTTATGACCAGTTTTCTCAGGAGCAAATATGAAGTAAGAGGTGTATACTCTTACCACTTGGATCTACAATTACTGCAAATTAGGGGCTATTGCTGAGACTTTAAGCTTTTTTCAAAATCACCTTCATTTAGGTATCATCTATGCACAGTTAAAACGACTAATTTCTATGTAGGATTTGGTACATTTTGACACATATGTACAGTTATGTAAGCATCACGAAAAACATGATATGGAACATTTTGAGGCATTGCTGTTGCTGCAGTGCTGTTGCCAGCTTATTACTTTTAGCTCATTTTCTTGACTGATTTTACAAAGTTTGACAAGTTTGAAATATGCCTGTTTTAATGGAACTTTTTATTTTCTCAAAATTATATCTACTGGAAGTGGGAGAATGTTTGTAGATGTGGGAACTGCCTTTTATGAGCAGTAAAATGCTACATTAAAAGAAAAGGCTGGGGTGGGGATTAGCTCCATAGAGCAGAGGTCAGCCAACTGTAACCTGGGGGCCAAATCTAGCCTGTGGCCTCCTTTTGTAAATAAAGTTTTATTAGAACACAGCTATGTTCCTGGCTATGTTCCAGCTACAGTCACCTTTTTCCAGTAAAGAACTGTGACAGAGATCTTATAGCCTACAAAGCCTAAAATATTTACTATCTGGTCCTTTAAGAAAAAGTTGTCTCTCCCTGGGATTAGAGTTTGCCTAAATTAACATCAGGTGGCCTCGTGGTGGTGGTTTGGCCCTTTTTTTTTTTTTTTTTCCAGTACTTGGGCCTATCACTGTCGTGGCTTCTCCAGCTGCGGACTACAGGCTCCGCATGCGCAGGCTCAGCGGCCATGGCTCACGGGCCCAGCCGCTCTGCGGCATGCGGGATCCTCCCGGACTGGGGCACGAACCCGTATTCCCCTCATCGGCAGGCGGACTCCCAACCACTGCGCCACCAGGGAAGCCCTGGCCTTTTTTTAATGTAGCATTAGATCACATCTTACCTCTGTTCCAAAGTTAATAGTGCAAGAGTTTATTTTCTCTGCATTAGCGCCAACATAACCACTTGGATGGTATTATTTTAAGGCATAAAAAAGCATTAAAATGATCACAACAAGGAAGTTAAGATACCAGCAATAGTGATCATTGAAATTGCTTCATAAAGTTCCAATGCATGTGCATGAATGGGGTGGGAATATAGGCATTTTGTTTAGCAGATAAGATAGCACTGGGATGTGGCAATAGTGTAGGTGCCGTGTACAGTGTACTCAAATTTTGAGCTTTGGAATTTTGCAGTTCTTAATGTTTTAAAAATATATTCCATGGGGTCTGCACAAGTGTGCCTAAGGAGACATTATTTAATATTTTTATATTCTACCACATTTCAAATTTGCATAATTTAAAGTCACATAGAACTTGACCACATTGTGTAGGGTACCTCACACTAAAGATGCTCCCTAGATCTCTCTGGCCTGTATATCTAAGTGGGCGTTTGATAGTTAAAAAGCTTAGAAAGTGATTTTGTCCTGAGCCAAAATGGAGGTGCATAAATCTCACTAATCAGTGGGCTTGGGGTGTTGCTGCTGACACATCCATCTGATAGATTTTTGATTTCCTGTCATTTTTGAAGAAAACAAATAGCCCTGACATCTGTTTGTTCTTGCTGCTGGCAGTTGGGAGACAGGGCTTGGTGAGGGTTGAAAACACAGTAGAGTTCTTTCACATCGGAATGATTAAGACCTCAATTTTAGCTATATCTTAACTCCCCTTTGAACCAGCTCCTCTGGGCAGTTGGTAGTTTATTAATAAAATGAGGTGCTTGCTTTGTTTGAAGATCATTAGGAGGCGGAAATGCAATTTCTTCAAGAATTATCCGTAGTGATAGAATTCAAGTGACTCTTAAGAGTTGCTTCAGAAAAGAGGGCAAATAAGTATTGATTGTTGAGACATGTTTATTAGGTGATAAAGCCTGTTTGCTTTCTCTTGCAGGGAAGCTGTGTTGTGTCTACTTTTGCTCGAGAATCTTTTCTCGGACACAACACATCCAAAGACACAGTTTTCGAAATACAGGTATAAGAATGCGGTGTTGGCAGCTTACAGAAGAGGAAACCTTTCTGCCGGTATATGACATGATAACACTCCCCCTGGGAGCCGACCTCAAATAGCGGCTCTCGTGGAGCTGAGACCTTCTGGCTGATTCTTATGGCATAATCTCTGTGATTTTACAAATAAAGGAAAAATCCCATAGAAGGTGATGTCTGCCCTTCTTCAGGATGTCCTGCTGATTGCCTGGTGACGGTGTTGGAGCAGCCAAGGATGGGCCAGAGGCATGGAAAATGCTGCTTTTGCCTGTTTGTTCTCTACATCATTGCTCATAGGATTCATGAGAGGATTCTGGGACGAATAAAGGACTTAAACCTGTTACCTGATTCTTAGGTGGCCTGGAACAGACAGGAATATACCATACCTGTGTTGAAGTTAAGCCATATTCACAGTAATGTTGAAGATTCTCAGAAATCAGGAGCATTTGATTTCTACCCATCAGTACTACATAACTGCCATCAGCTAGCTTTTATAATATAACACATGAACTGTGATTGGTCCTTAAAAGAACCTGGGGAGTGGGGAGACAGGCTATCATCTTGGCTCCTTCTAACTCATTCTGGGATGTGGAGCAGATTATGTGACCTCTCTGTTTTTCATTGGGCAAATGGGGATAATTGGGCACAGATCTTTCTACTTGTGATGATTAAACAAGGTTGTTTGGTATGAAAAGCACAGGTTTGGGAGTCAGACGGGCTCCGGTTTGAATCTGAGCAGGACCGCACAGCAGCTCGGTGATTATGTATGTAATTTAAAATATTTCTTAAAGATCTTTCCTAGATTCATTTTTTAGGTTTGTAAAATGGGATTATAGAGTTAACCTTATGAGGCTGTTGGAACAATTGGAGATCATGTGATTAAGTGCCTAGCATGCTACTTGGTACACAGAAGTAAATAGAAGCTATTATTAGTACGTGAAACCATTTTGGAAATATACTTTTCTAACGTAAGGTAATGTAGTAGTATTGTTTGAAAATTAGGTAACGGTAGTTTGCATTCCCCATGATCCGAAGCCAAAATGTAAATGCACACTACCTAAAAGAAAGCTTGAAGGGAGGCAATAATTTGGAATTCATTGTCTTAAGATAAAACAAGTTGGGCCATTACTGGAAAGTCTTGGGGAAATTATTATTTTTTTTTAATATTTGAAAAATTTTCCATTTAGTGAATTGATGAATTTCAAAGCAATTGTTTTTTTAAATTTCTTTTTTTTTTTTTTAATTTTAATACAAGCCTGCCACTGTGAGCTCCTCTTATTGCATTTTAGCTGTTTGTGCTGCCTGAGTTTTGTGTCTTAGGATAATTTCCCTTCATTTCCTTAGTGTTTCATTCTTCAGTTGTGTTGGAGGGAAAATGAACGGTAGAAACCAGAACACACTTTGACCTTTTTCCAGTTTGTAAATGGCAGTTGGTAGGCTTTTGGAATAAGAGCGCATTTACACAAATAAAAGGTGATGTGAATTATCACAGAGGTGAGAGGCGAGAAATCTGTACTTGGAGGTTGACGTTAGAATAAATGTAATTCTGGGAGTTCCCTGGTGGCCTGATGGTTAGGACTCCAAGCTTTCACTGCTAGGGTCCGGGTTCAATCCCTGGTCGGGGAACTGAGATCTCGCAAGTCTCCTGGCGCAGCCAAAAAAAAAGAAAGAATAAATGTAACCCTTCATACTCAACAACTTGCATTCTGTGAAAGCAGGAGTTCTCAACCTTGACTGTCCATTAGAACCACCTGGGAGCTTTCTGCACTCCTGCTGCCTACCTTACATCTCGGACCAATAAGTCAGAATCTCTGGGGGTGGAACCCAGTCAGCAGTATTTTTTAAAGCTCCCTAGGTGATTCCAATGGCCAGCAAACACTACAGTTCTGGTTGATTTGCAGATATTATCTGACTCCTTTCTTCACATCTCCGAGGTAGGAAAGTATGTTTGTAGTAAGAATTATTGTTAGAGTGAAGCACAGAGAGGCTAATTTTTTGCCTTAATTCCTTGAAGCTGGCATGGCCAGTGCAAATGCCTGCAGGGGTCTGGCAGGTGATCTGATGCGTGCAGCAGGCTGGCGACCATTGGGGAGACCCCAGGAGTACGTGGCTGTGGTGAAAGGCGGGCAGCTGCTGCCCGGCTCCAGCACAGTGTTGCCAAGTGCCTGGTTTTTCTAGTTCTTCCAATTTACAATTTTCCAGGAAAAGATAGTATTTTTTAAAAAAAGAAAGAAATCACCCAATCTTTATGTGTCGGCAACGAATTCAGGATTGTTTAAAACATTGTGCCGGCCAAACAAAATGTGTTTGCCAGTAGTTTCCAGCCTTTGCTTCAAGAGTGTTAAGGACCAGCTTAAACATCTCATCCAACTTTTAAGATTTGCATTTCCCTATTCTGGTTGTAAGCTGCTTTCTGCCTCTCCTCCAAGACTGCTTTTACATGTATTTTCCTCCCCATTCCCAAGCAATCCTCTGAACTTGCATCAGACACTTGTCCTCAGTTTTGTTTTTTTTTTTTCCCCTGCAGGCATCCATTACTTCAGGTTTCACATATATGGCTTAGAAATCGTATGCTCCTTTTAAAATTAGTTAGGGCTTGTTAAACTTTATTTTTATTATGTGTCAGAATCTTCTTCCTGTGATAAAACATTTAGAAGTCCACATGTAATTTGATTATCTATAAAATGTCAAAACCGGGAGTATAGCCTTACTAGGTACATTAGGAGCAAGGATGGGAAGGGTTAATTCACAGACCTGGCCAGTCTCCTCCTGACAGGGTTGCTGAACCTACACACGAAGGTGCGGATATATTACAGTGATTCCCAGGCTTCTACTTGTACCAGAAATCCTTGGGTAGGTGGGCTCAACTGCAGGTTCCTAGGGCCTCCCCCAGAGATTCTGATTCATGGAATTTCGTTTGGGACTCGGGGAATCTGCATTTTAAAACAAGTTCACCAAGGGTCTTGGTGGTGCTGTTTCGCAGACCGGATTTTGAGAAACAGTGATTTAGGGGGAGGTGTTTGTGGCCCCTGTGTCTTCTATCATTTAAGAAGGGTTTATAGTCAGTTGGGCCTACTGATCAATACAGCTGATCACTCAGGACACAATATAAAGTTCTCAGGCACAGAGAAGCTGACTGAGGCTGTCCCTACATGATTGAGGTGCTTTTACCATGAACGGGCTTTTATGGTTTCAATCGTGGGGATAAAAAAGGTGCTATATTCTTTTGATATAAATTGCTTTGTGTATTTTATAAGCAGTATCTGTGTAGTAATATCCCATTTATCAGACATCGTGGGTGCATGGTATAGCTGACTAAAGGTTATTCTTTTAAGTCTCACATCTTTTTTGCTCTATTTCTGCCATTTACACGGAACTCCTCTTTTTTTTCCCACATCTTCATTGGAGTATAAATGCTTTACAATGTTGTGTTAGTTTCTGCTGTACAACAAAGTGAATCAGCTATATGTATACGTACCTCCTCCCTCTTGCGTCTCCTCCTAATTTAGTATACATTTCCCTGCTTTTGCAAACAGAATCTATTGAAGATTATGAAATCATTTCAGTGTCATCATTTATGTTTTGAATTCTTTCAGGTCCTATTTAGGTTTGTTAAAGCCCCTCCACTGAATGGCTTTGCTCTTTGAGTTTTGCCATGGTTTTCATAGTTTCTTCTTTTCCGTCACTGTTCCCTGTCATTTCTCTCTTCCTTAACTCTGCTTGTCTCTAGGAACTTTGCTCTCCTTTACTATATGGAGTTGGGAATTGCTGTAATTGCATACTGTATGTCAAGTAACAGTAAACAGGAGCTGAGTGAGTCTTTGGGAGGCTTTTTTTAAGCAGTGAAATGGATGAACGTTGCTGCCTTGACTTGGTGACGTTATTTTAGTGGCTCTGCTACTTCCTCTAACTTACTTCCTCATCCTCGACTGCAGTTGTCAGATCTGTGATTTCAAGATAACTGAGATATTGCTACAAATGATTTACTTAGATCTGTAAGCTGTTGTCTCCCCAGCTGTGTTAGTGTTTTTATATGTCCAGTTCTATAATGTGAAACGTAAGTAGATTACAAGTGAACATTTCTGTGCCAAGTTTCTGTGCAGGATGAAGTGTTTTTGATTCAGTGTTACTGAGATTTAGAGCTATGAATTAGTTGTATACCTGTGAAATTCAATCCTGCCATCATTCTGAAATAAAGGTGTCACAACTAATATTTATGTGTGAATTTTAATTTCTTGAGCGTATCACATCACCTGGCAGAGCTTGTGTTTATCATTTGTAGTAGTGATTCTAGTCCTTTCAGCAGCCCCAGATAAGAGTGTTATACCAGCCAGATGATGTTAGCTCCCTGCTTCCCCCAAGTTGAGCCGTTCACGTTTCTCCCAGGAATAAGCAGAAGTTGCTCTTACTGGGTGACAGAATGGGCCATGTGCGAATGGAACAAGGGACCAGGATATGCAGAGCAAGAAGAAATGAAGCACAAACAATGGCATGAAGTCATGGGGTCCCAAAGGGGGAGGGAGAGACAGAGCAACTGCTTGTTGACCTGCTTGTGAGGCTCAGCTATACCTTCTGTACTTTGTTTCTGTGAGATTTGCCTTTATCCTTTTATTTGTCAGCTTTTTACTTGAATGTATGCGAGTGGATTTCTGTGCCTGGTTTCCAAAGTGCCTTGTCCAAGCCCTATTGATGCCTTTCTTTTGTTAGAGCCTGAGGGCCTTTAGGGGTACAGTCCTTGGTTCATCCAGCACTTACTGAGCACCTACTGCGTGCAAGAGAAGGGCAGGATTTGTCTTCTCTTTTGACTTGATCCAGTGGGTTTCCAAGAGGCTTGCACCTTCATTGTACTGACAGAGGGCAGTAATGGGCACCAAATGATGGTAAGACCAGACACATTTACCTCTTGGGTAAATCACACCATGATTGCTTAAAGAAAGCAGAAAATAGCACAGGAGGCATAGCATAATGGAGAGCTTAGCACAAAATGTATAGCTTGATGGCCCCAGAGCCTCACCAGCAGATTGCATGGTTGTGTAATCATGTCTGAATTAGTGGGGGGCACCTCATACCTTTTTGGAAGATAACGGGTTCTCTCCAGTCTCAGCCTTATGTACGGAAAGGTGGAGCTGCCCTGCATGAGACCACCTTCTCATCTGAGCCACTTAGGGGCTGCACCGTGCACAATGATTGCAGGGTGCAGGATTTTCTGGCATAAAAGTCTTTTACTTTCAGACTGTTCTATTACAGCCTGATCTGAGGACGTCCCTTAATTCAGGGCTGCAGTATCAGTGTCTTGTTTCCATGATGGATGGGTGGTCATGCTAACTACTGCTGGCTAATCCTGCAAACGCCAGAACCTTAACATGAGCCTTGGGGAGACTGAGGCAGACAGAGGGGTAGAGTCCTAAGAATGACAAACCCAGTGTGGTGAGGACTCAGAATAAAAATTAACTTACAGAAACAATTGACAGAAATTTAAAATGCAGTATTTAATTTTTTTTTTTTTTCCGGTACGCGGGCCTCTCACTGTTGTGGCCTCTCTTGTTGCGGAGCGCAGGCTCCGGACGCACAGGCTCAGCGGCCACGGCTCACGGGCCAAGCCGCTCCGCGGCATGTGGGATCTTCCCGAACCGGGGCACAAACCCGTGTCCCCTGCATCGGCAGGCGGACTCTCAACCACTGCGCCACCAGGGAAGCCCAGTATTTAATTTTTAACATGCAGTATTTCTTAACATTCCTCGACTGCCAATTGGAACCCCCTGAGGAGCTTCGGAAATACTGATGCTTGGATCCCATCCCCCAAGATTCTAGGCTGCAGCCCCTGCATCAGGAATGCATCAAGCTCCCCAGGTGATCTTGATGCCATGGGCAGCAATTCTGTCAACTTCAGAAGTAATGTCTGTTCTCCCAAAAGGGGTTATCCTTAAGCTAGCTGGTAGAAGGAGTTTGCAATATGAGAACTCTTTTTTTCTAATGTTTTGCCTCTAGTCCTTAAGAAAAATATAATTCACTGTCTAAGAAAAAGGTGCTCCAGTGTCTCTTAAATGCTAATAGAAGAAAAGAGAACATAAAAATATTTCACCATGCTCAGCCTGCTTTGTTACGATCAAAAGTTTGGGTTGTATTTGGTGGAACAGAATCCCATGCAGAAAGAGGATTCCATAATAACTCAAGACCCTTACTTGTCTGAAAGGGTTAAACTGAGTAACTGTACTTCCAGACCTTAAGATGTAGTTCTCTGAGCTATGGACAGCCATGCTGTGCAGGAGGCAACGGAGAGAAAATAGCAGCCCCCATCCTGCTAAATTAAACTTCATGGAGCTCTTCTCCAGCATTCTCAGAGAAGGTTAGAGCCATTTTGTGCCTGCCATCTGTTAGGCTGCTGGTGGAATCATTACTTCTTTGTGTCGGTGCCAGGATGAACATTTAGAGCCGATGACAAAGGAAAATGCTAACTGTTCAGTTGTATGTTTTTGTTTTCCTATTTTGAGTTTAGGTGTTTTCTTAAATTCAGAAGTCCTTAAATTGTTCAAACTTTGAAATCATCACATTGCCAGTTTCTTTAGAGGTTTAGGGGAAATTATTTTCTGGGCTGAAGCTCCTCTGTTATTTGTGTTTGTTTAAGGATGTAGTCGTTAGTGTAGTCAAAACCAAAGTCATTCTTGTCAGTCCGAAAAAAATTCCCCTGGTCCTCAGGACAAGAGGTTTACAGAAATAGCCAGAAATATTTTAATGAATGAATTACCCCAGAGTAACATTATTGTAAATGGGAACAGAATTTGGGGCAAAGAGGGGGAGAAATGTACAAGGTCATACCTGTCACTGATTAGGGTGACTACCAGGAAACTTTTACTGTCTGACAATTTCTTTCCCAAGTGACATTTCAGAGTTGGGGGATATAGCATGGAAGTTTAGAGCCTTAATTCACGTCTTAAAAAAAATATTTCTGAACATATCCATAGGTACAGCGGAAAAAAGTTCAGTACAGTTCTTCTGGTATCTTGATGATTGGATTTAAAGCCTTTGGAAAACTTGGAGTCACATCTGAGGCACTATATGGCTACGATTTTTAATTACAATTTTAAATTGGATTAAACTATGCCTCAGAATACAATTAGAACGATTCCAGTATGGGAAGTAGTCTTTTTGTCTGTGTGAAGTTAGAGCTAGCATTATAACTTGTTTCCTTAGGTATTAATCGTTCTGTCAAGTGGTATGAGTCCATTTCCTCCTGGAAAAATAAATGCTAACAATGTTTTTGGGCCTTATCAAAGGCAAAGATTTTGCAGAGAAGAATTGGGGAATAGCAAAGTGCTAGCCAGGCATTTATTTCCCTCGATCTGCCTCTGAAACCTCTTCCTGGGGTATCACCTGACATAATCAAAGCAGGGTATTTGTAGTGGGAATGTACGGCCGTCTGTTTGAGGGAGGTGTGGAGCCACAAGACAGACGGGCAAAATGTTCCTCTTAGAACATCTTTCTCAAAGATTTGTGGGAAAAACATTTTTATTAAAACAAATGTATAACTTGGTAGAGGTTAAGATTGGAATGGATTCTTAATTTTTAAAAAAGGAGACGTAGAAGACATTTTGCTTGGGACACTGCTTAGAAAGCTGCATTGTACGTAGCAGGTGTTCTATTAGGTTGAATTTAATGGAAATACCAAAGGATGACAATTACATACGCTCAGCCTGATAGAAGCACTTGCAATTAGTACATCCTCAAACACTGCAGGGCCTTGTTCTGCTGGGGAGAGGTCCCTCTTTGGAAAAGTTGGAGAAACCCTGATGTAGGCCACCTCCAATCCCTGGAACTCCCAGAATTCCCATGGCCCTCAGAGTTGGTCTTCCCTCCCAGAAGCATGGCCTTTGTCTGCCAATGTCTTGTAATATAAAATGGGTTAAACATCCAGTAAACTTGGGTAAACCTTGCCTTCAGCGGCATCACAGATTATTTTGAGGGCTGAGCTAATGTCTCTTAGTTGTTGAGAAGGAAGAACATAAGTAGGAAGAGCAATTATTGAATATTAAAGTTTAAATTATTTTTCACTATAATTTTGGGGGGGGGCAGTTGTGTTGCCACTTTTTTTTAGAGTAAACATTAGGAAAATTTTATTTGTCAATATAATGTTTTTCACATACTGTTTTCTCCTAAACAGAGGCAGTTAAGATGCACCTATAAACCACAGCTTTCTCTAACCAGGCTGTCTGCAGTGTTTAACCCAGGGTGCTTGTTAAAATCAATGGGAAGGGATGTGATTAGTCTTGATGAGGTAAAATAACAAACGCAGGGAAAAATTAATGAAGCAGTGTTTTGATTCTTGTAATTATAGTGGTGTGACTGGCTCTGCTATAGTGAAGCTCTTATCATTTCCAATAAGAATCCTCTTTTCTGGTTTACAGATATATTTTAACTGTCATGTAGATGGAAATTGTATGGCAGCTGCTAGCAGCAATAACCTTTATTTTTGTTTACAAAACACATATTTCTATTGAGAATGCCAACTTTGGTATTACCCCAGCTTCTTTGTTGAAATAGCACATCCTGGTCAGATCTGAATTTCCCTTCACAAAAGTGATATTTGACAATAAATTTGGCGTTAGATTAAAATACAAGAAATCTGAGCATCTGATTGGATTCAAATATAGCCCCAAGGTTAAAACTAGAACCCTAGTTATGTTCTGTGCTAGCTGTGTACATAAGCTCTCTGGGCTTCATTTTCCTCATATGGGATGGAGTAATAATAGGGACTATTTTATAGGGTTGTTGAAAGGATTAAATGAGTTCCAGACATGTAAAAACAGTTGGAATGGAACAGTGCCTGGCACATAGTAAGCACTCAGCAATCTCTGGAAGAGACTGTGGCATTAATTCTTTAAACATTTGGTAGAATTCGCCAGTGAAAGTATTGAGGCCTCAGATTTTTGTTTTAGGGAGATTTTTAATTACAAATGTGGTCTGTGTAATAGTTGTAGAGCTATTCAAATGTTCTGTTTCATACTGGGTGAGTTGAGGTAGTTTGTGTTTTTCGAGTAATTGCTGTATATTATATAAATTGTCAAACTTATGTGTGTAGAGTTGTTCATAGTATTTTCATATTATCTTTTTGATGTCTGCCTGGTCTTTAATGATAAGCTCTGTTTGTCAATTTTATCAGTCTTTTCAAAGAACCAGTTCTTTCTTTCATTGATTTTTCTCTATTGCTTTTCTGGTGTATCTTATGGACTTCTGCTCTTTATTATTTCCGTCTCCTGCTTACTTAGGGTTTATTTTTCTCTTCTTTTATAGGTATTGAGGTGGGAGATTTAGAGTATTCTTTTGAGACTTTTCCACTTTTCTAATGTGTACATTTGGTGCTATAAATTTCCCTCCTAGAACTGCTTTAACTGTGTTCTACAAATTTTGATATGGTGTATTTTCATTTTCATTCAGTTCAATGTATTTTTTAAAAATATCTCTCAAGACTTTCTTTTTGACCCATGGATTATTTAGAAGTGTGTTGTTTAGTCTTCCAATTGGGGATTTTCTAGATGTCTTATTTTTTTTAACATCTTTATTGGAATATAATTGCTTTAAAATGGTGTGTTAGTTTCTGCTTTATAACAAAGTGAATCAGCTATACACATACATATATCCTCATATCTCTTCCCTCTTGTGTCTCCCTCCCACCTTCCCTATCCCACCCCTCTAAGTGGTCACAGAGTGAGGTAAGTCAAAACTAGATGTCTTTTTTGCAATTCATTTTAATCTGCTTACACTGTGATTGGAGAACACACCCTCTATGATTTCAACCCTTTAAATCTGCTGGGGTTTGTTTTCTGGCGCAGGATGTATAAATTATCTTGGTATATGTTTCATGGGCACTTGAAAAGAATGGATATTCTGCTATTGTTGGGGGAAGTGTTTTGCAAATGTTGATTAGCTCCTCTTGGTTAATGGTGTTGTTGATTTCTTCTTTATTCTATCTGATGTTCTGTCTAGTTGTACTATCAATTGTTGAGAGAAGGGTATTGAGATCTCCAACTGCAGTTGTGGATTTGTCTGTTCCTTCTTTTATGTCTGTAGATTTCTGCTTTACATATTTTGTAGCTCTGTTGTTTGGTACATAACACGTTTAGGGTTGCTATGTCTTCTTTTTGGATTAACCTTTTTATCATTTTATAATGTTGCTCTCTGTCATTGATAATTTTCTTTGCCCTGAAGTTTCCTTTAGCTAGAGTACCTTTAATAGGAGTGCCTATATTTCTTTTTATTAACATTACATTTTAACTGCATTTCTTATAAATAGCATACAGTTGAGTCATGTTTTTAAATCTGCTTTGCCAATCTCTGACTTTTAATTGGTGATTTAGATAATTTACATTTAATGTAATTATTGATTTATTAGGGCTTAAGTCTTCCTTTTCAAAAAAAATTTGTTCTTTTTGAGTGGGGGCCTTCCTTGGGGTTATTCAAACACATTTTCGAAATCGTGTTTGGTTTATCAATACAGTGTTTTTGAGTGAATCTCTTTGTATAGCCTTTTCTTCTAGTGATTGCTAGGCTGCCCCTTTCCTGGTCCTCTGCCTAGAGAGAGAAGGCTTTTATTGTTTTTGTTTGTTGTTTTTGTTTTTGTCTGTGCCTCTTGGCATTTCCAGGTTGCTGGCTTCTCTAGCACTCAGTCTAAAATATGAGTGTCACGGAGAAAATTCAGAAAACTCATTGCAGTGTTGTCATTTGGGTGTCAAGTTTCCTGGTTGGTTTGCATTCTTCTTTGTTCATAGCATTCTTGTTTTGTTTTGTATATCATGTTCAGGGTTTTGTTTTGTTTTGTTTTTAATTGGGGTATAGTTGCTTTACAATGTTGTATTAATTTCTGCTGTACAATGAAGTGAATCAGCTATATGTATACATATATCCCCTCCCTTTTGGACCTCCCTCCCTACCCCCATCCCACCCATGTAGGTCACCATAGAGCACTGAGCTGAGCTCCCTATGCTATACAGCAGGTTCCCGCTAGCTCTCTTTTTTACGCATTGTAGTGTATATATGTCAATTCCAATCTCCCAATTCATCCGCCTCCCCTGTGTCCACACATCTGTTCTTTACCTCTGTGTCTCTATTCCTGCCCTGCAAATGGGTTCATTTGTACCATTTTTCTAGATTCCACATATATGCATTAATATGCGATACTTGTTTTTCTCTTTCTGACTTACTTCACTCTGTATGACAGACTCTAGGTCGATCCATGTCTCTACGAATGACCCAATTTTGTTCCTTATTATGGCTGAGTAATACTCCATTGTATATGTGTACCACATCTTCTTTATCCATTCCTCTGTAGATGGACATTTAGGTTGCTTCCATGTCCTGGTGAATTATTAGAGAAATGCAGATCAAAACTACAATGAGGTATCACCTCACACCAGTCAGAATGGCCATCATCAAAAAATCTAGAAACAATAAATGCTGGAGAGGGTGTGGAGAAAAGGGAACCCTCTTCCACCGTTGGTGGGAATGTAAGTTGATACAACCATTATGGAGAACAGTATGGAGGTTCCTTAAAAAACTAAAAATACAACTACCATATGACTCAACAATCCCACTACTGGGCATATACCCTGAGAAGACCATAATTCAAAGACACATGTACCCCAGTGTTCATTGTTCAGGGGTGTAAGTTTACTACTACTGACTTTTTATGAGTCCGAAGTCATTGGGCTCCTTTCTCTACTTCAATCCTACCTGTCTTTCAAGTCTTAGCTGAAGTGTCATTTCTGTGAAACTCCCTTTGAGTCTACACCCTAGGCTGGGGCTCCATTTCTCTTTCCCATAGCACTCTGCACTTCTCGTTCTAATGACTTTGTTCTGTCTGTCTCCTCCATTTGACAGCTCTGAGGGCAGGGATTTGGTCCCCTCCTGAATGAATAAGTGACATCATCATTTGTAAAACGAGGGAGTTGAAATAGATGAATTTGGAGATCCTTCATCTCTCCCTTCTTTTCCTTTTTTCCCCTCATTTTCTCTCTCCTTTTCTCCCACCTCCCCCTTCCAAACAATTTCCAAAATAGAATCATACCTGAAATCTTCTCCTTCTGTGCCTTGCCAACATTAGGTTTTATCATGAAAAACAAAATCAAAATTTTGCCTATGGTAGATGAATAATGACATCTTACTATGGTTGTGTTTTGCACTTTTTTGAATACCAGGAAAGTTTATTCATCCTGTCAGCAAATATTGAATATCTACTATGTTCCAAACTCTGTGGAAGAAGGCCCTAGAGGCAGAACAATTCACAAAACAAAGGCCTTGCTCTCATGGAGCTTACAGTTGAGGTTTTCTCATATTATAATTGATCATTTACATATCTTTTGTGAATTACATCTCCATATTAGTTGCTTATCCACATGCCACCCTCTCTTTTTTTTAGTGTTCATTTAACAAATATTATGCTCAGGAGTATGGGAGATGTAAAGTTAAGACAGTCCATTTCACAATTCACTTAGCATCTATTCTGCCTCACCAGTACATACATTCAAACAAAAATGTTTTTCTCAAAAATAGGTCTGAGCAGCCCACTTGTCACTATATTGTACACTCGATAAAAACTCGTTTTTGAAAAAAAGGCCAAAGTGGTTGTGATTTTTGGTATTTTATTTTTATAATAAATATGTGACCTCACTGTGTAGCAGCAGTTAAATACCATACGTTGAAAGAGGGAATTGAGCAGTTGGATTTAATGGAACCATTTTAACAAGGACCAGGTGCAGTGTTAGGTTGTAATTGCAAAGGAACCTGCCTGGACTTTAATTTGTCATCTTGTTTTATTTTAAAATGATACTTAATTTGCATTTTCCAGACGCCAGAGGCAGTAATGAGAGGTCCTGGGTGACAAGTCTGTAACATCAGCAAGGTTTTATCTTTTTAATTTATTTTATTTTTAACATCTTTAATGGAGTATAATTCCTTTACATTGTTACGTTAGTAGCTACTGTATAACAAGGTGAATCAGCTATATGTATACATATATCCCCATATTCCCTCTCTCTTTCATCTCCCTCCAACCCTCCCTATCCCACCCCTCTAGGTGATCACAAAGCACCGAGCTGATCTCCCTGTGCTATGCAGCTGCTTCCCACTAGCTATCTGTTTTACATTTGGTAGTGTATATATGTCAGTGCCACTCTCTCACTTCCTCTCAGCTTACCCTTCCCCATCCCTGTGTCCTCAAGTCCATTCTATACATCTACGTCTTGATTCCTTTCCTGCCCCTAGGTTCTTCAGAACCATTCTGTGTTTTTTTTAAAATTCCATATATATGTGTTGGCATACGGTATTTGTTTTTCTCTTTCTGACTTACTTCACTCTGTATGACAGACTCTAGGTCCATCCACCTCACTACAGATAACTCAATTTCGTTTCTCTTTATGGCTGAGTAATATTCCATTGTATATATGTGCCACATCTTCTTTACCCATTCATCTGTCGATGGACACTTACGTTTCTTCCATGTCCTGGCTATTGTAAATAGTGCTGCAATGAACAATGTGGTACCTAACTCTTTTCGAACTATGGTTTTCTCAGGGTATATGCCCAATAGTGGGATTGCTGGGTCGTATGGTAGTTCTATTTTTAGTTTTTTAAGGAACCTCCATGCTGTTCTCCATAGTGGCTGTATCAATTTACATTCCCACC
>NC_041221.1:141129432-141139286 GCF_002837175.3 Physeter macrocephalus | reverse complement strand
CCTTTATCAAAGATAAGGTGACCATATGTGTGTGGGTTTATCTCTGGGCTTTCTATCCTTTTCCATTGATCTATATTTCTGTTTTTGTGCCAGTACCATACTGTCGTGATTACTGTAGCTTTGTAATATAGTCTGAAGTCAGGGAGCCTGATTCCTCCAGCTCCATTTTTCTTTTTCAAGATTGCTTTCACTATTTTGGGTCTTTTGTGTTTCCATACAAATTGTGAAATTTTTTGTTCTAGTTCTGTGAAAAATGCCATTGGTAGTTTGATAGGGATTGCATTTACTCTGTAGATTGCTTTGGGTATCTACTACATGAATTTTTACTTTTATCTATTATTTTCTTCTTTGTACTTTATTTTGGTTAACTTTACTCTTCTTGTAAAAAACAGTTTTTGAGAGTAAACCTCAGAATATTGTGGAGGGCCTCCGTATGTCTGGGTTGCCTCTAAAAAGGTATATTTTTAGTTTGCAATAAGCATATAAATCAATTTTTTTTCTAGTGATTACTGCTTGAATGTATTCCATAAATTGTAATATATAGTAGTTTTATTATCATATTTTAGAAATTTTGAAATTTGGAGCTGTATTTCCTCTTTCACTTAATATATGTTTAAGAGAAAAATTATTGCTTATTTTATTGCATTATAATTAGGGAGTGGTGTTTGTAATATTTCTTCTCCATAGGACTTACTGATGCTTTCTTTGTGACCTAAGAGTTGAGTGATCAATTTTGTAAATGTTCTGTGCTGCTTGAGAGGAAATTGTATGTTTCATTATCAGGGTTTAATGTTTGCTATGTTTCCTTAAGATCTTTTTTATTGAGAATGTTGTTAAGGTGTTCTATAGCCCTGTTAACGTTTTGTCTACCTCACCTGTGTTATAATGAGAGTGGTTTGCTGAAGTCTATTATCAGGGTATTTTTGTGTACTTCTACTTGCTTCTCTTATAGTTTCAGCTCTATGAAGATGATTGCTCTGTTATTTGGTGCATAGACACTTCTGAAATTTATAGCTCTATTTTGAATTGCAGCTTTTAGCATTAGTAGTGCCCTTGTTGTCACATTAATATTTTTTTGTTTTTGGCTTGCATCCTACTTTGACTGAGATCAGGATTGCAAACACTGCTTTCGTATTGATTTCACTTGCCTGTTGTGCCTGTATCCATCCTTATATGTTTAGCCTTTCAGAATCACTTTTTTTTTTTTCAGGTGTGGCTCTTGTATACCAAAGGTTCGATATTTCTTTGAGTCATTTTGGAAACATTTTTCTCTTAAAAGATGAGTTAAGCTAACTCACATTTATTAATATACTTGTTATGTTGGGTCTCTGTCATTTTATTTTAATTATAATTACTATCTCATCTTATTAAATTTTCTCTGTTTCTCTACGTGACGTGTTTGCTTTGGTCTTTAATAACAAAACATTTTTTTAAAATTAGGACTAGGTATCTACTGATAAGCTCTGTACTTATACCTTTTTAAATGCCCTTCTCTACTGTTTTCTTAGTTAACCTTTATTATCTGGTGTGTCAGTTTCTAATGTATCCTTTGACTCCTCCCTTTTATCTGTACAACAGATGTTCTCAAAGTGTGGTCCACTGGAGGCCCCTGAAACCCTTTCAAAAGGTCTGTGATATCAAAACTGTTTTCATAATAATACTAAGACTTTACTTTGCTTTTCCACTCTCACTCTCTCATGAATGCACATGAACATTTTCCAGAGGCTACATGATATGTGATGATATTATCCCTTCGATAGCTAATGAAATGTGTGAAACATATATGAAAATTCAGTTGTCTTCTATTAAGCCAGACCTTAAAGGGATTTGCAAAAATGTGAAATGATGCCACTCTTCTAACTATATTTTTTGGGAAAAGCATTGTTTTTCATAAAAATGTTGTTTGTTTCTATGTAATAGGCTTATTGTTATTTGTAAGTAAACAAATAGCTTCTCAGTTTTAATTTGTAATATGGGATATATTGATACCTATAATTCAATCAATAAAAACTTTCTGAGATTTTCAAATTTTACAAGTGCAAGGATTTGGGAGGTCAAATCCCAAATTTGTGCAACATCAGTGAATTTATTCTCCTTTCCATTTTCCCTCTCCCTTTTCTTCTACTTTTTATTTATATCATATTTACTTTGTCAAATATATTTATTTGTATTTTGTCATATGAGGTATTCATATACACATGATTGTGTTTTTAAGATAATTATTCTGTTCCATTGGTCTATTTTTCTGCTATTATGGCTTTATTGTGTGTCTTTATATATGGTGGCCAGCTTTTTAATTTTCTGTTTTATAGTTGATTTAGATATGCATTGACCTTTCTTCTTCCATGTAAATTTTAGAGTAAATATGATGACTTTCTCAAAGGTGTTCAAGTTGAAATTTTATTGGGAATTTATAGATTAGTTATGGGAAAATTTACGTTTTAAAAATTATTATAATTTCCATTTATTCCGCTCATCTTTGTCCTTTACTGGATTTTAAAATTATTTTCTAGAGAGGTATTGAGATTTGTTGCTTAGCTGAATTCCTAAATATTTAAGACGTTTGTTGCTTATTATATTTTCTATTGGCTATTGCTGATGTTGAGAAATACTGTTGATTTTTGTGGGTCAATCATATATCAACAACATGGCTAAGCTCTCTGATTTTTTTCTAGTAGTTTGTCTTTAGATTATGTTGGTTTTTCTAAGTAGATGACCATATATAATCTATAAGTAATGCTTCCACTACTCACTGTTGCATTTTGAGCATTTTATTTTGTACTTGGGTGAAATAAAAGTAAGAAAATATAGCAGTGTCAGGTTTGTTCTTTGTTGTCCATGAGCTTCAATTATTCTTACCTCTACTGTCCAGTGTGATTATTTGAGAGTTGGGGCAGCACCTGTAGAGGGGTGTGTGTGTGTGTGTGTGTGTGTGTGTGTATGTGTATGTAGTATTATGTTAAGACTCATTATGAGTCCAAAAAAGTCATTCTTTGTAACATGGAGAAGAAAATATTCAGCCTCTGAAGCCCACATGTACTGAGGAGGAGAAATATTTCTCTGAAATCCTCTCATTTGTATGATACCTGCTGATCTTTTTTTTTAATTAATTTTATTGGAGTATAGTTGATTTACAATGTTGTGTTAGTGTCAGGTGTACAGCCTAGTGATTCAATTATACATATACATATATTCATTCTTTTTCAGGTTCTTTTCAGTAGAGTTCCCTGTGCTATACAGTAGGTCCTTGTTGGTTATCTATTTTATATATAGTAGTGTGTGTATGTTAATCTTGAGCTCCTAATTTATCCCTCCCCCACCACATTTGCCCTTTGGTAACCATAGGTTTGTTTTCAAAATCTGTGAGTCTGTTTCTGTTTTGAAAATAAGTTCATTTATATCACTTTTTAAAAATTAGATTCCACATATGAGTGATATCATGATATTTGTCTTTCTCTGTCTGACTTACTTCACTTAGTATGATAATCTCCAGGTCCATCCATGTTGCTGCGAATTGCATTATTTTGTCCTTTTTAATGGCTGGGTAATATTCCATTGTATATATGTACCACATCTTCTTTATCCATTCCTCTGTCGATAGACATTTAGGTTGCTTCCATGTCTTGACTATTGTAAGTAGTGCTGCAGTGAACATTGGGGTGCATGTATCTTTTCGAATTATGGTTTTTTCTAGATATATGCCCAGGAGTCGGATTGCTGGATCATATGTTAGTTGTATTTTTAGTTTTTTAGATATCTGTTGATCTTAATACCTTGGTGAGTTGACTAACAAAAATCAAACACTGTCTATTTTACTTACTTGATTTGAATTAAAAAATTTTTGTTATTTTTTTATTGCACAATTTATTATTTTAAACTAAGTAATAAATTAAAACATTTTAATTGTAAATTATTCAAATCATATTCAAATGATGTAGAACTAGACAGACTAGAAACCCCTCCTTTTATCTTATTTCATATGTCCACCTGCCCTTCCTTCTGTCACTATCAACAGTTTTCGGGTGCATCTTTCATCCTGTTTCTTTATATTTAAATACATATGCTTATCTATTACACAACTTTTTTCTTCAGCTACTTTTTAAATATATGCGGCGGCAGGGGCCGGCGTGACGCTGCACCGGCCCGAGGCGCACCGCGCGTTCTCCTGGGGAAGCTGTCCCTGGATCCCGGGGCCCCGGCAGTGGCGGGCTGCACGAGCTCCTGGGAGGGGCGGTGTGGAGAGTGACCTGTGCTCGCACACAGGTCTCTTGGTGGCGGCAGCAGCAACCCGAGCATCCCACACCTGTCTCTGCTGTCCGCGCCGACAGCCGCGGCTCGCGCCCGTTTCTGGAGCTCCTTTAAGCGGCGTGCTTAAACCCCTTCCTCGCGCACCAGGAAGCAAAGAGGGAAGAAAAGGTCTCTTGCCTCTTTGGCAGCTCCAGACTTCTCCCGGACTCCCTCCCGGCTAGCCGTGGCGCCCTAGCCCCTTCAGGCTGTTTTCACTCTGCCAACTCCAGACCTTTCCCTGGGATCCAACTGAAGCCCGAGGCTCAGCTCCCAGCCCCCGCCCGCCCCGGCGGGTGAGCCGACAAGCCTCTCGGGCTGGTGAGTGCTGGTCGGCACCGATCCTCTGTGCGGGAATCTCTCCGCTTTGCCCTCCGCACCCCGCTGCTGCGCTCTCCTCCGAGGCTCCGGAGCTTCCCCCTCCGCCACCCACAGTCTCCGCCCTCGTAGGGGCTTGTAGTGTGTGGGAACGTTTCCTCCTTCACTGCTCTCTCCCACTGGTGCAGGTCCCGTCCCTATTCTTTGTCTCTGTTTATTCTTTTTTCTTTTGCCTACCCAGGTAGGTGGGGGGTTTCTTGCCTTTTGTGAGGTCTGAGGTCTTCTGCCAGCGTTCGGTGGGTGTTCTATAGGAGAAGTTCCACGTGTAGCTGTATTTCTGATGTATCTGTGAGGAGGAAGGTGATCTCCGCGTCTTACTCTTCCGCCATCTTGCCTGCTAATCTCTTCAGCTACTTTTTAAATATATTGTTTATTGAAACACAATTCACATGCCATAAATTCCACTTTTTTGAAGTGTACGATGTAGTGGTTTTCAGTATTTTCACAGTTACGTAACCATTGTCACTATTTCCAGATCATTTTTATCACCCCAAAAGAAGCCCCATAATGGTTAATAGTCACTTGCCATCTCTCTCTTCCTCTAGCCTCACACAACCACTAATATATTTTCAGTCATTGGATTTGTGTAGTTTGGATAATTTACATAAGTGGAATCAAACAATATGTGATCTTCTTTTACTTAGCTGCGTATGACTTTTTAAAATAAGTATTAATGGGATCATAATAAATATATCATTCTGATTCTTTTTTCTCTTAGTATTTCTTCCATATCATCTTATATATTTCTGCTTAATTATTTTTAGTGGCAGTATAGCATACACGGACCTGATGCATCCTAGTTTATTCGTGTTCCATTATTGATGGATATATAGGTTGTAGCCAGTCAATATTATCAACAATCTCATACTGAAATTTGTTTTTGATACATGTAATGTGCATGTGCAAGAGCTTTGTCTACCAGGGGAATCTACAAAATAATAATAGTACCCACCTTAACAATTTATTGTGCAGTTAAAGCAAGATAATACCAGTGCTTTGAACAATGCCTGGCAAATAACAACAAACTCTCAATAAATGGTAGCTATTATTAATATTACAGAAATATTCAGATCTTCAGTAGCATAGAAAATGTTTATGATACAGTAGTGAGTTTAAAAAGCAACCCAGTAAAATAGTATATATTCTTCGGTTGCAATTTTGTGATAACTGTATCTGCTTATGAATAAAAACTCAAAGGAAATATTTATATGTGGAAAGAATTGCTTTGCTATGATGATGGTATTGTGGGCTGCCTTTTTATGCTTTCAGAATGTCTTTCAAAATGTTATGTCAGTATAAAATGATAAGAAATGTGGAGAAAGAAGAAGAAATCTTGACTTGCCCTTGAGTGAGAAAGAGGTTCCCAAGCATCTTCCTACTGGGGCCCCCCACCCAAAACAATGTGTCTCTGACAGGAATGAGTCAAGACTAAGGTAGCTCACCATGAGTTTTCATCATCTTGTGAAGGCTTCCTCATGGTTTTCTCTCCTACATTGTAAAAATCTTTGCTTTATCTCCTTGGTTATTCATTTATGCATCCATTCAATAGATATTCATTGAGATCCCACTGTGTGCTAGGCATTCTAGGCACTGAATGGACATTAGTGAACTATGTTGAACAATGGAGAGTTCTTGAGTTTTGCATTCGAAAAAAAATCTTAGACTTATACCAACAAATAAACAAGAAAATACCAATGATAAGTGCTATGCAGGTAATTAAAATACAATGATGTGATACTAGACAGCATGGCTACTTTATTATTATCTTTTTAACAAATTTATTTTATTTATTTATTTTTGACTGCATTGGGTCTTCACTGCTGCGTGTGGGCTTTCTCCAGTTTTGGCGAGCGGGGGCTACTCTTCGTTGTGGTGTGCAGGCTTCTCATTGTGGTGGCTTCTCTTGTTGCAGAGCATGGGCTCTAGGTACGCAGCTTCAGTAGTGGCTCAAGGGCTCGTAGTTGTGGCTCGCAGTCCCTAGATCACAGGCTCAGTAGTTGTGGCACACGGGCTTAGTTGCTCCGCGGCATGTGGTATCTTCCCGGACCAGGGCTTGAACCTGTGTCCCCTGCATTGGCAGGCAGATTCTTAACCACTGTGCCACCGGGTAAGTCCCTGGGGTGGCTACTTTAGTTTGGTGGTTAAGAAGACTTCTCTGCAGAGAAGTTTACCTGTTGAGACCTAAATGACAAGAAGAAGCCGTCCATGGGAAAGTCCTGGGGAGGAACATTTCAGGAGAGTGAATAGCAACACCTGAAGGCTTTAGAGCAGTAACCAAATTGGTGGGTGAGAAGCACAGAAAATGGGCCAGTGTGTGTGTTGCTGGATAGTGGTGGGTAAAGTGGGAGCAGAATGAGGTCAGAGAGGAAGACAAGCATTGGATCGTGTGGGGCTTTGTAAGCTATGGCAGGGAGTTTGGATTTTATTCTAAGTGCGGGAAGCATTAGATGGTTTTAAGTAGGAGAGTGACTTGCTTGGATCTATGTTTCAAAAAACATCTAACTGCCTGTTCTTTGGGAAATCGATTTTAGGGAGAATGGAATCAGGGAGATCAGTTGGGAGGTATACCAACGGTCTAGACAAGACATGATGATGACTCAGGATAGGGTAGGAGCAGTGGAGAAGAAATGGTTGTTGCGGTTCTTTTGAAGACATTTACCTGTATATGCAACTGAATTTGGGGGCATGAAGGAAGTAAAAGAGCCAAAGATAACTCTTAGATTTTTGGCTTGAGTAAACGAGTAAGTGGTGATGCTATTTCCATTGAAGAAAACTGAAGTCTGTCTGGGGAATAAAAAAAAGTTCTGTTTTGATTGTAGTAAAGATTCCTATTAGATATGCAAATAGAAATGACAAATGGAGACTTGATTATATGAGTGTGGATTTCCAGGAGAGATACAGCAGTCCTCAACACAGCTGTGGTATTTATTTATTTATTAACTCTAGTTTTCTTAACAGACTTCATTTTTTAGAGAAGTTTTAGGTTTACAGAAAAGTTGCACATATAGTAATTAGAGTTTCCACATTTGCCTCTCCTCCACACATGGATGCTCCTGTTACTAATATCTTATGTTAGTGCAGTTACAATTGATGAACCAATATTGATACATAATTATTAAACTCCATAGTTAGAATAATTTACTCTGTGTTTTACAGTCCTATGGCTTTTCACTAATGTATAATAGCATGTATCCATCATTACAAAATCATACAGAATAATTTCACTGCCCTAAAAATGCCCTGTGCTCCACCAATTCAGCTCTTCCTTCCTCCCCTTGAACCCTCTCATCCATTGATAGTTGTACTGTCTCTATAGTTTTGCCTTTCTAAAATGTCACAGAGTTGAAATCATACAGTAGGAACGTTTTCAGACTAGCTTCTTTTACTTAGCAATATGCATTTAAGAATCTCCCATGTATATTTGTGGCTCAATAGCTAATTTACATTTTTATCACAGAATATACTCCATTGTTTGTACCATAGCTTTTTTTACCATTTACTATTGAAGGCAGATGTGGTATTTAAAACCAGGGGATTGGGTGGGCTCAGCTAGAGGGAGTGTGTAGCTAAAGAAGAAAAAGAGGTCCTGTCTTGTACTTTCATAGTGAGGCAGTTCTGACGTGAGATTTCAGATGGACCCAGAAGCTCCCCCTGCTCCTGATGAGAGAGATGACAGGAAGCCACATCGTTTTATTTTTGAATGATTGTGGCTACTGTCCCTTCTGGAGTAAGATATTAATGAGGAAGGGGGAAAGAGGATTAATGATAGATCCATGGGGAAGCAGAACTGAGCACTACTAAGATTCACAGTGGGTGGGATGGGGGGGAAGGGCATTTCGGGGCCAGGAGAAGACACCAAAAACATGGCTACTGGACGTCTAAAATCAAACCTGTTCTACAGAAGTTTTGCTCAGGATGGTCTTGTAGACATTTTGGGAGGTGTCAGTTATATTTATTCCATGGGATCAGAGATAGGGCAAATTTCCCACTCAGGCACTTGCCCCAGCATAGCTCATGGCATCTCACTACCTTTGTGTGGTTTTCTGTCCATACCTAGAGGCAGCTGTAGACAGTGTCCTTGATGCCAGTTTGCTGGGAAATTTTCCACAAAAGCACATGAGGATTTGTCCCACCCGACTGAGAAGGCTGTTTTTCTGGATAGTTCTCTGTTTATGCATGAGGAAACTTGGCACTGGTGAAGCGGTAGCTTATTTTCCTTTTTTGTTTGGTTTCATTTGTGCTTCAGAAATAGAACAGATTAAGCATCACTTGCTTTTGAAGACTCCAGCTCTCCTTACAGCATGACTTTAAATTCTGTTCTCCCCAGGCGAGAACGTGGAAAACATCTCTTCTAGCTTTTGTTAAAAGCAAATGCAGGTAGCCAGGGAAGCGCTATGTGGAGACTGGACTGAGTGGATGTGGAGCCCTGGAGCTGGGGAACTAGAGGGCGGATCTTGAATGGGATGCTAGACATTGCTCATGAGAAACCTGAGGAGGATACTAAAAAGACAGCTACAGTTTTCCTGATGACTGCCGCCAAGTTTTTTGAGGCCCCATTTGTTGCGGGTCTCTGGTTGAGTTTTTAAGTAGGATCAAGTTACACAGTGCCACACACCTATCCATAGGGGCTCTGATATGATGTGTTTTTGGGAGCTGAAATTCATATATACATCTAAAGCTATTAGTAAGAAAGCTCTTTGGTTCTAGATATTTATTGGATGTCTGTGATGCACCAGGCTTTATGCTGAGTACCAGCGATACAGGGTGAAGAAGACCAAACAGAATCTGCCTTGTAGAGCTTACAGTAGGGTGGCGAAGACACTACTGAACAGGAGCTGACACTCCTTGGGAGGGTCAAGAAAGAGCTGATGGCAGGCAGCCTTGTCAATCCGTGTGGATGACAGGCTCTTGGTGCTCTAGCCAGGCGTCAGGGCTGTACCTCTGAGGTGGGAGAGCCAAGTTCAGAACACTGGTCCACAAGAGACCTCCCAGCTCCACGTAATATCAGATGGCAAAAATCTCCCAGAGATCTCCATCTCAACGCCAAGACCCCGAATAGCCAAAGCAATTTTGAGAACAAAAAATGGAGCTGAAGGACTCAGGCTTCCTGACTTTAGACTATACTAGAAAGCTACAGTAATCAAGACAATATGGCACTGGCACAAAAACAGAAATACAGATCAATGAAAGAG
>NC_041221.1:141128993-141129421 GCF_002837175.3 Physeter macrocephalus | reverse complement strand
TAGAACACTCCCTAACACCATACACAAAAATAAACTCAAAGTGGATTAAAAACCTAAATGTAAGGCCAGACACTATCAAACTCTTAGAGGAAAACATAGGCAGAACACTCTGTGACATAAATCACAGCAAGATCCTTTTTGACCCACCTCCTAGAGAAATGGAAATAAAAACAAAAATAAACAAATGGGACCTAATGAAACTTAAAAACTTTTGCACAGCAAAGGAAACCATAAACAAGACAAAAAGACAACCCTCAGAGGGGGAGAAGCTATTTGCAAATGAAGCAACTGACCAAGGATTAATCTCCAAAATTTACAAGCAGTTCTCGCAGCTCAATATCAAAAAACCAAACAACCCAATCCAAAAATGGGCTGAAGACCTAAATAAACATTTCTCCAAAGAAGATATACAGATTGCCAACAAACAC
>NC_041221.1:141128553-141128811 GCF_002837175.3 Physeter macrocephalus | reverse complement strand
CTTGCACTGTTGGTGGGAAGGTAAATTGATATAGCCACTATGGAGAACAGTATGGAGGTTCCTTAAAAAACTACAAATAGAACTACCATACGACCCAGCAATCCCACTACTGGGCATATATCCTGAGAAAACCAGAATTCAGTAAGAGTCAGGTGCCAACATATTCATTGCAGCTCTATTTACAGTAGCCAGGCATGGAAGCAACCTAAGTGTCCATCATCAGATGAATGGATAAAGAAGATGTGGCACATATATACA
>NC_041221.1:141119628-141128484 GCF_002837175.3 Physeter macrocephalus | reverse complement strand
AATAAAGACACAGACCTACTAGAGAATGGACTTGAGGATATGGGGAGGGGGAAGGGTAAGCTGTGACAAAGTGAGAGAGTGGCATGGACATATATACACTACCAAACGTAAAATAGATAGCTAGTGGGAAGCAGCCTCATAGCACAGGGAGATCAGCTCGGCTATTTGTGACCACCTAGAGGGGTGGGATAGGGAGGGTGGGAGGGAGGGAGACGCAAGAGGGAAGTGATATGGGGACATGTGTATATGTATAACTGATTCACTTTGTTATAAAGCAGAAACTAACACACCATTGTAAAGCAATTATACTGCAATAAAGATGTTAAAAAAAAAAGCAAAGGCAAATGCAGGGAATACTTGGGAGGGATTTTTTTTAGTTTAATTTAATTTATCTGTGGTTGAAAATCTTTTCTCCCTGCAAAAAAAATAAATGCTCATTGTAAAGAAATTAGAACAAATTGGAAAAAATACAAGAAGAAAGAAAAATTGGATGGTGATGAAAATGATGAAACAAGATTGTTAGAGCTGGAAGGGACCTTAGAAATAATCTAACTAAACTCATCAAACTATTTTATAAAGGATGAAACTGGGGCTCAGAAAAGTTAAGCAACTTGTTCAAGGTCACATGGCTAATAATGATAAGAAGACTTAGAATCTTTTTCTTTTCTGATAAATATTTTTTTATTGTGCCAGGGTTTGTGAAATTTTTATTCTTTCTCTTTTAGTGATGAGACTCTTTTTTTAGTCAAATCTTATTTAGAAGCCCAACATATAAAACAAAGATGTTCTAGTAGGATGGGAGCAGTTAGGGAGGGAGAGCTGCAGGTCTATTCTCCCCACCTCCCATGACCCCCAGAATTCTTTGGAGATACCCTAAGAGAATGCCTCAGATTTTCTGGGGCAACATATGATACATGTAATAATCATTTCTTGATACCATTCATTCATTTTTTTCACAGCCACTTATTGAGTGTTTCCTATGTGCCAGGCACTTTTTGAGGTGAAAGGAATACATACAGCCTTGAACAAAAACAAGCAAAAAAAAGACAGGATGTGTGGCGGGGAGTGGGGGTGGTATAGCGTGTGTAGGCTGTCTCTCCTGGGCTCTGTCCTCTGCTGACCCATGGCAGCCTTTTCTGTTCCTTCTGTGTAGTTTTAGATACCCCTTATCATTTGAATCAGGGACAACAACAATTGATCTAAAACATCCCTCAAGTCCTATTTTTTTTCTGACTTGGTTTGAATAACTGTTTGGTCTTTCTTTGTTCTGAGAAGATCCAGCATTCCTCAGTGTTCATTAGGAGCCATCCATTTCTCTGACAGTGTGCTTAGGCGTTGCCCTAAGACTAATTTCTGCTTCCACTTTTATTAGAGATGAGGAACATGTCAATTCCAAAGGCTGCCATTTTAGCATTTTGGGGACAAATTTTGTAAGGAAACTACACATCCTAATTTAACAGAAGTTAAAAAAAAAAAACTCATTTCTGGGGGAAATTGTCCCCTAATGTAGCTTATTAGAAAATCACCCTCTTTCCAACATTAGCAGTAATCTCAAATCCCAAAGGTTAACCGAGCCTCTTGCAAGTTGGCTACATGGTCCTTCACCTCCCTTTAGACCCCAACACAAAGCAAAAAGGAGACAGAGCAGAGTTGGGGTCTTTGGGGTCAAATCCTGGCTCTGCTCTGCACTGGCTGAGGATGTTGGGCAAGTGATTTAACTTCCTTGAGCCTCAGGCTCCTTACCTATATATTAATATAATGGGCATGAAATCAGGGTCATTGTGTGATTAAAAGGAAAAGAATTTTATGAAAGTGACACAGTGCCTGGCCCACAGATGGACGCTTAATACATCTTGTTTCCTTCCTCCCTTTCCTTTGAATCTCTAGTTTGAAATTATTGTTTTCCTAAGAATAAATTTCTTAGGACAGTGACTTTATGGTGAACAAGACTCACCCGGGGATTGTGTCAAAATGCAAAATCAGAATCAGCAGGTCTGGGGTGGGGATTGAAAGTCTGCGTTTCCAACAGGTTTCCAAGTAGTAACAGCATATAAAGCCCCTGGACGTGCTTTATATGCTTGGTCACTTTGGAGTCAGTCCTGTGACTGAATCCTGACTTTGCCAGTCACTGGCTGGGTGATCTTGGGCAAGTCACTTCACCTTTCTGAGCCTCAGTTTCTCAGCTGGGGTGATTATGCATCACAGGTACAGTGAAGATTTAAAATGAGATAGTGGGTACCTGGAGTACAGCACCATTACTATTTTTGCTACTTTTATATTAAATATATTAAACTGAAGGCTAATAACACTGGCATAGAAAACATGACCTTCAGCTCTAGGTGAAGGGAGCACATCCTTTGAATAGCGACTAGCCCAGTGCCTGGCACGTAGGAGGTGAAGCACAGATGTTGGCTTCCTCTGAACATTTGATGTTCATATTGGCAGAGGCTGTTTGAGAACTGGGAAGGGTTTCTATGTGGAGGCATTCAGGCTGGGGTGAGAATTTAGGTGGATGTCCCTTGAGCTCCCTTCTAAAAGCAAAAGCAACTACTTATCAGTCATCTGGGTCCAAAAAGAAGGACTGATGCCTTTAATTTTTGTTCCTTCTGGAAACCACTATGATTCGAGGCTGTGGGGCTCTTATTATAACTTCTAGAACTGGAGGCCGGGATAGCTGAGGCTGGTGTGGTTGGTAAGGTGACTCTGTGATGAGGTGGGAGGCTCCTTTCAGACAGGATTCTCTGCTTTGTCCCAGCAGTGTAGTCAGGGTTCACAGTGAGACATGCATCCACCCTAGCTCCTAGGGACAGTGCTGGGGCTTCAGCGGGCCTCCAATCCTGCCATTCTCATGGCTCCTTCTTTACCTATGTTTCATGAACTATATTTTATGACTCTGTTTTCCATTTAAAATTTTTTCAATTAAAAATAATTTTATAAGTAATGTATGCCTATCCTAGAAAAATAGAAAATATAGGCGATCACAAAGAAGAAAATAAGTAATCCTGAAACTCAACACTTTAAAATAAATTCTGTTAACATTTTTTCAATTAAGAGCTTGAAGTAGTACTTTCTTTTATTTTAAATTTTTATTTTATATTGGAGCATAGTTGATTAACAATGTTGTGTTAGGACTTCCCTGGTGGTGCAGTGGTTATGAATCCGCCTGCCAATGCAGGGGACATGGGTTCGATCCCTGGTCTGGGAAGATCCCACATGCTGCAGAGCAACTAAGCCCATGTGCCACAACTACTGAGCCTGTGCCATAGAGCCCATGAGCTACAACTACTGAGCCCACGTGTCACAACTACTGAAGCCCGAGTGCCCTAGAGCCCTTGTGCCGCAACTACTGAAGCCCATGCGCTCTAGGGTCCGCGTGCTGCAACTACTGAGCCTGTGTGCTGCAACTACTGAAGCCCGTGCACCTAGAGCCCATGATCTGCAATAAGACAAGCCACTGCAATGAGAAGCCTGTGCACCTCCATGAAGAGTAGCCCCCACTTGCCACAACTAGAGAAAGCCCACGTGCAGCAATGAAGACCCAACACAGCCAGAAAAACCCCCCAAAACCAAAAAACAATGATGTGTTAGATTCAGGTGTACAGCAAAGTGATTAAGTTATACATATACATGTATCTATTCTTTTTCAAATTCTTTTCCCATATAGGCTATTACAGAATACTGAGCAGAGCTCCCTGTGCTATACAGTAGGTTCTTGTTGGTTATCTATTTTAAATATAGCAGTGTGTACATGTCAATCCCAAACTCTCCATCTATCTCTCCCCACTCCTTCCCTCCTGGTAACCATAAATTTGTTCTCTAAGTCTGTGCATCTGTTCCTGTTTTGTAAATAAGTTCATTTGTATCATTTTGGCTTTTTGTAGATTCTGCATATAAGGGCTATCATATGATATTTGTCTTTCTCTGTCTGACTTATTTCACTTAGTATGATCATCTCCAGGTCCATCCATGTTGCTGCAAATGGCATTAATTAATTCTTTTTAATGGCTGGGTAATATTCCATTGTATATATGTACCACATCTTCTTTATCCATTCCCCTGTCGATGGACGTTTAGGTTGCTGCCATGTCCTAGTTCTTATAAATAGTGCTGCAGTGAACATTGGGGTGCATGTATCTTTTCGAATTATGGTTTTCTCTGGATATATGTCCAGGATTAGCATTGCTGGATCATATGGAAGCTCTATTTTTAGTTTTTTAAGGAACCTCCATACTGTTCTCCATAGTAACTGTACTAATTTATATTCCCACCGACAGTTTAAGAGGGTTGTCTTTTCTCTACACCCTCTCCAGCATTTATTGTTTGTAGACTTTTTGATGACAGCCATGCTGACTGGTGTGAGGTGATATCTCACTTTAGTTTTGATTTACATTTCTCTAATAATTAGTGATGTTGAGCATCTTTTCATGTGCCTCTTGGCCATTTGTGTGTTCTTTGGAGAAATGTCTAAGTCTTCTGCCCATTTTTTGATTGGGTTGTTTTTTTGATATTGAGCTGCATGAGCTGTTTGTAAATTTTGGAGACTAATCCCTTGTTGGTCGCATCATTCGCAAATACTTTCTCCCATTCTGAGGGTTGTCTTTTCGTTTTGTTTACTGTTTCCTTTGCTGTGCAAGAGCTTTTGCGTTTAATTAGGTCCCATTTGTTTATTTTTGTTTTTATTGAAGTAGAACTTTCAAAGTCACGTGTGTTTTTGTGTATGTACAGTGCACAAAGAATATATTTTACACTTTATTTTTTAATGGTTAAAAAAATCAAAAGAATATTATTTTGTGACATGTGAAGTTATATGAAATTCACATTTCAGCATCCATGAAAAAATCTTTTTGGACACAGCCACACTCGGTTGTTTGCATACTATTTATGGCTGCTTCCTATATGTAACAGTAGTGTAGTGACAGGAATTGCACAGCCTCCAAAGCATAAAGTAGTTACTGTCTGCCCCTTTACCATAAAATTTTGCCAAACTCTGATATAAATAATGTCTATGTTGGTAAACTGATCACCTGCTTAATGATACATATTTTATTTTATTAAAAAATTTTTATATTGGAGTATATTTGATTTACAATGTTGTGTTAGTTCCACGTGTACAGCAAAGTGATTTAGTTATATGTAAACATATATCTATTCTTTTTCAGATTCTTTTCCCATATAGGTTATTACAGAGTATTGAGTAATGATACATCTTAAACATCCTTCCATATCAAGAAATTCCTCTCTCCAAAATAATTTGTTTTTCATTAGCAAAACAAGACACTTGTTTTGTCCAGGTCTATGTCTTTGTCACTCACTATATTTATTGTCCTTACCAGTTTTTATAAGTACCTTCCATTTACAAGGCATTATTATCTCATTTAATTCTCACAGACACCCAGTGAGATAGACATTATGAGTTCATTAAAATCATTTTCTTGCAAGTAATAGAAACCAACTTAAATGTCTTAAACAAGAAAAGGGGATTTAGGATCGATTTAAGATTATGGGATTTGCCATGGAACTCTTGAGCAGGCCTGTAGCTGGAAGGGCCTGGAAAGTAGTCTCATGGTCCGCTCTCAGCCCATTTGTGTGTCTACTTTTTAATCTTTTTGCATAGATCATCTTCCTCTGCTGGTCAGTACAAGTGGACTCTGGTTGCTAATAGTATGAGGTTCTAGATTACTGGCCCCGCCACTCTGAAGGAGTTTAATTGTTCCCTTTTGGGCCCAATTCTAAGTATTATGAGGAAGAGTAATGTATTTGGCCCAGTATTGGCCACATTTTACTCTTGGTCTGATCACCTGTAACTTTCATAGAAAACAGCTGCTGGGGAGGCATTTACAAAATGGCACCTTTATAAACTGGGGAGAGTTAGGTGGGGTAATTGTGAATTACACAGCTACTTCAAAATGTATCAACTTCATTAAATTGCTCCCATTTTACAGAGGAGGAAATTGAGTCTCAGAGACACCAAGTGAATTACCCAAGTAGCAAAATAATTGGTAAAATACAAGTCTACAAACTCCAATCCCAGGCGAGTTTTGAGTACAGCAGACTGCTGTTGGTTAACTGCTTGCACTTGGGATGTTACAACAGTAACATTCTATTTGGCTGCAGATGGTGGTTCATTCATTTTTATCTCGTTGCTTTATATATTGCTGGAAGCTGGGAATTCCCTCGGTGTCTCTTACTTTGTCTCCAGGCTGGGAGCTGGATGGACAGATGCAGTTTTGGAATTTTCTCCTGGTTGATTGCTGTGCTTAGAGTACTTTGATCCATCCACAGAGGGAGATTGAGTGAAAATGATCCACATGCCAATCTGTGGCTATCGTCCCTTAGCCTGGCTTTTGTCTCACATCCCTGTGTCTAATGCCAGTAACTAAATCTCCAAGATTGATTAGCAATGGTTGCAACCCAGTGAACATGCATCCTGAAACTGCTGTGACATGACGTTTCGTCAGTGATGGCTGTTGCTACAAAACCCACTCCTGTGCCAACCCAGGAGGGGACTCCCCAGGTACCATGACTCTGATTCTGGGACACTTGTTGAAGAAAATATGCTGTGATTTTATGGATTTTTTTTCTCTTAAGTTGAAGGAGTAAAATGAGCCAGATGTTTTTTTAAAATGTAGTTCTGGAATAGCTCTGGAAACTGTGGACTTGCTGGAAGAATTCCTTTATCTAGAGGAACTCAGGTGTGGAGGAAATTTGTTGTTTGTCACTCCAATAACCATTCCTCTCTCCTCCCCTTCTCCCTCTGATATGCCCTGAACATATTCCCTTTCTGTGTGGTTTTGGGGTGGGACTGATCCCACACACAGTTCAAAAAGTAGGCTCTGATGAATCCACGCCAACCTGTGTAGTCTTTCCCCTGGTTACAGTTATTAATTTGGGTTTAGTCAGATGACTCATTTTAGGACAAAGAAAGGTCCCAGGACCAGGGTATGTGCTATGGGAACTGGTATTTTCTTTGCTATAGATTATTTAGGATAAGGATGTGGGACCTGAAATTGAAGCAGCCATTTTGCTGTAAGAGTAAAGTTTAAGCTGTTTCGTATATGTGGGGTGTGTCTGCCATCTGGAGTCTGATGATAAGGCTGACCCCATGGGAGGCAGGGCTAAGAGACAGAAAGAAGACCAGGCACCAAGGGTTCTTGGTGATGATGTCTGAGCTGCTAAATCAACAAACTTCACTGAAAGCCATGCTGAGTGGGTTGCTTAAGCCATTTGAGCTGAGTTTAAAATCATTTGCATTAAAAAATTCCTTTCAAATATAAGTAGTGCCACCAATTGTCTGCTCTGAATAGATGATGTTTGCTTGGTTATTTGGCTTTTTCCAAAGGCTGAACACACTTGTTACTTGATGGCCAGTGGGTGCTGCACACACACCAGTAAAGGAATGTCGAATCTACTTCCCAATTTGTCCCCAGCTTCCTGTTTGCATGGCTAGTGTACATTTATCAGGGTTGAGAGATGAATGATTGCTTTATTTGACAGTATTTGCTGTCTTTTGATAGAAATGGAAAAATTATATATCAGTCTGTTAAATTATTCCCTTTCTTCCTGTGGTCTACCTTTATGAATTTTTCTAGTGAATGTAGAACTTAAGCCCAAGTGGTATATTTTCTGCCTTTGGGTTGATGAAGTTTCACTAGGGGTGCTCTGGAATCTCAGGAGTGTCATGATGAATCTACATCACTGAGACAATTCCTTCCCCTATGTGAGTGCATGGCTTAGAAGGATGTGTGTGGCTCAGTTCTGGCCAAGGAGACAGAATGGAAGTCTGCTGGGGATGAGATTGCTTTAGGGAAAGGTTCCTTAGCTCATTGAAGAACAGAGGACCTTAATGTTATTGAATTGTTTTCCCTTTTGGCTTCTTATTTGGTGAGATTCTTATCTCACAGTTCTTAATGTCTTATTATGTGAGGCTGGTTGTTAGGGGGTTTTTTTCCCCTCTTTTTCTTTCTGAATTAATGGTATAGAATGTGTCCTGATGCATTCTGCCAGGAACACATGAAGTAAGGGAGTGTTGATTCTTCCAGGGAGGGATGCTGAGGGCTAGCCCCATCCCCTGCAAAATAAATAAATAAATAAATAAATAAATAAAATAATAAAAAAGGAAGGGAAGGAAGGACGGGTAGAGGGAAGGAAGGAAGATAAGAAAACATCTACTGTAGATCCTTTACATTTATCTGGATGTCATGAATCTCTGTGCGTGGCTCTAGCCCCAGCCATAAACAAGGAGTATTCTGTGTGTCTATGAGATTTGGAGGGCCGTTTTGTGCAAAGTTATGGAGCTTGAATACTATACTCAGATTACCATAAATTTGCTAGCTCGCTCTAGTTCATACTTATGAAACATCCTTTTTATAAGTGAATGCAGCGGTGGTATTTTAAAACACTTAAGAAGCATTACAGTAGTATAAATTAATGTGTGAATCAAGCTATACATAAAATTAGACATGCATTTCTCTTTATTGTCTGAACTAAACTTATAAAACTGCTTACCAAGTGACAGAAGTTGTAGTGCACACAGTTCACTAAAATGACAGTGATTTACAGGTCATTCATTGATTTTTAGACACTGTTGGTGTGATCTTTTTTGGCATGGCTGTCACATGCTACAAGGCACCATGTGGTTTGACGTGGAGAATCACATCCACTTATTCTATCCAGCTCTCTATTCAATGGACAGTCATTAGGTGGTTTACAGTCTTAAAAAGTGGAGACTTACTCTCACCACTCTTATTCAATATAGTTTTGGAAGTTTTAGCCACAGCAATCAGAGAACAAAAAGAAATAAAAGGAGTCCAAATCAGAAAAGAAGAAGTAAAGCTGTCACTGTTTGCAGATGACATG
>NC_041221.1:141038339-141119159 GCF_002837175.3 Physeter macrocephalus | reverse complement strand
TCTCCCTCCCTCCCACCGTCCCTATCCCACCCCTCTCGTGGTCACAAAGCACAGAGGTGATCTCCCTGTGCTATGCGGCAGCTTCCCACTAGCTATCTAATTTACATTTGGTAGTGCATATATGTCCCTGCCACTCTCTCACTTCGTCACAGCTTACCCTTCCCCCTCCCCATGTCCTCAAGTCCATGCTCTAGTAGGTCTGTGTTTTATTCCTGTCCTACCACTAATCTCTTCATGACATTTTTTTTTCTTAGATTCCATATATATGTGTTAGCATACGGTATTTGTTTTTCTCCTTCTGACTTACTTCACTCTGTATGACAGACTCCAGGTCTATCCACCTCATTACAAATAACTCAGTTTCATTTCTTTTTATGGCTGAGTAATATTCCATTGTATATATGTGCCACATCTTCTTTATCCATTCATCTGTTGATGGACACTTAGGTTGCTTCCATGTCCTGGCTATTGTAAATAGAGCTGCAATGGACATTTCTCCAAAGAAGATATACAGATTGCCAACAAACACATGAAAGAATGCTCAACATCATTAATCATTAGAGAAATGCAAATCAAAACTACAATGAGATATCATCTCACACCGGTCAGAATGGCCATCATCAAAAAATCTAGAAGCAATAAATGCTGGAGAGGGTGTGGAGAAAAGGGAACACTCTTGCACTGTTGGTGGGAATGTAAATTGATACAGCCACTATGGAGAACAGTGTGGAGGTTCCTTAAAAACCTACAAATAGAACTAGCATAGGACCCAGCAATCCCACTACTGGGCATATATTCTGAGAAAACCATAATTCAAAAAGAGTCATGTACCAAAATATTCATTGCAGCTCTATTTACAATAGCCAGGACATGGAAGCAACCTAAGTGTCCATCATCAGATGAATGGATAAAGAAGATGTGGCACATATATACAATGGAATATTACTCAACCATAAAAAGAAATGAAATTGAGTTATTTGTAGTGAAGTGGATGTACCTAGAGTCTGTCATACAGAGTGAAGTAAGTCAGAAAGAGGAAAAAAATACCGTGTGCTAACACATATATATGGAATCTGAGAAAAAAAAAAGTCATGAAGTACCTAGGGGTAAGATGGGAATAAAGACACAGACCTACTAGGGCATGGACTGGAGAGTATGGGGAGGGGAAGGGTAAGCTGTGACAAAGTGAGAGAGTGGCATGGACATATATACACTACCAAATGTAAAATAGATAGCTAGTGGGAAGCAGCCCCATAGCACAGGGAGATCAGCTAGGTGGTTTGTGACCACCTAGTGGGGTGGGATAGGGAGGGTGGGAGGGAGGGAGACGCAAGAGGGAAGAGATGGGAACATATGTATATGTGTAACTGATTCACTTTGTTATAAAGCAGAAACTAACACACCATTGTAAAGCAATTATACTCCAATAAAGATGTTAAAAAAAAAAAGTGGAGACTTTCTTAAAAATCAGTAATGTTTTTCATGGTCCTAAGAACTTTTTCAGCTTCTGCTGAACTAAGCAATTACGTTAAAATTTTTCCTAGATTTTATAATGTTGCCAAAGATTTTTATATGGTCAAATTCTGTCCCATGAACTAAACCATGAAAATCATTTACTGGGATGTCATTTTTTTTTTTAGACTTTTATTTATTATTTAATTTATTTTTGGCGGTGTCAAGTCTTAGTTGTGGCACACAGGGTCTTAGTTGAGGCACGCGGGATCTTTCATTACAGCATGTGGGCTCTTCGTTGTGGTGTGTGGGCTTCTTTCTAGTTGTGGCATGCAGGTTTTCTCTTCTCCATTTGTGGTGTGCAGGCTCCTGGTCGCATGGGCTCTGTAGTTATGGTGCACGAGTTCCAGAGTGTGTGGGCTCTGTAGTTGTGGTGTGCGGGCTTAGCTGCCGCCGTGGCATGTGGGATCTTAGTTCCCTGACCAGGGATCGAACCTGCATCCCCTGCATTGTAAGGCGGATTCTTCCACTGGACCACCTGGGAAGTCCCTGCAATGTCATTTTTAATTAAGTTGAAACTATACTTCCGGTTAAATGAGAGGTGGTGAGTTTGAAGGTTAAGTACACACCCGCTGTCACTGACGTTTTAAATGGCCTCTTTGTTCCTCAGTTTCCGTATCTGTGAAATGAGGAAAATCATAGTGATTATAAAAATTAAAATAAATTACTATAAAAAGTATTCTCCTCTTCTTAAGTGGCTCTTACTGTCTCCTGGCCTGACCATCTGCCATCCCCATCTTTCTCTGGTTCTCTCAGAGCCTGGCTCACGGTGGCTTCATTTTCCACAAGTGGCCACACAGAGATGATTCTAGGGAGAGCCGGACCAAGGTGGGCAGTCGCAGCATCTGTGATCCAGATGGGCATGGAGGGCTTGCCCACGTGGGTATAAGGAATGCCACCAAAGGCATCCCCCACCCAACTTCTGCCGGATCAGAACACACTCTGGCAGGTGGAACAGATATTGGCATATGGGAGCATAGTGAATTGGCTGCTCTTATATGTGGGTATCAGGATGGCCAGGGATTCCCAGGGCCTAGAGGAGTGCCTGGAGATAGTAGGGCTAGCCCTTGGGGATTACTTGGAGAATCTATGGTGGGGGGCAAGTACAGATACATTGGGCACATTGACTGTCTTGTGCATCAACCAATCATAAAGAATAGCAGCTGTGGGAACCTAGAGGTAGTGGATGTGTCAGTTACTAACACTTTACTGCTGGAGGTAGTGGAAAAGGGTTTCCTTGGAGTGCTCAAGGCAGTGCCTATTAATTAAAACTAAATAATATTTAATATTTTATAATGGCTACTGTCTTGCTTATGAAAGCCAACAGAATATCAGTCAAACAGGATATAGGAATGTAAGTTAATATTTTTAGAACACATAGTGTTAGTAAAGTAAGACTCAGATACATCAGGTAAGTTGCCCGAGGTCACATAACCAATGTGTGAAGGATTTGGATCCAAGTCTGTTGGTTCTGGAATCATTACAGGTCAATGTCTAAACAGAGGGAATATTGAGGACCAGAAACACCTCTGAGTTTCAATGCCTGTTTGGAAATATTATGTAAATGGCTACTAGAGTTGCAAGGTTACATCACTCCACTCCAGCCATTTTCATCACCCGTCAAGTGAGAATGAAATGACCACAAAGAGATGTGTGGCTATGTCTATCCATATCTGTGTTTGCTCTAAAAGAAAAATGGTTTCCTGCCTGGGACTTACACTTAGCTACCTGAGCTTGATATTGCATTCCCAGGAAATGAGGGACCCCATCAGGACCAGGAAGCCAGGTGAAGGAGAGATTGCCTGTCAGAGAGCACCAGGGTCTCTTTCTGGAAGAATCTCCAGGACTCTGAAGAATGGACGGTGATGTTTTCTTTCCAGAAAAGAAACTTGTTATTGAGGGTGGGGTGAGTGGGGTGCCGGAGTGCTGGAGAGGGTGGGGCTGAGCTTAGTTTAAATGACAGTATCTGACATTTCTTCTCCCTGAATTTGGAAATCTTAAAGCAAGATCACATGGCTCTGAAATCAGTTTCTCCTTAGAACAGCACAGTGTCACATGAACTGAAATGGGAGCTAGGAGTGGCACAAAGGCTTCCGGGTTTCCTTAGTGTCGTGGAGCCCGGAAGAGATGCATGTGATGGGGCAGTGGAAAGCTCTGGCCTCTGAGCCAGCCTGAAGTTGATCCCCAGATTTGCCGTTTACTGCTGGGAAGTGGACGAATCGGCAGTTCTCCCAGCCTCAGTTGGCCCCTTTGTAAGTTGGTGTGTGTGTGTATCGAAGGGTAATAATAATACTAATATTCAACTTTCATATGTTAAATATTATTTTCTGATCCCACTTTCCCCCAATCCTTAGCATTTCAGTGTGTGACCGTTGTGGTAGCGGTAAGGGTATTCTTCCCACAAAATTCGATTGGCTTTGCCCTGCTCCTCCTCTGGGAGATGACACTTCCTCCAGGGAGCTTTCCAAGTCTTCCAGTGGGAATGAGGTGGCCTATTATTCCCTTTCCTAGAAGGCTATTCTTCACGCATTCTGCACAGTTGTAATGATATAATTTTTTTTGTTATTTGTGTTTATTTAGCTTTTCTGTTTTCCAGTAGACTGCACACTGCAAGATACTAAGGACATATCTATTTTTTCCTCTTGTTTAAAGATGAAAAAATGTTTATCATTTCACTTACAAAGGGGTATGTCATACTGGAAGGCTACTTACTGACACTTGAGAAGTAACTGTTCTGTTAAGCAGTAGCAATGCCTGGCACATAGTAGGTCCTCAGTAAAAAATTGTTTAATGAGTGAATACTTGAGATTTTGTGGATTGGAATTAAAATAGAAACTTTCTCTAGACTTATAATAGAGATTTATATAACGGAGCTTGCAAAGAAGCATGGATGCTATTTTTAGTTGATAATATCCAAGGTCTTGAATTTATATTTTTCATTGCCTTGCAAGCCATAACGTCTTTAAAATGATTTTTCATATTTGAGGGGCATCAGGAGAATCACAGGTCTTATGTGAACTTCGAAGTAAGCAGGCTGAAAATTTTTAGTGATTTTTATTTTGGAGTGTCAGATAACAGGCAGCTGAAATTGAAACAGCTGCAAATGTCACAAAATGTCTTCCTGTAATTCTCCTCAAGCATTTAATGCATTAAATCTCAAAGGCACAGTCTGCGTATCCCAATTCACTGTAGATCTAAACTAAGCAGGCACAACCACACCCAAGGGATTTTCTTGTCTAAGTGGACTGCAATTATTTCCCCTAAAACTTCAAATTAATTTTTTAAGTAAGATAATGGTTAAGAGCAGGGGTTGGGAAACTTTTCCTGTAAAGGACCATTATGGCCATAAGATTTTACCCTTTGTAAAGTAGGACAGGAAGCATGACTCCTTGAATACTACCTCTTCCTTAGCACCCAGCCTAGGACCTGGCAAATTCTAAGTACTCAGCAACTCTGTGGAATGATGAAGTGAATATTTGCATTTTTTTGAATTTTATTTTTAAATTTCTATTGAAATACAGTTGATTTACAATATTGTGTTAGTTTCAGGTATATAGTAAAGTGATTCTGTTATACATATATATGTAAATATATATATTCATTTTTTACATTCTCTTCCATTATAGGTTATTACAAGATATTGAGTATAGTTCCCTGTGCTCTATATAGGTCCTTGTGTTTATCTATTTTAAATATAGTAGTGTGTGTCCGTTATAGTAGTGTGTATCCCAAATTCCTAATTTATCCTTCTCCCCCTCCCCTTTGGTAACCATATTTGTTTTCTGTATCTGTGAGTCTGTTTGTTTTGCCTATACATTCATTTGTATTATTTTTTAGATTCCGCATATAAGTGGTATCGTATGATATTTGTCTTTCTCTGTCTGGTTTACTTCACTTAGAATGATAATCTCTAGGTCATTCCATGTTGCCGCAAATGGCATTATTTCATTCTTTTTTTATGGCTGAGTAATATTCCATTGTACATATGTACCACATTTTCTTTATCGATTCATCTGTTGATGGACCCTTATATTTATCAAAGGACTTTTCATCAGTTCTGGCATACATTGCCTGCTCAGTGAGGCTCAGTATGAACACTTTTAAAACCTGTAGCCCAACCTCCTTCCATCCCCTCTTCCTCTGCCCTCTGCTAAATCCCTGCCATGCTGCTTCGTTTCTCTCAGACCCAATTACCATATTCTAGTATGCTGCATAATTTACTCGTATATTTTGTTTTTTGTTTCCCCCCACTAGAATGTAAACTATAGGAGGGCAAAGATTTTTGTGTATTTTGTTCACATTGTAGGCACTTAAAATATTTGTTAAGTGAATAAATGAATGACATTTCTTAATATCATATAGGGATGGTTGATCCCAGGAAACAAAACATTAAAAACAAAACAAAGGAAAACAAAACTACCTTACTTTATATCATGAACTTCAAATTCTTTAACTACAATGGATTTGTACTTAATTTCAAGTAAAATCTGTAGCTGGATATTACATTATACTGTAATATACTTGCTTTTAAAAACGGTTTTATTAAAATATTTTAAGAGCAAAAGCATATAAAAAGTGATTGATTAAAAGTTAACTTTTAATATTATAAAAATGCTGCAACTTTATCCTAGAAAAGTAAAAAAAAAACCAAGAAAGTAAAAAAATCTAAAAATTACCCTTAATCCCATTGAGGTAATCATTGCTAATATTTTGGGGCATATTCTTCTAAGTATTTTTCCTGTGTGTAATATTTTCATCTGTTGTGTATAAAAACAGAAGCATACTGTAAATGTTAATAAGAGCCAATGTTTACATTGCACTTACTCTGAGGCACTGTTCTAAGTGCTTGATTTATATTTATTTACATTAATTTCACAACACCCTTATGATCTAAAGTTTCACAACAACCTTATGATCCTAGTATTACCCACATTTTACAGATGAGGAAACTGAGGGACTAAGAGGTTAACTTGATTGAAGTCATACAGCTACTGAGTGGTAGAACTGGGATTTGAGCCAAGGCAGTCTGGCTCCAGCATCCATGCTCTTAAGCACTATTTTTGCTGCTCCATATATTGCTTGTGGCTTGCTTTTTTTTTCTTTTTTTCTCCTCTCATCACTATATCAAGAACATTTTCCCAACTGTTATATGTTCTCCTCCAACATAATTTGTAAAGGCTGTGCAGTATTTCAATACTTGGCTACTCTAATTCTTCTATTTAAAAAAAATGTTAGAAATTCTCCCTCCTTCCTCCTCTCCTCCCTTGCTTCCTCCGTTCTTCCCTTCCTTCCTTCTTTTTCTCCTTCCTTCCTTCCCTCCTTCCTTTCTCTTCCCGCTTCTGTCCTCTTCCTTCCCCTCCTCTCCCCTTTCCTCCCCTCTCTTCCCATCCCCTTCCCTTCTTGGCTACTATGAATAATTCTACAATAAAGCAACTTGAAGGTAAATCTTTGCATAACGATATGATACCTTCCTTAGGTTAAATTTCTCAAACTGGTATATAAAGTTCAGCAAAATCATGAAATAAGGAAACTATGGGGAACAATCTTGAAAAGCAGACAATTTTGTAGTTTTATACATTTGGAGTATTAGGCAGTTGCTTTATGAGTTTCTCTAAGTGAGGTTGACCTGTATCCCCTCTTAACAAATGGTTGCTTCAGCTGAAAATCCCCTTGGTAACCAACTATGTACAAGTAAAAATGTGTTCCTAAATGGAGACCTTATGACTGTGGCAAGAGTTATAAATGACAGTGGAAAATTCAGAATGAAAATTCAGGTAAAGACTGAGCAAGTAAAGTAAACCAAATCCATATACCATATACTTAACACTACAGGCAAATTGGAGTGTATTTGGAGCCAAAGTGGAGACAAACAAAAGATGTTGCTTTATGAAGACACAGACCTAATTAATCTCTGTCAAATTGTTTTTTAAATACTTGTCTTCTAGATAATTCAAACTCACTGTTGCAGGAATTAATCTATTTCTCCTTTGCCATTTGTAATTGTCAACCTAACAGGCATTTACTTTTTCTTTTTTTTTTTTTGGTAGTGTAAAGTGTTTATGGTGCAAAATTAACATCATTAGACAAAATGTCATCCTTTGGGTGAAAATACTGAACATTTTTACCTCTTGAGGTGTCAGCTCAAACACTTATGATTGATGCATCGTGCTGTTCTGGGAGAAGGTCTCTAGCTGGTCAAGTGTTCCCTTTGCTAATAATCACAAACGCATGGCATGGTTGCATCCAAGACTTAGGGGTGTGTGTACGTGTGTGTTTGTGTATGTGTACATATAAGCTTGCAGAACTGTTTGGACAAAAATACATGTAAATATCTTCTGCCCCATCAACTGGAACTCTCAAAAATATTCAGGTTCAGTCAATTTAAAATTTATTTACTAATCAATTCATTTAGCATTTATCAAGCATACTGTATGTCTGCACTGCTCTGAATTTTGCAATACAAAGATGAATGAAAACCTCAAGAAGTTCATTGTATCATAGAAACATTTGCCAGGTAAAAATTCCCAGAAAGACATTTATCATAATCTCTGTCCAACACCAGCTGTGCATGGCCCTGCACTAGCTACTGTGCACAGTTTCCACTTCATAGTAGGCATGTACTACATGTTTGCTGACTGAAATGTTGGATGGTTATAAAGATGAGAGCTAGTACTTTATTTTAAGGAACTTCCAGTCTTCTTGATGAGATGAGCTATAAACATGTAAAAGACTCACTTACAATGCAAGATTTAAGTAATGGTTATATGCAAAAGAGATTTGATAAGATTACTGTAAACTACCCACCCTCCCCTCCAAGAAAAAGTTGAGCTTCATTAGTATACACAGAAATATTATTCAGGGTCCTGAAAATGAGTAGGAACACTGTATTCTACATTCTACTATATGTAAAGTATGGTGTACACTTTTAGTAATTAGTCTTTAAATAGGACATCAATGAACTACACTTAGATGAGGAGGGTTAAGCAAGGTAGAGAATGGTCTCTGCAATTATTTTCTTAGGATACATTTATAAGAGTATGATTACTGGGTCAAAGCTTTAGACCATATTACAATATGATTTCCAAAATAGCTATATCCATTTATATGGTCATATGCATAAGTGTACTTGTTTCATCAGAACTGTGTTAGAGTTGGTTATTGTCATCTTTAAAGTTTTTTGGGGGCGGGGCAATTTTAATTGAGTTGAGATCATTCTCATTGAAGTTTGCGTTTCTTTGTTGACTAGTGAAGTTAAATGATTTTCATTATGTTTAATAGAGGTATTTTCTATTGTGTGAAGTCATTTCCTGCCAGTACTGTGATCCAAAAGTAGGGCAAGAAAAAGTTATTTTGCAAATAGAGAAAGGGTGGAGAAACAAATGCAAGACAAGGGTGCTGCATCAGTATCTTTATGTACTGTATTGTTTTTTTTGTTGCTTTTTGTAGCAAGTGAAAGAAAACCTCACTCCAAATGGCTTAAACAGAAAAAGAAAATTGAGTGGTTTACCTAACTGAAGAATCCTGACAGTAGATTTGCCTTTAGTTACAGCTCAGGGCTCGCATGGTATTACGAGGACCCATTTCTGTCTGTACTCTGCTTTTCGATGCAGTACTTCCAAATTCAACCAAGCTCTCCACTTGTGGTTGTTATGTAGCTGCAGCACATTCCAGAAGAAACTATGAACCTGGGGGAGGAAGAAGGGCTTTCTCCTTCCTGTTTATGTAACCTAGCAATGCTTCTTCACCGTGCCCATGACACTTGCTTCTAGTAGCAGCAGTTGGTTCCAGTTTGTTTTTCTAACGCTCAGAACCTGCCTCATGGTTCCTTCTCAGACATCAGTACCTGCCAGCCAGCCTTTGTCTAAATTCCAGCTGTCAGGTCTTCTAACTTCTGAGAAATGAGCACCAGCCAGGCAGTATCCTCTCCTCAGAGATTTGGGTGGAACTCTGCAGCACCCCTCCTCTAAGCTTTTATATTTTGGTAATACCAACCTCTTCTCTTTGCTTCTCTAGCCTTTGAAGTGGTCACTACTTCCTGAAGTTACTATTATGTTTATGATACCAGTGTCTCCTTTTGGTATTTTCAGTCTTCCAACATCTGGCAAATAATTCTCCATATTAAATTATCTTTCAAAGTAATGGGTGGGGGCTCTGTTTCCTTTCTAGACCCTGACTGAAGCAGCCCCCTTCTGTCTACCTATGTTGTCTTGCCATCATTTGAACTAAGCCCAAAGAAGATCATCCTAATGGAAAGTTAATATTGGCTTCCCATTGCCTTTAGGATAAAGTCTAAACCCTCTTGCTGTCCCAGTGTTGCACCTAAACTCTAGGCACGTGGAATGTCCTTAAATTCTTCTGATGTGCCATGCTGTCACCTTCAGGCCATTGAAAGTACAGTTCCTTCTGCTAAGGACTCTGGTGACTTCTACCCTTTTTATCTGGGTAACTCACATATCCTTTAGATGCCAGCAGAGATGTCATTTCCACTGGGTAGCCTTTATTGATTTCTCCCCCTTTCCAATGGTATCCTATACTTTCCTTCTGATGGCATTCGTTTGTTTGCCTTTTTTCCCCACTGGACTGCAGGCTCCTTGAAAGCAGTACCTGGAACTCAATAGGTAGCTTAATAAATATTTGACAAGGACTTCTTTAGAAAATCTCAATGCTTTCTTTTTACTTTTTTGGAGCAAGGACAAAAATCCAGCTACCATTACTGCTGATGCAAGTCATGCCCTAAATGATTACCGAGGGTTTCATCTCCCATCCAAAGGACAAGCTAATGTTGTGAAAATTGCCAAAGTGGGACTTAAGGGCAACAAACAAGATGCCTTAGAGACCTGAGATGACTCTGAGGCTGCCATATGTCACTGCAGTGTTGGAGGTAGACCGGGATCAGCCATTGATTCACCGGGTTAAAAGCCTTCCTGTCACCCACAGCCGCTGAAGGCATTGTGTCAGAGTCAAGCTGCAGAAGAAAATGAAACCTTGTCAAGTTCTTACACAGATGATTTCAGGATGCTAATGAGCGGCATCAGATCAGAGGAGAAGATTGAATGTGCTTGCTTTCCTGAGGCTGCACCATGCAATGAAAGAACAAAGACTTTGGAGTCAGAAGTTGGTTCAAGTCTTGGTTTTTGCCCCTAACACCAGATAGAGTTAGGGACCTTGGTGAGATTCTTAGATTCTTAATCTGTAAAATGGGGCTGATAGCATCTACTTCATTTTATTTGAAGAGAGCTAAATGAGGTAGTTGATTTGAAGTGTCTAGCCCAGAGCTGAGACAGTATTGGTATTTTGTGGAGAATGATTGGATTGGCGGGTCTGATCCCACTTATTCATTCATTTTTTCAACCATTCAAAAACCATCATTGTACACTGATGTGTATAAAATTGATGACTAATAAGAAAAAAAAACCCCATCATTGAACATCTCCTAAATGCTAGTGATCTACGTGCAAATAAATTTTAAAAACGTTCTTTTCTTCATGGAGTTTCTACTGGGAGAGGAAAAATCTGAAACAGTAACACGTCAATAAACAAAACAATAACCATTTTGTCAGTTGATTTTATATTGTCCTTTATAGCATTTTTTTCTCCCACCGGATCCAGGATCCAGTCCAGGATCACACATTGAGTTCAGTTGTCATGTCTCTTCAGTTGCCTTTACTTTAGAATAGTTCCTCAACTTTCCACCGACTTCCATGACATTGACATTTTTGCAAAGTCCAGGCCAGTTGTTTTATGGAATGACTCAATTTAGGTTTGTCTGATTTTTTTTCTGACAATGTGCTTTCTAAGGCCATGCAGCCAACAAATGACAGAGCTTAGACTGACCCTCTCTGTTGTACACTTTCCTCTTAAAAGCTGCCAGGAAACTTGGAGGTCAGACCCCATAGTTCCACACCCAGAAGAACAGCCCTGTTAACACAGCCAGGTTGTTAAATAACAGCAGCACTGGAATGGTAATAGCCAGAGAGAACACCTCCTCCCAGGTAAACCTAGCTGTTTCCTTGGTTGTTATCTAGCATCTCCAGGGCTGAGTGACAATTTAAAAAATCTGTAGTTATTTTTTTACTTTTCTTTTTGTCTTCATCTCTCAAGGTGACAATTTGTCCTGCTTTAGTAGAGCAGCTGGGAAAAACATGAGGAAAATTAGACCAGATGTGGGTAAAATGCCGTAAGACCGTATCAGTTCTCTTATGATGTATTTTTCAAAACTGTAGGACATTGAACAAAATGCACTAAAATTTAAAAAAAAATTATTTTTATTTGGAAAATTCTTTGTGAAAACTGAACAGTTGCTGCAGATAATCTATTATTTACCCAAATGTTGGGTATATTATGATATTGGCATATTAGGAGTTAGCTCACTAAATTTTCTCAAAGAAATGGGAGAGGCAAAGGGGCAAGTAATTGGTGTTCCGAGCCCATGTTCTGCTTCCTATTACTTGAACTGGAACTCAAGTACATTTTAAAATTGGTCCAGATGTTTAAAAAATTTTTTTCCAAACCAGCCCTAAATGAACTCTGCCTTTTCACAGCTTTCTCAATTCTAGATCAGCATTTCTTCTACTCTTTCAAAAGTGGGATTAGGAGGATGGCACTAGGTGGGGCTGGGGGAAGACCCTTACCCCACTTAGCTCTTGATGGTGCAGGACATGGTGGCAGTGGGCCATGAGGGGAAATATTTCCCATCTTATGTGTCTTATTGTTGAGAAGTGATACAGATTGGTAGTTTGTTTATTCATATTATAAACATTCATTCCAAATTGCTTATTGCATACAGCATTGTAAGCCAGGCACTATGTTAGGTAGTGGATTTAGCAGGTGAATTGCTCAGATATGGTTCCTACCCTCAGGGAACTTAGAATTTTATGTGTGTGGGGTATGGGTGAAGCGCTTACGTAGGCTAAGCACAGGATGCTGCAGGGAGGCACATTATCAGACGTGGGAGGGAGGTAGAGCCGGTGGGTTTAAATGAGTAGTTTGCTCTGTAACAGACACTTTTCTTTTCCATTATGGTTTATTACAGGATGTTGAATATAGTCCCGTGTGCTATACAGTAGGATCTTGTTGTTTATCCATTCTGTATATAATAGTTTGCATCCGCTAACCCCAAACTCCCACTCCATCCCTTCCCCACTCTCCTTCCCCTTGACAACCACAAGTCTGTTCTCTGTGTCTGTGAGTCTGTTTGTTTTGTAGATAAGTTCGTTTGTGTCATATTTTAGATTCCACATATAAGTGGAAATATAACCATCATGTAATCACATATAACCATCATTTGGTATTTGTCTCTCTCTTTCTGACTTTACTTAGTATGATAATCTCTAGTTGCATCCATGTTGCTTCAAATGGCATTATTTCATTCTTTTTTTATGGCTGAGTAATAGTCCATAGTATATATGTACCACATCTTCTTTATCCATTCCTCTGTCAATGGACAGAGGTGGGTGCATGTATCTTCTTGAATTAGAGGTTTTTTTCCAGATATATGCCCAATAGTGGGATTGCTGGGTCATATGGTAGTTCTATTTTTAGTTTTTTAAGGAATCTCCATGCTGTTCTCCATAGTGGCTGTACCAATTTACATTTCCACCAGTAGTGTAGGAGGGTTCCCTTTTCTCCACACCCTCTCCAGCATTTACTGTTTGTAGATTTTTTTGATGATGGCCATTCTGACTGGTGTGAGGTGACACCTCATTGTAGTTTTGATTTGCATTTCTCTAATAATCAGTGATGTTGAACATCTTTTCATGTGCCTATTGGCCATCTGTATGTCTTTTTTGGAGAAATGTCTATTTAGGTCTTCTGTCCATTTTTTGATTAGGTTGGGTGTTTTTGTTTGTTTGTTTTTGTTACTGAGTTGTATGAACCGTCTGTATATTTTGGAAATTAAGCGCTTGTTGATCACATTGTTTGCAAATATTTTCTCCTAGTCTATAGGTTGTCTTTTTGTTTTGTGTAACAGATAGTTTATCCTATGGTAAAGAACAGAGCTATTGGGCTTCCCTGGTGGCTCAGTGGTTGTGAGTCCGCCCGCCGATGCAGGGGACACGGGTTCATGCCCCGGTCTGGGAAGATCCCACATGCCGCGGAGCGGCTGGGCCCGTGAGCCATGGCCGCTGAGCCTGAGCGTCCGGAGCCTGTGCTCCGCAACGGGAGAGGCCACAACAGTGAGAGGCCTGCGTACCGCACAAAAAAAAAAAAAAAAAAAAAAAAGAACAGAGCTATTGAGATTATGAGGATTAAATGAAGGCATAGGTGAGAAACCCAATGCTGCACATTATGAGCACAGAATAAAGGCTGATCGAGGAGAAGAAGAAGGCGAGGGAGAAGATGATGTAGAAGAAGGTGATGGGTATATTATATTAGGGTTTTTTTTTTTTCTTCTTTTTCTTCTACAACTTTTTGTCTGACACAACACAGTAGGATAACAAAAGTGGCCATTTGGGTAAAGGGGAAAAGAATCTTTTTTAGTAGGATGACATGAAGGAGGTATGCCAAGAAGAATGTATCTTGACCTTGTGAAAGTTCTAACTGGTCAACCCTGGGCTAGAACCAAAGCTGGAGATGGGCCTACTGAGGTCTCCTCTATCTGGGCTGTCTTAGCTCTTTGCATGAAAGTGTTCCTCTCTCCACTTAAATGTCTTCTGCCTAGTCTTTGTTTTCAAATCTCAGTCTCCTGTGCCCTCCCTGCTCCTCCATCTGTCACTGTTTCCTTCTGCCTCTTCTCACAAAGTAGTTTCCAAAGGCTCTGGGCATTTGTCCAGTTTCAGGAAGAGGTAGGGTATAGGAGCTCACGCTGGTTGAAGGTTGCTTTGCCTCCTGAAATCTCACCTTTCAGAAACATTGGATCACTCTGCCTAAAAACCTGACTTACCCTGAGTAGAGGTAGTGTTAAAACTCAGTGAATGATTATCATAGCAGTAACAGTAACCCATTTGCATCAGTTCACTATGCTGGTTTTGTACAGTCAGCATATATTCTGACTGGCCAGTGGTTAAACAGCATCTTTTCTGATTGGTCAGCTCCCATGTTATACTGGTTGTTATGGGCTGAATTGTATACCCTCCAAATCATTTTTTTGAAGCCCTAATCCCTAGTACTCCAGAATGTGATTATATTTGGAGATAGGGCCTTTAAAGAGGTGATTAAGTTAAAGTGAGACACTGGGGTGGACTCTAATCCAATCCACCTGTTGTCTTTCTAGGAAGAGGAAATCTGGACACACAGAGACACATCAAGGATGTGCACACACAGAGGATAGACCCTGTGAGGACACAGTGGGAAGGCAGCCATCTGCAAGCCAAAGGGAGAGGCCCCAAGAGAAACCAACTTTGCTGACACCTCCAGAGCTGTGAGAAAATATATTTCTTTTGTTTAAACCACCCAGTCTGTGGCATTGTATGCCAGCCCTAGGAAACTAATACACCAGTGTGATATATTTTGAACTATCATGTCTGATAATAACAAGAATTTTATTAAGTGCTTACTAAATTCTAGAGGCAATGTGGATTACATCCTCAAATCTTGAGATACTGTCCTGGTATTCTTATTCCCATTTTGCAAACAAGGGGACTGAAACTTGGAGGAGGAAATGACTTGCCTGAAGTCAAAGTCACAGAGCTAGAAAGCGGTGGGATTGGGCCCAAATATAAATCTTTTGAACACCAGGGCCAGGGTTCTTAACCACTATGCCATACTACCTAGAAATACTGGTATTCTCTGCCTGTTCCCCTTCTGCCAATGTAAATGATGCTGGTAGATGGCTCTCTGTTCTCTCCCTGGGAGCACTAGCTATACTTTGTAATCATAAATTTAATTCTATTTTCATTTTTTTCAATTTCCACCTCTTCCACTAGTCCCAGAATGTAGCAGTATGCTTATAATCATAGAAGATGGGGTTGGTTTTGGAACAGACTGCTTTCATTTTTCTGCCAGGTAGCAAGGCAGCCAGCCTTTTGCATATGGTGAAGTGATCAACCTCAGTGGGCACTGGCAAGTAACAGGAACTACTGCTGGGCTCTTTAATTTATACCTTAATATTGCACCCATGTGGCCTCAGGAGTGGAGCGCGGCATGTAACCTTCCCACATGGCAAATACTAGCATTTGCGCTCCTCACCACTCCTGTCATGGAGAACGCTGCCTGGCCCCATGTTCTCGGACTTGTTTTTCCATTTTGTAATGCACTTCAAGGCAGGAAGCTGTGAGCCACCTGATGCTCCATTGGTGGTTTTTGTTTACTTTTCCTGACTTTCTACCCCGTTTAACACATCTGGGTGAAGTGGCAGCTGCTTATTCTGGGAATAATGGAGTCTAAAAAAAAACGGAGCCCGGTCTGTTATACCAGATTGTGGCTCCTCAGTGAACAAGATCCCAGCAGATACTTGTTTTAGGGGTCACACTGGTTAATCACCACTTCAGCCAATGTAATATTATGATGAGAGTCCTTATTTTCCCAATGTGTTTCCTCATTAGAGGTGGAAACACTTTGTACATTTCCCCCCAACCCCAACTAATAGAAAAATTCTATATACTTACCAAGGGCTGAATTTCATAAAGATATTATTTTTCTCTGTGTGGCTTTTTATTTTTAGTTTCTCTTCTCCATCATTTTTTTTTTTTTTTTACCATTTAATGCTTTCAGAGAGAATGAATAGTATTCTACATTTTTATATTCTAAACACCACTCCTGCATAATTCTTTTGAATTCTTTGTTGCTCTTTTTTTTAAAGTTATGGTTTTAAAAATAATCTAGAACTAATTTGTCTAATGAATATGCAATTATTGCAAGAGTCTTTTGAAGTTTTTGAAAACCTTCAGTCAGCATCTTTCTGGGACGTGGTGATGAATGTAGCATCAGGCACTTGGAAGCTGCTTCTAACTTGGCACGAGCAGGTGTAATTTTTGCACATTTCAAAGCTGGGCACAGTGCAGTCCTTTACTGTTTATTTATCATGTGTACTTAGCTGGTGTGGTCGCTTTCTTCCTAGCCTATCTCCCTCTCCTGGAGGAATGGTTGTCCTTGCTACTGGGGCACTTCTGGGGTTGAAATGAAAACCAGGTATAACAGTGATAATAGAATATGTGGGAGAGAAGGGGGTACAGTCTGGTTCTGCACTTCTCAGGCCAGTACCTACTAACAATAGCTCTCATTTGTAGTGTGTTTATCTCATGCATGACATTTTACATATGTCTTAGTTTTCACTTAACCATAATCCAGAGAACAAGGGAATATTATTGCTCTTTTATAAGTAAGGAAAATAAGGCATGGATAAGTTGAGAAAATTTCCCAAGGTCACACAAGTAGTCAGTGGCAGAGCCTATGTCCTTAAACATTTACCACCAAGCATGTTTTCGGTACCCGGCACTATGCTATGCACTTTGGCAAGTCTAGAAATGAACTTGACCTGGATCCTACTCTCAGAGTGTTTATCTTCGGGTAGAAGAGTGAAGTCAAACAACCATGATATGTAGCCAAGAAAATTCAGGAAACAGACAAGATAGAGGGCCATGTCATGAAGTGGAAGCAAAGGAAAGGGAGAAAAATTTTATCTCAGTAGAGCTAAGATTTATTCTCTGAGGGGGACTGATGCTCAGCAGTTTTTGCTCACAGCTCCGTTTCCTACCTACTTGCATGTTGTGTTTTTGAAAGTGACCCTTGGATAGAATTTTCAGTAATTGTTTTTGACCTGGGAAGCCAGCTTCATCCTGTGTTCTTTTTTTCCAGTACCTGAATGAAGAAGGCAGCTGGGCTTTCTCCACTGCTGAAGCAGACAAAAGTATCCCAACCCCAACTGTGGGATTCATTAGCCTCTGCTATCAAATTGCTGTGATCACCAGGGCATGGAAGGCACAGTGCCTTCCCAGACCTAGTGGGGTGCAGGCTGTCATAGCCCCCCATAAAAGCACGCAGGGCCAGCTGTTGAGTGCTGGGATGTGACATCTCGTGATCTGTCACTTTTGTGCGGGATTGCTTTTGTTTGCTTAGGCAAATGGAACAAAGTGATTTCTCCCATACTTGGTCTGTGTTATACATTCCGCCCCTTCTCCGGTCCCTTGTGAATATCAATGCTCTGGTTGAAGGTAGTAGAAACACTCCAACTAGCTTAAACAAACAAAGGAGAATTTATTGTAAGAATCTCAGAATTTATTGTAGATCCAGGAACCAGAAAAATCTTTAGGAGCCAAGGCAGTTGGTAATAATCCTCTCTTTCTTGTGCTTCTGGTTGTTTCTTCATATTTGTTTTTTTCTTTCTCTCTCAGCCAGTTGTCTTTTCTCATGTGTTCATGCCAGGATAAGGCATTCCATATTCCCAAATGTCTGTCTTTGCAGTTTGAGCTACAAAAAGAAGCTCAAACTGTGCCCTATTCTATTGCTGAAAGAGACACGATGAATTATTCCAGGCTGGGTCCAATCAGCTGTGGTGAAGAGTCATGTAACATGGACATAACTTCAGGCCCCCATCCTGTCCCCAGCCCCAGTGGGTGGGGTGCATTTTGCAGAAAAAGGAGAAATCGAGGGACAGGCCATCACATAGTTAATTGCATTTGTACATAAGTAATTTGACATAATTTTATATTTTCTTGGGAATCCATGCAGCAGGCTAACTATCCATAAGAGATCAGTGTCTGTTGAAGTTCATTACTTCTTTCTTTTTGGAACAAACGGGCTTCACTTGGGCTGTGTAAATACTAGACTTGATGAAGCTATCTATATAATTCAGGTAAAACACTGTTGCTGAGGGAAAAAGAAGGTTGGGTTGTTTTGAATTAATTAGGTCTGTTAATGATACTCAAATACACAAGATAATTGGGAACCAAAAACTACCTTCCTGTCACATGCCTCTTCTGCAGAGAGTTCTCCTTGGTGTCCAAGGGTGAAAGTGATCTTTCCCTCTTTCAAATTTCTAAAGAAGTGCTTTGCACTTCTAGTCTATTTTACTTCCTTATACTTGTTTGTGTGCTCTTATCTCCAGATAGACTGCTGTTTGCTGAGGACAGTGTCTGTCTTATTTCACTGACTCTGACTGATGATAATGCCTTATACATAGTAGATTTCTAAATCATATATGCTAAACATGTAAGTCATTTTCGTGACCCATAGTAAAACAGACCAACTAATTATTAGTTCAAAACTCTTTGAGTCAGATTCTTCAACTGGCCAATTAATTAATCAAATAAATATATTAGTACTGACAATGTGCCTAGCACTGTGTTTAGTGCTACTAGGTAAGTGGCTTTATAGTTTACTAGCCAAGACCTTAGGAAAGCTTAATCTGAGTCTCAATGTCCCCATCTGCAAACTGGGGGTGAGGAGGAGTGATATTACTTCTCTAGTGGGATGATTGTAAGGATTGGAAATTAGACACAGGAAACACCGAACACAGAGTAACCTTTTTAATTTTTTGGTTTAATTTTAGTTATTACTTTATTTAGAATGAATTTTCATGCATAAATCTCAAGTGCAAAGAAGGTCACATTACTTTATTTCTTTGATTCATATTGCCTTCTCTGATCTCCCCATTTCCCTAGGAGAGAAATTCAGTTTCAGTGTTCTAGAGACCTCTAACCCTTCCGAGGGTGTGAAAAGTCTCCATAGATCTTAGCAGTCCTCTGTACTTGGGAAGGGCTCTCTAGATCTCATTCTATTCTGCTGCCTCTTGATGAACTTGTTCATCTTTTTGGCCCCTGAAGGTAGGTGGGTCCACATTTTTTCAGCTCATTGTGGGCTTGAAGATCTCTTGCTGTGATTCCTGAGACCACAACTTGTTATTTTCCGTATTTCCCTTGGGCTGAGGAATCTTCCACTTTCCTAATTTGAACTCCCTTGCCCCGACTCCCCCAACCATAAAAGCCTGAGACTAGGTGGGAAGGGGTCTTCTAGGAATCTGGCAACTTTGCTTTAGTTTCTGAAACATAATGTTGTTAGTTATCACTTACACTTGGTTACCTTCTTGATGTTTGGGAGTGGAATTGATATTTATGCTTTCCATTTTCTTCTTATTTTTTTTTTTTTTTGGCTGCACTGTGCAGCTTGCAGGATCTTAGTTCCCCAACCAGGGTTTGAACCCAGGGCCATGGCAGTGAAAGTGCCAAATCCTGAACTGCCAGGGAATTCCCTGCTTTCCATTTTCATACATCAACAGCAACCAAATATAAATGAGTGTCTCAGAAGATTATGGGTGCCATGCTTCCTCATCCTCAACATGCTCAAGTCCTACTGGTCTTCTTTCCATTCTTGAATATAGAGCTTTGCGCCAGGGCTCTGTGTTTGCATTTCCCTCTACTTGGAACATATTCTATTTGGAACATTCCCTCTACCAGCTCATAACTGGGTTCTTTTCATTGTTTAGAGTCTCAGCTCAAATGTCTCTTCCTAAAGATCTTTCTAGAATACCCTTTCTAAAGTAGAGACCACTTCCAACTTCAACTGATTACATAGACCTATTTTATTACCTTTATGAAATTCATCACTACCTTATATAGATTATTGATTGTCTTTGTGTGCTAGGATGTAGTTTCCCCAAGAGCAGAGACCTTGTCTTATTTACAGTTGTATCCTTAGCACAATGACTGGCACACATCAGGTACACAGTAAATAGTGCTTGAGTGAATGAATTATCCTGTCACGTTGTGATACTAAAGGCAATGAAGAAGTTGATGAAAGAAATATGACAAAGTATTTGTTTTAAGGTTGCTTAAACTATTTTGAATTAATATTCATGAAATAATTTGAGGATCAACCCAAGGGTTGGGTGGGGAATCTTGAAGAGGTGAGGTGGCATTGATATATAGTTATGAGAAAAATTCTTAAGTTCTTTAAATTCTAATGCTTGTATTAATATTAAAGGTCGATACAAGAGCTTTATGTTTATCAAAAGGGGGCATGGATTTTAAAAGCTTGAGCACTATTGGTTTAAATTCTAGTACTAGAGTAAGTTCTGAGCTGGCTCCATCAGAATCACTGGGAATTTGTTAAAAATACAGGATAGAGGACACCACCCATAGAGATCCGGGTTTAGTAGAGTTGGGATGAGGCTCTGAAATTTTGAACAAAGGTTCTCTAGGTGATTTTGCTTATCTAAATTTGGGAGCCTGTGGATTATACTAAAAGTCTATGGAATGTAAGGCAGAGTGAACTTAGGAAAGGAGACATTTATGGTTGATGCAGAAGTTCATCTGAAAGGCCAGATTTTCCAAAGGGCAACTGTCATGCTCAGTGGTGAATTTTTAATGAAACCATAGGTAGTTACCTACTTGAAAACTCGTAAGTCACACTTTATGCCCAGTGCTTGAGGTGAATGATGGTGGTGCTCCAGTTTTTCCCTTTTTCTGGTTTTATTGAAACACAACATTTTTATTAAGAAAAATTTCAACTATGAGATTGGTTCAAGATGGTGGAATAGAAGGATGTGTGTTCACTCCCTTTTTCAAGAGCACTGGAATCACAACTAACTGCTGAACAATCATCGACAGGAAGACACTGGAACTCACCAAAAAAGATAACCCAAAGACAAAGGAGAAACCATAATGAGACAGTAGGAGGGGCGCAATCACAATAAAATCAAATCCCGTAACAACTGAGTGGGTGAATCACAAATTGGAGAACAGTTATATCACAGAAGTCCACCCACTGGAGTGAAGGCTCTGAGCCCCACATCAGGCTTCCCAACCTGGGGGTCCAGCAACAGGAAAAGGAATTCCTAGAGAATCAGACTTTGAAGGCTAGCAGGATTTGATTGCAGGACTTTGACAGGACTGGGGAAAACAGAGACTCCACTCTTGGAGGGCACACACAAAGTAGTGTGTGCATCGGGACCCAGGGGAAAGAGCAGTGACCCCATAGGAGACTGAACCAGACATACCTGGTAGTGTGGGAGGGTCTCCTGCAGAGGCAGGAGGGGAAGCGGCTGTGGCCCACTGCAGGGATAAGGACACTGGGAGAAGAAGTTCTGGGAAGTATTCCTTGGCATGAGCCCTCCTGGAGTCCTCCATTAGCCCCGCAAGAGAGCCTGTAGCCTCCAGTGCTCGGTTGTCTCAGGCCAAACAACCAACAGGGAGGGAACTCAGCCCCACAAATCAGCAGACAAGCAGATTAAAGTTTTACTGAGCTCTGCCCACCAGAGCAACACCCAACTCTACCCACCACCAGTCCCCCCCATCAGGAAGCTTGCACAGGCCTCTTAGATAGCCTCATCCACCAGAGGGCAGACAGCAGAAGCAAGAAGAGCTACAGTCCTGCAGCCTGTGGAACAAAAACCACATTCACAGAAAGAAAGACAAGATGAAAAGACAGAGGGTTATGTACCAGATGAAGAAACAAGATAGAACCCCAGAAAAACAACTAAATGATGTGGAGAAATGCAACTGCCCAGAAAAAGAACTCAGAATAATGATAGTGAAGATGATCCAGGACTTTGGAAAAAGAATGCAGGCAAATATCGAGAAGGTGCAAGAAATGTTTAACAAACACCTAAAAGAATTAAAAAACAAACAGAGATGAACAATACAATAACTGAAATGAAAAAGACACTAGAAGAAATCAATAGCAGAAAAACTGAGACAGAAGAACAGATAAGTGACCTGGGAGACAGAATGGTGCAATGAGAGAAAAAGGACCCGAGAAAATATTTAAAGAGATTATAGTTGAAAACTTCCCTAACATGGGAAAGGAAATAGCCACCCAAGTCAAGGAAGCACAGAGTCCCAGGCAGGATAAACCTAAGGAGAAACATGCTGAGAGACATAGTAATCAAATTGACAAAAATTAAAGGCAAAGAAAAATTATTAAAAGCAACAAGGGAAAAATGACAAATAACATACAAGGGAACTCCTATAAGATTAACAGCTAATTTCTCAGCAGAAACTCTACAAGGCAGAAGGGAGTGGCACTATATATTTAAAGGGATAGGGAGGGTGGGAGGTAGACCCAAGAGGGAGGAGATATGGGGAAATATGTATATGTATAGCTGATTCACTTTGTTATAAAGCAGAAACTAATACACCACTGTAAAGCAATTATACTCCAATAAAGATGTTCAAAAAAATTAAAGTGATGGAAGGGAAGAACCTACAACTAAGATTACTCTGCCTGGCAAGGATCTCATTCAGATTTGATGGAGAAATCAAAAGCTTTACAGACAAGCAAAAGCTAAGAGAATTCACCACCACCAAACCAGCTCTACAACAAATGCTAAAGGAACTCCTCTAAGTGGAAAACACAGGAGAAGGAAAGGACCTACAAAAACAAACCAAAACAGTATAAGAAAATGGTCATAAGAACATACATATTGATAATTACCTTAAATATGGATGGATTAAATGCTCCAACCAAAAGACATAGGCTTGCTGAATGGATACAAAAACAAGACCCATATATATGCTGTCTAAAAGAGACCCACTTCAGACCTAGGGAAACATACAGACTGAAAGTGAGGGGTTGGAAAAAGATATTCCATGCACATGGAAATCAAAAGAAAGCTGGAGTAGCAATACTCATATCAGATAAAATAGACTTTAAAATAAAGAATGTTACAAGACACAAGGAAGGACACTACATAGGGATCAAGGGATCAGTCCTAGAAGAAGATATAACAATTATAAATATATATGAACCCAACATAGGCACACCTCAATACATAAGGCAAATGCCAACAGCTGTAAAAGAAGAATCAACAGTAACACAATAATAGTTGGGGATTTTAACACCTCACTTACACCATTGGATAGATCATCCAGACAGAAAATAAAGAAACACAAGTTTTAAATGACACAATAGACAAGATGGATTTAATTGATATTTATAGGACATTCCATCTGAAAACAGCAGATTACACTTTCTTCTCAAGTGCACATGGAACATTCTCCAGAATAGATTACATCTTGGGTCACAAATCAAGCCTCGGTAAATTTAGGAAAATTGAAATCATATCAAGCATCTTTTCTGACCCCAACAATTGATTAGAAATCAATTACAGAGGAAAAAACGTAAAAAAACACAAACACATGGAGACTGAACAATACCTTACTAAATAACCAAGAGATCACTGAAGAAATCAAAGAGGAAATCAAAAAATACCTAGAGACAAATGACAATGGAAACAGGGTGATCCAAAACCTATGGGATGTAGCAAATGCAGTTCGAAGAGGGAAGTTTATAGCAGTACAATCCTACCTCAAGAAACAAGAAAAATCTCCAATAAACAATCTCGCTTTACACCTAAAGGAACTAGAGAAAAAAGAAAAAACAAAACCAAAAGTCAGTAGAAGGAAAGAAATCATAAAGATCAGAAAAGAAATAAATGAAATAGATACAAAGAAAACAATATACACAAATCAATCAATGTGATACACCATATTAACAAATTGAAGAATAAAAACCATTTGATAATCTCAATAGATGCAGAAAAAGCTTTTGACAAAGTTCAACACCCATTTATGATAAAAAAAAAAAACTCTCCAAAAGGTGGACATAGAGGCAACCTACTTTAACATAATAAAGGCCACATATGACAAACACACAGCAAACATCATTCTCAATGGTGAAAAACTGAAAGCATTTCCTCTAAAATTAGGAAGAAAACAAGGATGTTCACTCTCACCACTATTATTCAACATAGTTTTGGAAATCCTAGCCATGGCAGTCAGAGAAGAAAATGAAATAAAAGGAATCCAAATTGCAAAAGAAGAAGTAAAACTGTCACTGTTTGCAGGTGACATGATACTATACATAGATAATCCTAAAGATGCCACCAGGAAACTACTAAAGCTGATCAATGAATTTGGTAAAGTTTCAGGATACAAAATTACTGCACAGAAATGTCTTGCATTCCTATACACTAACAATGAAAGATCAGAAAGAGAAATTAAGGAAATAATCCCATTCACCATTGCAAGAAAAAGAATAAAATACCAGGAATAAACCTACCTAAGGAGGTAAAAGGCCTGTACTCAGAAGACTACAAGACACTAATGAAGGAAGTCTAAGATGACACAAACAGATGGAGAGATATACCATGTTCTTGGATTGGAAGAATCAATATTTTGAAAAAGACTATATTATCCAAAGCAATCTACAGATTCAATGCAATCCCCATCGAACTCTCAATGGCAGTTTTTACAGAACTAGAACAAAAAATCTTAAACTTTGTATGGAGACACAAAAGACCCCGAATAGCCAAAGCAATTTTGAGGGAAGAAAAATGGAGCTGGAGGAATCAGACTCCCTGACTTTAGACTATACTACAAAGCTACAGTAATCTGGGCGATATGGTATTGGCACAACAACAGAAGTATAGATCAATGGAAAAGCATAGAAAGCCCAGAGATAAACCCACTCACCTCTGGTCAGCTAATCTATGGCAAAGGACACAAAGATATACAATGGAGAAAAGACAATCTCTTCAGTAAGTGGGCTGGGAAAACTGGACAGCTACATGTAAAAGAATGAAAGTAGAACACTCCCTAACACCATACACAAAAATAAACTCAAAATGGATTAAAGACCTAAATGTAAGAGTGGACACTATAAAACGCTTAGAGGAAAACATAGGAAGAACACTCATCAACATAAATCACAGCAAGATCTTTTTGAGCCACGTCCTAGAGTAATGGAAATAAAAACAAAAATAAACAAATGGAACCTAATGAAACTTCACAGCTTTTGCACAGCAAAGGAAACCATAAACAAGACAAAAAGACAACCCTCAGAATGGGAGAAAATATTTGCAAATGAATCAATGGACAAAGGGTTAATCTCCAAAATATGTAAACAGCTTATACAGCTCAATATTAAAAAAACAACCTAATCCAAAAATGGACAGAATACCTAAACAGACATTTCTCCAAAGAAAACATACAGATTGCCAAGAGGCACATGAAAAGCTGCTCAACATGACTAATTATTAGAGAAATGCAAATCAAAACTACAATGAGTTATCACCTCACACTGGTCAGAATGGGCATCATCAAAAAATCTACAAACAACAAATGCTGGAGAGGGTGTGGAGAAAAGGGAACCATCTTGCACTGTTGGTGGGAATGTAAATTGATACAGCCACTGTGGAGAACAGTATTGAAGTTCCTTAAAAAACTAAAAATACAATTACCATACCACCTGGCAATCCCACTACTGGGCCTGTACACAGAGAAAACCATAATTCAAGAAGACACATGCATTGCATGTGCAATGTTCATTGCAGCACTATTTACAGTAGCCAGGTCATGGAAGCAACCTAAATGCCCATCAACAGTCGAATGGATAAAGAAGATGTGGCACATATATACAATGGAATATTATTCAGCCATAAAAAGAAACGAAATTGAGTTATTTGTAGTGAGGTGGATGGACCTAGAGTCTGTCATACAGAGTGAAGTAAGTCAGAAAGAGAAAAACAAGTATTGTATGCTAACACATATATGTGGAATCTAAAAAAAAAAATGATTTGAAGAACTTAGGGGCAGGACCGGAATAAAGATGCAGGTGTGGAGAGCGGACTTGAGGACACAGTGAGGGGGAGGGTTGGGCTGGGATGAGGTGAGAGAGTGGCACGGACGTATATACACTACCAAATGTAGAATGGATGGCTGGTGGGAAGCAGCTGCATAGCACAGGGAGATCAGCTCTGTGGTTTGTGACCACCTAGAGGGGTAGGATAGGGAGGGTGGGAGGGAGATGCAGGAGGGAGGGGATATGGGGATATGTGTATACGTATGGCTGATTCAGTGTGTTATACAGCAGAAGCTAATGCATCATTGTAGAGCAATTATACTCCAATGAAGACGTTGAAAAAAAAATAGAGCTTATGGAAAAACCCGAATGAACTTTTTGGCCAACCCAATAGATTGTGCTCTCTTCTTATATGGGTGTTAATCCTATCAGATCAGGGCCCCACATTTATGACCTCTTTTTGCCTTAATTACCTCCTGAAGACCCTGTCTCCAAATCTGATAACATTGGGGGTTAAGACTTCAACGTAAGAATTTTGGAGGGACACAGTCCCTAACAACTACTCCAACAGTGACCAATGTGCTGTTTTCTGTTTCTTTAATATCATCATGAACCTGTGTGTTTTATGTGTTTTAATCCTTTGCAGTTATTATTTTTATTCCTTCTTTTTCTTTATATTAATGTAGTACTTCATTGTGTGAATGTGCCTTGTTCATTCAACCAGTCAAGGGTTCAACAAACTTTTTCTATAAGGATACAATAGAAACATATTTGTCCCTTCTCCCCTGCCCCACCCACTTCTTCTTCCTTCTCCTTCTTCTTTCAACCTTTTAAAAGTATAAAGCCACACTTAACTTGAAGGCTGTGTAAAATCAGGCCTGCAGATTTGGTCCGAGGGTTGTAGGTGGTGACTCCTGAGCCAGTTCCTGATTGATAGCTTTTTGATTTGTCTACAGACTTTTACTGTAATAAATTATGCTGAAACACGTAGCCTTTTGTATACATCTTCTGCTATTTTTGCCATTGAAATGTAGTCCTAGGAGTGCTGAGTCAAAGGGTAAAGGCTGATGAATTCTGCTAGATACTGCCAATGTCTTCTCCGTGGGTTCATTCCATTTTGTACCAGCATTGTATGAGAATGTTTATTTCTTCCAACCTCACTCAGAGAGGTTGAACTGTCAGATTTTTGTCACTTGGCATTGAGTAATACGTAGAGTCTTCTTTTGCTTTTTTTTTTTATTATGAGAAAGATTGAGCTTCTTTTTGTACAGTTTAAGAGTCACATTTTTTTGAGCTGTCTTCATATTTTTTGCCCATTTTCTATAATTTATTGATCTATTAACTTTCTATTTTTAGAATATTAACTCATTATCCCTGCAAAAAGTGGCAAATATTTTTCTCTGGGTTGCCATTTTTTGTTTTCAGTTACGAAGTTTTTGCTATATAGAAGTTTTTATTTTTAAATATTTTGGGTCAGATTTACCAAACTTTCCCTTTATTGCATCTGAATTTTGAGTCATAGGAAAGTGTTTTCTACTTCTAGGTTTAGAGGAATTCATCCATGTTTTCTTTTATTACTTATATAGTATTATTCTTATATATAAGTCTCTGACCCATTGAGAATTTATATTGGTGTATGGAGTGAGAAATGTGTCTAATTTTACCTTTTTCCATATGACTCACCAGTTGTTCCCATACAACTTATTAAGACATCCATCGTTCGCCTACTCATTTGAGATGCTAAATTTGAATTAATGAAAAAGTTCAGTTATATAAATTCAATTATTAAATGCTAAAATTCCATATGTGACTAGGTCTATCTCTGGATTTTTAAATTTGTTCCATTTGTCTTTTTGTCTATTCGTGCATCAATAAGACATTTAAAAATTTTAAAGTTTTTAAAATGTTTTTGTATAAAACTCACCTCTGCTATTTCTTATAATTCTCCTTTTTCTCATAGTTCTCCCAAGTGAGTTTTAGAATCAACTTTATCTCCAGGAAAGTAAAAACCTGATGACATTTTATTTGAGCTCATTAAGTATAAAAATTAACTTTGGGAGTATTGACAACTTTATGATGTTGGCTCTTCCTAGCCAAGAATATGGAAAGTCTTTCTATTTGTTCAACTTTACTTCTGTGTCTTTCAAAAATATTATGTAGTTTTTATCATGGGGATTTTGTTGAAGTGTTATTAGTATGTTAATAGTATCATTATTGGTCTTATAAATGGGCTTTTCCCTTCCATTGTGTTTTCTAATAGGATTTTGCTTATATGTCCATCGCTTCACTTTTAACCTTTCCTAATCTCTTTGATTTGGGTGTGTCTCTTGGTGTGTTGACTTTACTTTGTTAGCCAACCTGAAAATATTTTATAGGTGTCTTAAGCCCACTTACATTTATTGATGGGCTTGAGAGGTTTGACCTCAGTTATGATACCTTGATGTGATGTGGGGTGTGTGTGTGTGTGTGTGTGTGTGTGTGTGTGTGTGTGTGTGTATATGTACCTATATAGTATTTTACTATGGGTTCATTTGCTTGCTTTTTTTCCTCCTTCCTTCCTTCCTTCCTTGCTTCCTCCTTCCCTCTCTCTTCCTTCCCTCCTTCTCTTTCCTCTCCTCTTACCCTCTCTTTCTCTCTTCCTCTTTTCCTCCCTCCCCCTCTCTCTCCTTCTTTCTCTCTCCCCTTTTCTCTTTTTCTCTCTCCTGGCATTTAGGAAGATCTGGAATTTTGCTCTAATGGCTGCCCTTAGGTTAATACCTTCATACAATATACTTAAGGTCCCCTGTTTTGGATGGTGTCTAATGCTTCCCTGATAGGAGAAATATTGAAATTAGCTACCAATCTCTTCTTTCACTTCCCCTCCTTTGCCCGTAATGTCTAATGTAATTCGATACTGAAGTAATGTTTTTTTTTCCCTCAGTTAATACCTTTAAGGCAATTACGAAGCGTAACCTCTTTTCTTTATGCTCTTTCTTTCTCTGTTTCTATTTTGATTGCCATTCCTGAAGAAAAGGAAAAGGAAAATGGCAGCATCTTTCCTCATACCTCATCCTACTTCTTCTTCCCACAGAGCCTGGGGAAGTATGTAGTTTGGGGAATGAGACCAGATTTTGACAGGTAAGAAGGAACCACTTTAGTCATTTGTTTTTAATAGCTTCTCTACATTTTAACAACAGGGGGATATTCTGAAGGTGTTTTAGACACTTTCTTGAGTGCTTTATAAATGGAGAGATAATTACCACTATGGGGAGCAGTAGCCTACTGTCCTTCAGCACCCTGGGGAAAACTGAGAGGGAAGGCAGTTTTTCGTTCATGCATGGGTCTGGACACTAGATGCTTAGGGTCCCTCTCTCAGCAAACATCCTGTGCTCAAGTTTCACAAGAAAGCTGCAGTGCCATCTGTATTCAAGGGATGCTGTGAGTGTGTCTAATGGACATACCATTGAGAACAAGTGTGGACTTGAGGAGAACTCCATAGAAGGCCCTTCCCCAAATATTATGAGCTGCCCATATTATCAAGCATATGAGGAAGGCAATGGGCTTCCTTTAGCTTGACAGAAATTGAATTTCCAACATAGCCATCTGATAAAGAGAAATGAAAAATTGACTTTTAAAAAATATTCAGTGTTATGGAGTAAAATTTTGCCCTTATCTCATGGAGTAAACTCATAACATATATATGAGATGATGAAATGGAAACTTAAGGTACCAAAACAGTAAGGTGGTTCAGGATGGAAGATACAGGGTTGCCTGAAGCTATCCCCAGAAGTGGTGGGGTATAGCCATTGGAGTCCTGTGTTGGGTGCCTACAACATTGAGTGGGGAGACATCTATTTGTCTTGTGGCTGATTCAAATATAAATGTTTCCAGTATGTCTGGTAGTCTTCAGAATCTCTGCACATTGCCTTCCTGAACTCAAATATTTCCCTGTCCTGTAAAGACTTGCTTCTGACTTTGTGTGAGCTTTTTAGGTGCTCCATTTACCCCAGACCTCGGTCTTTCCATCTCTCATAGAATTAGAAGATGGGTGCTTGGTGTCCTGAACTGGAGAAATGACCCTGGTGAAGGATGCTTTATCCTGGGGTTCACAGCTGTGAAGGGTACATATTCCAGAAAAGTTTTAGAATTCGAATAAAATTGGATGTCAGTATGAAAATTTTTATGACCCAAAGCTGGAAGAAAAATTCTGAGTATCAGTGGAAAGATCAGGATTCCTTTAAAGTTATGGAAATGATGGCTATGGGTTATATTTTACATCAGCCCCCTTTTTTGTTTTTATTGAATCTATTATTGCTCAGAGCCTTTCTGTTTTGAGATGAGGTAAAAGCCAATGGAATTTTTTACTTGTTTTTAATTTTTTGTTGTCTTTAATGAATGAAATCAAGGCTAACTCTCTTAAGCAGCCTCTTTTTTCGTCTACATTTTCTATTACATGAAAACGAAATGAGAGAGAGAAGTAGCTATACAGGCAGAAATAAGCTCTCATCATTTGAAGTGGCTGTTTTTTTCCCACAGGCTCTGTGGGGAATTCTGAGCATTAGCTTCAAGAAAGCCATTCCTTATGCCAAAGCTGCTCTTAGATTTGGCTTGTTGAGACCTTTTCTGTGAACTCCAACACTGATAATGGGAAATGTTGGTTCTCAAAATGGTGGAAGGGTGAAGTAATAGGATAAAACCATAGATTAGATCTATCCAAAAATTTCTAAAGTGTGAGCATTCCCAATCCTTCCTCCTTCCTGCTGTTAAAGATGATGCTGAATTTACTCTTTTCAGTATTTACCCCTTTGTGTCATTCCAGACTGGCTTTTTGCATTTTGATAATACAAAACTGAAGAAAATTAGGAGAAGAAGGGTGAGAAGGGCCTGTTATGGGGTCGGATGACAAATATTTTGAAGAGTTTGACAAGTGAGCCATGACAGAAGTTGTGTATAAAGGAAGTGGAGGGGAAAGAAAAGTGAAAATTCAAAAGAAATTATTCCTGAGCTCAGTATATCCCACTCAGAGTATTTGAGAATGCAAGTAAAGAACTTAAGTTATTTAAAAATTGTTATTATTATTTTGTTTCAGAACTGTAGTTCTTTGATTGCAATCATATTCTAAGACTAGTCCTCATGGGTGGTACCATCATAAGGTTTACACTTGTGTTTCTTACTGTGATAATTTGATTTCTGGTTTCTGATATAACATTTCCTTAAGTCCAGTAGGGAAAATAGGTTACACCTCACACATCAAATGTGATTGAGTGGTGTAGCTTCTGGAGCTCTGTGTTGAGAAGGATTAAGAAATTTGAGTGTGCGTTTTAGTGGTAAAGAATACTCTGATTAGCAGTGTCTGCATGGGTGTGAGATGCTGGTGAACGATTTATATGCCATAGACTCAGCCACAGACACTGGAAAACATTCTTCTTGAGTTTTCTTGTGATATAAAGCTAACATGAGAAAGAAGACCTGCAGAATTCTTCTGTTTACAACTGCTTTTTGTTATTAAAACTAAGTGGCAGAATAATATGAAGTTTTAATAGAGCAGAAGGCAGTAAGTTTATTCATACAACAAAGGGGTTTTCCTTCAGCTTTATTGAGATATAATTGATGTATAACATCATGTAAGTTTAAGGTGCACGATGTATTCATTTAATCTGCTTATATATTGCAATATGATTACCACCATAGCATTAGCTCACACCTGCATCATGCCACATAATTACCATTTCTTTTGTGTGGTGAGAACATTTAAGGTCTACTCTCTTAGCAACCTTCAAGTATAGAATACAGTATTATTAACTATCATCACTATGCTGTACATTTGATCCCCAGAACTCATTCTTCTTACAGTAGGAATTTTGTACCCTTTGATAACATCTCTTCATTTCCACATCCCCCAGCCCATGGAAACCACCATTCTAATCTCTCTATGAGTTTAGCTTTTTTTTAGATCCCATATATAAGTGATATCCTACAGTATTTGTTTTTCTCCGTCTGACTTATTTCACTAATGCAGCAAAGGTTTTAATAAAAGGAAACTAATCTATAACTGCGTCTGCAAAATGGGAGAATTAACCTTGGTTTCACTCCTCTGTTGGACCTAAAATTTCCACTGGAGCTCAACACAGACTGAGTTCAAAAAATCAGGCACTTCATTGTATGAATTATTCATAGTAACTACATCGGCTGCCTGGAATCCCTACAGCAATAGTTCTTAACCCCTTTTACCTCAAGTCAGCGCATCATTTTATTAAACAGTTTGGCTCTTTATAGAAGCAATGTTTCTGAGAAGAATATCTTTGTAGTTATAGGAATTTTATTTGTTAAAAATAGTTTCCGTTTCTGGGCTAAAAGTTTTGCATATACTAACTTACTGAATATCTACAAAAATCTTATAAAATTAATTTCATTATCCCCATTTTATGCTGAGATTACTGATGCTCAAAGAGATTATGTAACCAACCCAGCTACATGTTTAATATGTGAAGATTTCATTATTGTATATTGCAGAACTTGAGCTCTTAATTATACACTATAGTGCTAATTTGTTTACTTGTTTGCTTATTTATTATCTACAGTACATTTTAAAACCTTGAGAAAACTATAGTTGTTTTCTAGACCTAGCCCATGAGATCAGGGCACACCGTGCGTGTATTACAAAGTGCTGAGTCCAACTCCATGGAATTTGTGGAGTCAAAGGAAATAGACAGAAGTTGGGAGTCAGGAGGTAATCGGTCACGATGTGAATCTGCTTAAGCAGAACATTAGAGAAGAGGTTAAAAGAAGAGAATGGAACTCTTGGTTTCTCTAATTTTTTTTAGTTCAACCAGTATTTCCTGACCACCTGCCATATGTCATGCAGTGTGATAGAAACGAGGGCTACACACTAGCAAGCACAGAATCAATCCCTATCCTCATGAAGCTTACAGGCTGCTAGAGACTGAAGGTTTCTGTGCCCCACCAAATTCATATGTTGAAACCTAATCCCCAGTACAATGGTATTAAGAGGTGTGGTCTTTGGGAGGTGATTAGGTCATGAGGTGGAGCCCTCAAAAAATGGAATTAGTGTCCTTATTAAGAGACCCCAGAGAGTGCTCTTGCCTCTTAGATTTAGGTTGAAGTCTAAACCTAGACTTAGGTTTCTTCTATTTGCAGATAAAAATATTGAAATCAATAAACTAGCTGTGTAAACTTGGGAAAGCTAATTACTGTCTTCAAGCCACTTTATAATATGGATAAGAGTTATATTTGCTGTATTGAAATATAGTTGTGAAGATTTTATTATTTAATGCCCTTTATATGCTTAGTCCAGTGCCTAACAAATAGTTGCTCAATAAGTTATTGCTATGGAGATGAATAATAATCCTTTTTCATATTTGTGTCAGTGAGGATGGACTCTGACTACATATGGCCCCGTGTCTACAGGTCATATACTAGCCAACTGGAAACAAATAAATAGCTATACTTTCTTTTTTTTCTACCCTGATATATTTTGATTCTTGGGGTTTTGTCAGAACATGTAAGTGTACCCTAGACTTCCTGGATATCCTTTTTTTTGCCACCTTAATGCTCCATTTCAATATAATCATTTAGATTGGTTGTACAGATGATTCCATCTGGTTATTAGGTTATCATAAAATAACAGCTGATTGGTTACTGAAGCCAAAAATTTTTCCGCTGGCTGTGGCCTCCCTGCCTTTTGTTGAAGGAGTTCACACATGTGATAACCACTATGTGGGGATCGTTTCGGCAGTATTTATCCACTTACTCTGTAGTAGGAAAACACAATCAACTTTGATATTTCTTGAATGTGCAGATCAATAGCCTAGTTCTTCTTTCCCGAAATTCTAAGACTGTTGGACCACTGGCGGCATTTCACAAGCTAGGTTGACATTCCCAAAATGAATTGGATGACTCAAAACCAAAACTTGCTTTTGAGCATCAATCCTGAAATACTGTTTTTTCTTTCTTCTTTGTCTCTATCTCAATTCACTGGGTGATTTCTAGAATTGTGCTTTCCTTTGAAATGTTCCTCAAGGCCATTCCAACTCAGTGGCTGGGTTAGATGTTAAGCACGTCTACAGTTAGCTTACTTGTGTTTGCAGGAAGAAATCTAACATTTGAGTACAAGGCATGGTGCTAGGGGATTTATATGATATTATCTTCATGTAATAGATGAAGATCTAGGATCAGACAGATGAAAGGACTTGTCCAAGTCACTAGTTAGTAGGTGGTAGAGATGGAGTTTGAACCTAGCCCTGCCTCACTCCAAAGCCACTTTACTGAAGAAGCAGTTAGTATGTGATCAAAAACACAAACTGCAGTGTCAGGTGCCCGTATCTAGTTGGTGGCTCTAACACTTACTGACTGTGAAATCCTAGGCAGTTTACTTAACTGCCTTGTGCTTCAGTTTTCTCACCTATATAATGGGAATCATATTAGTACCTATGTCAAAGGGTGGTTGTAAGGATGAAATGGGTAAATGTAAATGAAGTAGCCAGAATAATCCCTTCCATAAAGTAAGCGCTATATGTGTTTCTTAAATAAATAAATAAATTTTGTTCTCACCATTAGACAAAAGTGTCTTAGTTGCCATATTTTTACTTTGGAATCAATGTCACGTGTGATTTGTAATGCATATAAAAATACTTTAAAGCCAGTTGGTTTTTCTTGACAATAGTGCCAGAACAAGGCAGGCTAGAATTTGAATGCAGAAATTAAAAACTTTAAAGCCAGTGTGTTTCCTACTACCTCAGGCACAGAATGGGATACTTTAGGGAGTTCCAGAGGAAGAAAAACCCGCTAAAAGTATTAACTCTAAGGATAACATTTATACAAGCTTCTTAGACTTTTCAGGGATTACCCATGAGTGATCAGGGATTTTCTTTGCATATTGAGACTTAAAAATTGAATATGACTTCAAATAAAAGACCAGGGACAATGCATATATATCTGTATTCACTAGACATTTTTCTTTTCCTTTTTTGTCTCTTGCCATTAACAAAGCTTCTCTTTTCTTATTCATTTTAACTCCCTTATCTTTTGTTTTTACAATAAGAGGTTTTAAATGTTTTAAATTGGTCACATATAAGCCATTTTTTATTGACTGCATCAGTTCTGAATCAGTGTGCTATAAATAAGCACAAAGCTGGAATAAATTTCATTAGCAAGTAAACATAATGTGTATCACAGAACACTTCACATAAATTCCCTTCTGTGCTTGTCAAGCAAGGACTCAAGTAATGCTTATCTCTGCAAGCTGCACCAAGATTCATAAATTGCTTCACAGAATGAGGAAATATTCAGTAAACACAGACAGTTAATAACCATGTTCCCAAAAGACTAGAATGGAACTCCCATACATTTTCAAAGAGTTAAGGAAAAGTGCTTGTCCTTGTTTTGTCCTTAAAGGCTCTGCCTCTGGGCACTGTGAATAGGTGTGATGGGCTCAGTTTGGTGGGGAAAAGAGACATATAAGCTCCAAATTCATCATTTTATATGTGTGTGTGGATGGTATATTTTCCCTTCCTGGAACAGATGCTTCATTTTTCTGGAAACTAACACCCCTGTCTTCCATTGATGAATCCAATCTTCCCCACTTTCAGTCCATATGGTTTGGGTGGAGTTGGTTTACTCCTCCTGCTTCAGGGGTGGAATCTGACTCAGACCTGGACAGTCAGCAAATTCTGTGCCCTTGCCCACAATGCTTGGTCCAGGGGTGAGCAGGTGATCTAACAGGCCAATAAGACTCAATTTGGGGCCTTCTCTTGGAATTATTAGGGAAGAAAACTCCCTGTAGGCTTGCAGCTAGAGTAGTCCCAACTGCTTGGAATTAAGGCAGTTCAAAGAAAAATGCCTGGAAATGAAGGAATCATCTGTGAAGACATCATTGAGCATCTTGATCCAGTCATGTTGGAAGACTCTATCTCCAAACTTTTCATTAATGTGAGGGAATAATAGCACATTCCTTCTTTAAAGTTATTAATTTGGTATTTTTCTTATTTCTTAAGCCAGTTTGAATTGGTTTCTATCACTTGCAGTGAAAGGGTCATCATTAATAAGAATGTGTTATAAAAAGGACCATTATATGAACAAAAGGTCTTGGGGCATCCTGGAGGGAGAGACTAAGGGGTGAAACTTTAATTGAGCTTTGAAGGATGTATAATATTTAGCAAGAGGAGTATGGTAGGCAAAGCCATTTCAGAGAAAAAGAGTAGCATGTGCCAAAAGGAAGGACATCTCAAGGAATGTGAGAACAGCATTGTGGTGAGGAGTGATGAGAGATGTGGCTGGAGAGATGGCTGGAGCTCAGTTGTCTAGGGCGTTATGCACCATGCTAAGACCTTGGACCATGTGAGCCATAGGAAGAATGATGTGTTAGATGTGCCCATTGGATTACTGACTATGGCAGTGGAATGGGGTGTGCATTGGTGTGTGGAGACCTGTAGGCAGGAAAGCTGATTTGGAGACTATAACAACAGCTCAGGAAAGAAAGAAAATATACACAGACTAAAGTAAGTAAATATATGGCATAATGCTGTCTTTTCCAAATCCTGCATCTAAAGCAGACACTGCTAATTGACCACCCTCCCCTCCCCCAACCCCTGCTCTGCTGCCAGCCTGCTTCCCAATTTAGTATTCTCAGCACAGTATTCCAGACAGCCATTCCCAATCATTTGTTGATACTGCCACTCAATTAGAAACCTACATGCTGTTCCAGACCATCTGGCAAGTAGTCGATATGGGTGCTGTAATGAGACTGGAATTCTCTTGCGTTGACTCTTGCTTTAGGTTCTTTGGGTTGTATCATAGAATAAGAACGTTTCTTCTTTGACTGGTAGAAGTAAATGGATGAGTGTTTGTCGAGCAGGAAAAATATTTTGAGTGAAATCCCAGCCTTTAAGGGAGGCTGCAACTTTTCTTCTCTCAATGCAAACAACAGCTCCGGCCTGACGACCAAAACAAAGTTGATGGACTCCATGGGGGCCACTGTCTGGCTCAGCTACTTTTAATGGGATGTGAGACATGTGCATTTCCTTGAGGTCACAGCTTTAAATCTGACCTGTGGCCATAAGAACCACTGTCTGACAGCTCCTTGGCAGCCGCTGTGAAATGAGTTATCGGTCTCTGGACCATTTCTAGTAGCATGAGTCTACTTGAGCAAAGCTGTTCTGGAGTTACTACTGGAGAGGGAGTGCTAAACTGAAAGGCAAAGGAATAAATGGAGACAGAGCTGCTCCATCCACACAGCAGAGATGTTTTCCTACAGCCACCTCAAGACCCATTGGGTTAAAGGCTACAGTGAGAGTATTCACTGGAGAAAGGACACTGCCAGGCAGTGAGAGGTGTGTTCTTTTACTGGCTCAAATATTCACAAAACAGGAGCCTGAGTGGTTTTGGAGTTGAGAGAAGTGGCCCGCTGCCCAGATAGCAGAGAGGAGCTGTTTCTCCTAGATCCATCGGATAAGGATCTTTAGAATCACATCAAGTTCGTATTCTAATTACAGAAGAGATATTGCTCATTTCAACAGAACCAGAGGCCATGTAAGAAGGAGTCTGGGTCTTGGATGCAAAGGTTTGAACTTTCAGAAGGCTTCCCTCATTCTGCTTGTTAGGACAGGTTTCTTGTTGTTGCTCATGTGGAAAGGAAAATACACAATTATTTTCGGGAATCCAGTGTTTTTCAATAAAGAAAGTGGGTCTAAAGTGGGGAATGATAGGGGATTTCAAAAGCCTGACAGTATCTGTGTTTTCAGAAATTCAAAGGAAACCTCTATGTAATATATATAACAAGAATTACCATTTATCAAACAAGAACAAAATGCCAGCACTCTCTGTTTGACCTCATTTACATTCCTCAGCCATGAGAGGTACTTACCATTACTTCTTTAATTTTACAAATGAAATAACTGAGAGTTTTAAAAAGTAACTTACCTAGGCTACACCTTTTAAAGTGGTGAAGCCTGGATTTAATCAAACATCTCTCTTCTGTTTTCACTCTACTTTGATACCTTGGGAGAGAAAATAGCTTGATCTGGAACAGATATCCCTAACCAGGATGAAATAGAATGATGTAAGTACTTAATGTACTTACATAATGTACTTACTGCTTAGCACATTACAGGTATTCCCTTAATGAATCCTCAGAATAAGACTATGCATTGGGTTCTATTACTTACCCATTTCACAGATGAGGAAATTTAGCGATTTCAGTAACTTGCCAAGGCCTCCCAACCAATAAGTGATGGAGCTGGGGTTAGGATTCCCGTCCACCTTACTCCAAAGCACATACTTGTTTGTTATTTTTTTTAATTGAAGTATGATTGATTTACAATATTGTTTTAGTTTCTGGTATACAGCAAAGTGATTCAGTTATACATGTATATACACTCTTTTTAAAAATATTCTTTTACACTATCATTTATCATATTGAATATAGTTCTCTGTGCTATACAGTAGGACCTTGTTGCTTATCCATTCTATATATAATAGCTTACATCTGCTAATCCCAAGCTCCCAAACCATTGCTCTCCAACCTTCTCCCCCTTGGGAAGGTCAGGTCTGTTCTCTATGTCCATGAGTCTGTTTCTGTTTCATAGATAGCTTAATTTGTGTCATATTTTAGATTCCATATATATGTATATTCTTTTTCAGATTCTTTTCCATTATAGTTTATTATAAGATATTGAATATAGTTCCCTGTGCTGTACAGTAGGACCTTGTTTATCTATTTTATATGTAGTATTTTGTATTTCAAAGCACATACTCTTAACCACTGAAGCTGGTATGGTACAGAGACCTATTAGTAGAGGTACATGAGATTATCTTAGGGGGCATATAAACAAATATCTTAAAAATAGTTATTTAAATTAACGCATGCAAGACTGCCTTTTCTAGTGGCAGATATACAGTATTTCTATTTTAAAATTGATTTATTGAAGTTAAGTGAGTTGATTTAAATAAAATATTAAGTGAATAATAATGTGGCACATGGAGGTGGTTGAAATGGGCAAGATGGTTTGTGAAAGACTGAGGTTTGGGTGTCACTGCAGTGTGCTTAACTGCTTTTCAAGGTGACTTAGCATGCTCTAGGCTGAGGAGTGGGAGTTGCAGTGCAGGGCTGCAGGTACTACCCCAGGGTGGGGAGTCCCTTCCCAGAGTCAGGAGGGGCCCCACTGCCTGGAGGCCTTGAAAGAAAATGCAGATCTTCCTGTTAGCTCTTTGCCTTGGTTTCTTGAATGTTCTATTCTGTGGGCGGGTGTCCATGATTATTGAGTCTGTTTCACTTTTTAAATTCGACTCGAATGTCCACAGTCAGTTTAAGTCCCTCCTCCTCCATGAAGCTTTCCTTGGAATCCCTACTGCCTTAACTGTCTGTACCCCAAAACCTGGTTTTTCACAGTGCTGTTTGGTAATGGGCTGTTATTGTTACTCTGTTAATTGTGATTAAAAATGACAAATATATTTCGGATCGTGTACTAACTCTGAAATATGGCTAGTGGCTATTTAAGTGCTGCCTTGGAGAGGATTCTGAGATTGCATGTGAAATCAGTAGAAAAGGATAGCATGATTGATTAGTAATGTCCGTCATGGGGTAAGTTAGGTGAGAAGAAACACGCATTCTGCACGTTTGTCATCCCTGACTGTTGATTCTCCAGCTAGATGATAGCTCTCTGAGGAAATGATCCATGGCTGCTTCATACATTGCATTTCCCTCAGCATGTAGCATGTTAATAGATTCACTGATTCTGTCTCTCAATAACGATGAAGACTGAATCTGGAATTCCAAGAGAATCAAAAACCACCTATGTTACATTTCACTACAGATTGCAGGTGTAGAATCTGGACTTCTGGTATGAAGACAAGGTAACTGCTTACCAGAGAGCAACTGCCCTTTTCTTTCTCCCTACGCTAAAGTCCAGCAAGTACTGAATAAGGGGTTTAAGGATGGGGGTGGGTGGAGAGGAGCCAGGGAAAGAATGCATCAGAAAAGCAATGTCTTTAGACCAAAACGAGCTTGCACAGAAACATTGGGAGACAGTTTTTCCCCATACGTGAATTGAGTCATGGTCAATCATTTTTTTATGTGATCTAACATCTCCCTGGTTTTCTCTATGATTCCATTATTTATTTCCAAGAGCGGATGGCCAACGGGTGGGAATGGTTGGTTCCCTAGTCATCTTTGCTTGAGATTTCATCAATACCATGGTAGGATAAAGAGCAGCCGTGGCCAGGATCCATTCACAGTGGGATATTGATCTAGACCAGTGCCTACACTGGACCCAGAGGTATCACATCATAACTGGGGAAAAAATGATGTGCAGACAGAATCTTGTATATTCATCTGGTTTAGGCACTCCCTGAACAAATTGTGAAGGCTCTGCTCATCTCTTCTTTGACTCTGCTCTATCTGTTCTCTTCGCTCTCCTGAGATGTTTACCACCCTCAGGGTAGGGCCCTCTTGGGAAAATACAATCTGTTCCTTCTCTCTTTTCCTCCTTTGCAAATGCACCCAACATCCTGGGTCACATTTCTTCAGAGTCTTTGCTTTTAACTTGTTGACTCTGTGCCATTTAGAATAAGTTATTCTCAGAGAGCTCATGCATTTTCCCTTCTCAGTGGCACTTCTAAGCATAATGCTTTATTTTTGATGGCTTGCTTGTTTTTAAGGTCATGGAATCAGGCTCATGGTGTGAATCTCAGGCAGTGTGATACACCAGAGGAGGAGGTACTTTGGGTTTTAGAGGTTCCCATTGAATCAGACAGTGAAGCAGCTCATTCTGTCTCAATACTTCTAGGCAGTGGATCTCAACCGCATCCCTAACAGAAGTGGGCTGTCAAATGATGATCAGTAAAGATGCTTGAGCTGATTTTTTCCTATGGTTAAAGTCATGCCTGCTGGATTGTAGAGTTAAGTAGGTCATGCACTGCTACAGAGAGTTGAGTATGACTGGGTGCAAAGAAAAGAAAAGACACGTAGTATACCATTAAGCTGATACTGAAAGGGGCTGTATGTGTACTGAAACACGAAGAAAAATGATCTTGTGCTCCTAGGTGAAAGGCAGAGTGAAGGCAGTAAGTGGTTTCACTCAAATACCTGTTGAAATTCACTATCCTAGAGCACTATGTATCTTGAGACTAGCTTGACACCTGGTATAAGGAAGGCACTCGAGCGGCTTTGTAATCTAAGGAGTAAGACTGAAGTTATTTCCTGCTACTTATACACATAGGCCCACATATATGGTAAATTTTTTTTGACAGCATTCCTTTTTTAAAATTAATTTTTGTTGGAGTATTGTTGATTTACAATGTTGTTAGTTTCAGGTAAACAGCAAAGTGAATCAGTTATACATATATCCACTCTTTTTAAGATTCTATTCCCATATAGGTCATTACAGAGTGTTGACTAGAGTTCCCTGTGCTATACTGTAGGTTCTTATTAGTTATCTATTTTATATATAGTAGTGTTATATGGTAATCTTGAATGTTTGGTGATCCTGCATTTTCTTCAAAAAGCATAAGATAAAAAAAAAAGGTTTTTGGTCCAATTGAACATACACACTTCTTCGAATATACATGAAATAGTTATTGATCTACAAATAAAATTTATTTAGGTTATTCCACATACATAAGTCAAGAGGTAATATTAATTTAGAAGTACTTCTTTTCCACTTTAAAATTTTTGACACAATTTTATTCAAACTCCTCAGATACGTTTTTGATATTAGTGTCTTTGACATTGTTCCCTCTTCTCCTGTTGCTATACTTACTTTCCAACAATTTATGTTGTTCAAAGGAAACTTAGGCTGTTGCCCAAAGATATTTCATCGTTGACAGTATAACAGTAAATTATGCAGAACCCCATTGACACCAATTGGCCTAATGCTGGTTCTGGAATCCATTAATTCTTTGTTTCAAGAATCCTTTTGGTTGTTTAGAAAACACTGCTTTTAGTGATGGAGCCATCAATTGAGCATAATTTTTTTCTTGGGCTTCCCCATCAAGTAATAGAATATAACAAGAAGCTTTCTTCTCGGATTCACTTTTGGGCACTAGTCGGTCTAGAGAATTATGAGGAGTGGCTGGGAGCTGGTGTAGGAGGATCAGAACAGGGAAGAAAGCCATGGGGTGCAGTCCAGCCGTGGGTTGGATTGTGAAGACTTTGGGGGCACAGAGCTAGAAGAGATGGTAGAGATGATGGAATTCAACACCTTCATAAATTAGAAAAGAAACACACAAAAAGTCTAGGGGAGGCTCGTGTGCCAGCATATGATTCTTTTTTTTTTTTTTTTGACTTCAAACTCTTAACCATGGTACTGTCTGTCCTCCAGAGAAATCCATGTGATTCTTGGTCTTGCTTGTTCACTATGAACACTTAGGCTAGAAATTTAGCTTCTATGAACCTGAGCTTCATTATCTTCAAAATGAGGTAATAATACTCATGGTGATTTTGTGAGCAGAGATGAAAATAATGTATGGAAAGTGCTCATCACTATTTCTGACACAGTAGCTCAATAGACAGTAGCTACTACTATTATTATCACTAGAGTTATTATTATTTTGTATTTTTAGGTCTTTTCCTAGGCATTGAGTGCCCTCCTGGTCCCCTTTTCCAATCCCTTCTGACCTAGACCCACTATACTTTGATACTAAACATATAATGAAAATTTAAAATAAAAGAATTCATCTATGGTGTTAAATGAAGTTGTATTACATTATTAACAACAGCTCCCTTTCCTTTACCAGAACTTTATCCATCCTTTATGACTCAGATAAAATACCACCTTTTTCAGGAAGTTGCCCTGTCCCTGCCAAACTGAGGTAGTGATGCTCTGAATGCTGGGAATGTGTGATAAAGGTGAGATGGTGTGTGTGTGTGTTAATTCAAACCTAGAGCATAGCAAAAAGTATCAACCAAATGCTGTGATTTAGCCACTTGACAGTTTGACTTGAAAGAAAAGAAAATGGGGTATTTTCTTTGCTGCAGTGCATTAGCAGGACATCCCGAAGCTCAAATTCTTTTATTTATCTTCCTCATTTGAGAAAATGAGCTCAGCTCCTGACAGAAGTACTAAATTAGATATTGGTAAAAGCTGGTCATCAGGGTTCCAATTAGCAGTGTCTTGCTGCTCTCACCGAGTACCTGTAATTAATAGAGATGCTAGCAGGGGCCTGGAAATGCCAGCGTGGCATTCTCCAAAAATATGGCAACTAATATTTTCTTGTCCTAGCTGAAAAGCATAATTTAAAATATCTTTTTGAGGAGGGACCTTAAGATGGTGGGGTAGTAAGATGTGGAGATCACCTTCCTCCCCACAAATACATCAAACATACATCTACATGTGGAACAACTCCTATAGAACACCTACTGAATGCTGGCAGAGGACCTCAGGCTTCCCAAAAGGCAAGAAACTCCCCACGTACCTGGGTAGGGCAAAAGAAAAAACAGAGACAAAAGAATAGGGATGGGACCTGCACCTCTGGGAGGGAGCTGTGAAGGAGGAAAAGTTTCCACACACAAGGAAGCCCCTTCACTGGCAGAGATGCTGGGTGGGTGGAGGGGAAGCTTCGGAGCCATGGAGGAGAATGCAGCAATAGGGGTGCAGAGGGAAAAGCGGAGAGATTCCCACACAGAGGATCGGTGCTGACCAGCACTCACCAGCCCCAGAGGCTCGTCTGCTCACCGCTGGGATTGGTGGGGGCTGGGACCTGAGGCTCTGGCTTCAGAGGTCAGATCCCAGGGAGAGGACTGGGGTTGGCTGGGTGAACACAGCCTGAAGGGGGCTAGTGCACTACAGCTAGCCGGGAGGGAGTCTGGGAAAATGTCTGGACCTACCCAAGAGGCAAGAGACCATTGTTTTGGGGTGTGCAAGGAGAGGGGATTCCTTCCCTGTGTGCCCACAGAAGGCAGAGCACCACCTACACAAGCTCCAGAGCCAGGGGCGTGCTGCGGCTATCAGCTCAGGCCCCAGATATGTGCATGAAATGCTAACGCTGCTGCTGCTGCAGCCACCAAGAATTCTGTGTGCAGGCACAGGTCACTATCCACACCACCCGGGAGCCTGTGCAGCCCGCCACTGCCAGGGTCCCGTGATCCATGGACAACTTCCTCAGGAGAACACATGGCATGCCTCAGGCTGTTGCAACATCATGCCAGCCTCTGCTGCCACAGGCTCACCTTGCATTCCAATTATAACTACTGTACCACTCCCTCCCCCAGGCCTGAGTGAGCCAGAGCCCCCTAATCAATCAGCCTCTGCTTTAACCCGTACTGTCTGGGCGGGAGCAGAAGTATGAGAGCAACCTACACACAGAGGTGGGGCCAAACCCAGAGCTGAACCCCAGGAGCTGTGCGAACAAAGAAGAGAAAGGGAAATTTCTCCCAGCAGCCTCAGGAACAGTGGATTAAATCCCCACAATCAACTTGAGGTACACTGCATCTGTGGAATACCTGAATAGAAAACGAATCAACCCAAAATTGAGGTGGTGGATTTTGGGAGCAACTGTAGACTTGGGGTTTGCTGTCTGAGACTGACGTGTTTCTGATTTTTATGTTTATCTTAGTATAGTTTTTAGCGCTTGTTATCATTGGTGGATTTGTTTATTGGTTTGGTTGCTCTCTTCTTTTTTTTTAAATTTTCAAATTTTAATTATTTTATTTTATTTATTATTATTTTTTTTTCCTTCTTTTTTTCTCCCTTTTCTCTTGAGCTGTGTGGCTGACAGGGTTTTGGTGCTCTGGCCTGATGTCAGGCCTGAGCCTCTGAGGTGGATGAGCCGAGTTCAGGGCATTGTACCACCAGAGACCTCCAAGGCCCATGTAATATCAATTGGCAAGAGGTCTCCCAGAGATCTCCATCTCAATGCCAAGACCCAGATCCACTCAACGACCAGCAAGCTCCAGTGCTGGATGCCCCATGCCAAACAACTAGCAAGACAGGAACACAAACCTACCCATTAGGAGAGAGGCTGCCTAAAATCATACCAAGTTCACAGACACCCCAAAACGCACTACCAGATGCAACCCTGCCCACCAGAACACAGGCAACAGGCCCATCCACCAGGAAGCCTACACAAGCCACTGAACCAACCATACCCACTGGGCAGCAGACACCTAAAACAATGGGAACTATGAACCTGAACTATGAACTGCTATGAGCCTGTGAAAAGGAGACCCCAAACACAGTAAGTTAAGCAAAATGAGAAGACAGAGAAATATGCAGCAGATGAAGGAACACGGTAAAAACTCCATGAGACCAAACAAATGAAGAGGAAATAGGCAATCTACCTGAAAAAAATTCAGAGAAATGATAGTAAAGATGATCCAAAATCTTGGAAATAGAATAGAGAAAATACAAGAAACATTTAACAAGGACATAGAAGAGCTAAAGAGCAAAGAAACAGTGATGAACAACACAATAAAGGAAATTAAAAATTCTCTAGATGGAATCAATAGCAGAATAACTGAGGCAGAAGAACAGATAAGTGACGTGGAAGATCAAATAGTGGAAATAGGAGGGGAGGAAAGAGGATGGCAGAAGAGTAAGACACGGAGATCACCTTCCTCCCCACAGATACATCAGAAATACATCTACACGTGGAACTGATAAAGAAAAAAGAACGAAAAGAATTGAGGACAGTCTCAGAGACCTCTGAGACAACATTAACCGCACCAACATTCGAATTAAATGGGTCCCAGAAGAAGAAGAGAAAAAAGAAAGGGACTGAAGAAATATTTGAAGAGATTATTGTTGAACACTTCCCTAATATGGGAAAGAAAATAATCAAGTCCAGGAAGCACAGAGTCCCATACAGGATAAATCCAAGGAGAAACACACCAAGACACATATTAATCAACCTATCAAAAATTAGAAACAAAAAAATAGTAAAAGCAGCAAGTGAAAAGCACAAAATAACATACAAGGGAATCCCCATAAGGTTAACAGCTGATCATTCAGCTGAAACTCTGCAAGCCAGAAGGGAGAGGCGAGACGTATTTAAAGTGATGAAAGGGAAGAAACTACAACCAAAATTACTCTACCCAGCAAGGATATCATTCAGATTCGACGGAGAAATTAAAACCTTTACAGACAAGCAAAATCTAAGAGGATTCAGCACCACCAAACCAGCTTTAAAACAAGTGCTAAAGGAACTTCTCTAGGCAGGAAACACAAGAGAAGGAAAAGACCTACAAATACAAACCCCAAACAATTAAGAAAATGGTAATAGGAACATACATATCGATAATTACCTTAAATGTAGATGGATTAAATGCTCCAACCAAAAGATAAAGACTGGCTGACTGGATACATAAATGAGATCCATGTATATGCTGTCTACAAAAGACCCACTTCAGACCTAGGGACACAAACAGACTGAAAATGAGGAGATGGGAAAAGATATTCCAATCAAATGGAAATCAAAAGAAAGTTGGAGTAGCAATTCTCATTATCAGAAAAAATAGTTATAAAGCAGAAACTAACACACTATTGTAAAGCAATTGTACTCCAATAAAGATGTTAAAAAAATATATACCTAGAAAAAATAGACTTTAAAATAAAGACTATTACAAGAGACAAAGAAGGACACTACGTAATGATCAATGGATCAAACCAAGAAGAAAACATAACAATTGTAAATATTTATGCAGCCAACAGAGGAATACTTCAATACGTAAGGCAAATAGTAACAGCCATAAAATGGGAAATCGACAGTAGCACAATGATAGTAGGGGACTTTAACACCCCACTTTCACCAATGGACTGATCATCCGAAATGAAAATAAATAAGAAAACACAAGCTTTAAATGAAATATTAAACAAGATGGACTTCTTTGGTATTTATAGGACATTCCATCCAAAAACTACAGAATACACTTTCTTCTCATGGAAAATTCTGCAGGATAGATCATATCTTGGGTCACAAAACAAGCCTTGGTAAATTTAAGAAAACTGAAATCATATCAAGTATCTTTTCTGACCACAACACTATGAGACTAGATATCAGTTAGAGGAAAAAAACTGTAAAAAATACAAACACATGGAGGCTAAACAATATGCTACTAAATAACCAAGAGATCACTGAAGAAATCAAAGAGGAAATCAAAAAATACCTAGAAACAAATGACAATGAAAACATGATGACCCAAAACCTATGGGATGCAGCAAAAGCAATTCTAAGAGGGAAGTTTATAGCAGTACAATCCTACCTCAAGAAAGAATAAAAATCTCAAATAAAGAACCTAACCTTACACCCAAAGCTGTTAGAGAAAGAATAAGAAAAACCCCAAAGTTAGCAGAGGGAAAAAAATCAAAAAGACCAGATCAGAAATGAATGAAAAAGAAATGAAACAATAGCAAAGATCAATAAAACTAAAAGCTGGTTCTTTGAGAAGATAAACAAAATTGATATACCACTAGCCAGACTCATCAAGAAAAAAAGGGAGAAGACTCAAATCAACAGAATTAGAAATGAAAAAGGAGAAGTAACAACTGACACAGAAGAAATACAAAGAATCATGGGAGAATACTACAAGCAACTATATGCCAATAAAATGGACAACCTGGAAAACTGTGATTAAAAATCTTCCAACAAAAGCCCAGGACCAGATGGCTTCACGGGCAAATTCTATCATACATTTAGAGAAGAGCTAACACTTATCCTTCTCAAACTCCAAAATCTAGCAGATGGAGGAACACTCCCAAACTCATTCTATGAGGCCACCATCACCCTGATACCAAACCCAGATAAAGATGTCACAAAAAAAGAAAACTACAGGCCAATATCACTGATGAACATAGATGCAAAAATCCTCAACAAAAGACTAGCAAACAGAATCCAACAGGACGTTAAAAGGATCATACACCATGATCAAGTAGGGTTTATCCCAGGAATGCAAGGATTCTTCAAAATATGGAAATCAATCAGTGTGATACACCATATTAAACTGAAGGATAAAAACCATACCATAATCTCAATAGATGCAGAAAAAGCTTTTGACAAAATTCACCATGCATTTATGATAAAAGCTCTCCATAAAGTAGGCATAGAGGGAACTTACCTCAACATAATAAAGGCCATATATGACAGACCCACAGCCAACATCGTTCTCAATGGTGAAAAACTGAAACCATTTCCTCTAAAATCAGGAACAAGACAAGGTTGCCCACTCTCACCACTATTATTCAACATAGTTTGGGAAGTTTTAGTCACAGGAATCAGAGAAGAAAAAGAAATAAGAGGAATCCAAATTGGAAAAGAAGAAGTAAAACTGTCACTGTTTGCAGATGACATGACACTATACATAGAGAATCCTAAAGATACTACCAGAAAACTACTAGGACTAATCAATGAATTTGGTAAAGTAGCAGGATACAAAATTAATACACAGAAATCTCTTGCATTCCTATACACTAATGATGAAAAATCTGAGAGAGAAATTAATGAAACCCTCACATTTACCACTGCAACAAAGAGAATAATATACCTAGGAATAAACCTACCTAAGGAGACAGAAGACCTGTATGCAGAAAACTATAAGACTCTGATGAAAGAAATCAAAGATGATACAAGCAGCTGGAGAGATATACTATGTTCTTGGATTGGAAAAATCAACATTGTGAAAATGACTATACTACCCAAAGCAATCTACAGATTCAGTGCAACCTCTATCAAACTACCAATGGACTTTTTCACAGAACTAGAACAAGAAAATTTTTCAATTTGTATGCATACACAAAAGACCCCAAATAGCCAAAGCAATCTTGAGAAAGAAAAATGGAGCTGGAGGAATCAAACTCCCTGACTTCAGACTACACTACAAAGCTACAATAATCAAGACAGTATGATTCTGGCACAAAAGTAGAAATATAGATCAGTGGAACAGGGTAGAAAGCCCAGAGTTAAACCCATGCACATATGGTCACCTTATCTCTGATAAAGGAGGCAAAAGTATACAATGGAGAAAAGACAGTCTCTTCAAAAAGTGATACTTGGAAAACTGGACAGGTACATGTAAAAGAATGAAATTAGAACACTTCCTAATACCATATACAAGAATAAACTCAAAATGGATTAAAGACCTAAATGTAAGGCCAGACACTATAAAACTGTTAGAGGAAAACATAGGAAGAACATGGTTTTTTAAAAAAATAAATTTATTTTGGGGCTGCATTGGGTCTTCATTGCTATGCATGGGCTTTCTCTAGTTGCAGCAAGCGAGGGCTACTCTTAATTTTGATGCACAGGCTTCTCATCACTGTGTCTTCTGTTGTTGCAGTTGCAGAGCACGGGCTATAAGTGCACGGGCTTCAGTAGATGTGGCACGTGGGCTCAGTAGTTGTAGCTCATGGGCTGTAGAGTAGTTGTGGTATACAGGCTTAGTTGCTCCACTGCATGTTGGATCTTCACGGACCTGGGCTCGAACCCGTGTCTGCTGCATTGGCAGTCAGATTCCCAACCTCTGTGCCACCAGGGAAGCCCCAAAGAACATTCTTTGACATAAATCACAGCAAGATGCTTTATGACCCATCTCCTAGAGAAATGGAAATAAAAACAAAAATAAACAAATGACAGCTAATGAAACAAAAGCTTTGGTATAGCAAAGGAAACCATAAACAAGATGGAAAGACAATCTGCAGAATGGGAGAAAATACTTGCAAATGAAGCAACTGACAAAGGATTAATCTCCAAAATTTACAAGCAGCTCATGCAGCTCAATATCAAAAAAACAAACAACCCAATCCAAAAATGGGCAGAAGACCTAAATAGATATCTCTCCAAAGCAGATATACAGATTGCCAACAAACACATGAAAGGATGCTCAACATCACTAATTATTAGAGAATTTCAAATCAAAACTACAGTGAGTTATCACCTCACACTGGTCAGAATGGACATGATCAAAATATCTACAAACAGTAAATGCTGGAGAGGGTGTGGAGAAAAGGGAACCCTCTTGCTCTGTTGGTGGGAATGTAAATTGATACAGCCACTGTGGAGAACAGTATGGAGATTTTTAAAAAAACTAAAAATAGAAATACCATATGACCCAGGATTCCACTTCTGGGCACATACCCTGAGAAATCCATAATTCAAAAAGAGTCATGTACCACAGTGTTCATTGCAGCACTATTTACAATAGCCAGAACATGGAAGCAACCTAAGTGTCCATCGACAGATGAATGGATGAAGAAGATGTGGCACTTATGTACAATGGAATATTACTCAGGTATAAAAAGAAACAAAATTGAGTTATTTGTAATGAGATACAAATAATGTATCTGGATGGACCTAGACTCTGTCATACAGAGTGAAGTATGTCAGAAAGAGAAAAACAAATACCCTATGCTAACACATATATATGGAATCTAAGAAAAAAGAAAGACAAGAAAAAATGGTTCTGATGAACCTAGGGACAGGACAGGAATAAAGACACAGATGGAGACAATGGACTTAAGGACACGGGGAGGGGGGAGGGTAAGCTGGGACGAAGTGAGAGAGTAACTGACATAAATACACTACCAAATGTAAAATAGATACCTAGTGGGAAGCAGCTACATAGCACAGGGAGATCAACTCGGTGCTTTGTGACCACCTAGAGGGGTGGGATAGGGAGGGTAGGAGGATGATGCAAGAGGGAGGGGATATATATACACATATAGCTGATTCACTTTGTTAAGCAGCAGAAACTAACACAACATTGTAAAGCATATACTCCAAGAAAGATGTTAAAAAAAATAAAAACATATTTTTGTTTTTATTTGAACTGCTTTGTGTGGAATAATCGATAGCGTGCTTCCATGAAGCTGGGTTCTCAGAGGCCACATTCTGAAGGCCGTGTCTCTTCACCCAGAGTTTAAGTGCTAGTGACCAAAGAAGCAATTTAAAGGAGGGACAGGAGAGGCTGGCTGGTGGCTCCCTTTCCTGCCACCCCTCCATCACCCTTATTCTGAGCTAGGAGAGTCCTTTTCCTCTTGACTCCCACCAGCCTTCAGTGATGAATGCTCAAACCTTCTAGCGTTAGCCCTTGCCTGCTTTTGAAGATCAGCTTAACTAATGTTTATTGAGCGCTTACTGTGTTCAAAGCACTGGGATAGTTTCTGTGGCCTCTGCCTTTAAACAAAATTATAGTCTCCTAGGCTGAGAATATTGCACGCGTAGGGTAAGAGGAAGTAAAATGAGGATGAGTCAGTTTCTTTCTTTCTTTTTTTGGCTTATCCTGGTATGTATGTATGTATGTATTTGTATTGGATAAATATGACATGTAACTGTAAATTTAAGGTGTACATAGTGTTCCTTGGATACATTTGTATATGGTGATTTGGTGGCCATTGCAACAATATTTATCACATTACATACTTATAGTAGAATATTATTGTCTGTGTTCAATAATCTGTACAGGGAAGTTTCTCACTGTGAACTGAGGCTAAAAGGAACCAGGTGTAAAGTTCCAGATGGAAACCATGACATAATGGTGCTGGCCTTAATCCGCCCTGCACTGCTGTTGTGCACTCTTTGAGATCCAGGGCTTAACAATACATTATCGCCAGTTGGAAACTGAAATGTGTACAGGCTCAATCTCAGTCTGTGCCATGACCCTCCCACTTCCTGTGTGATCTGGCCCTCTCCTGACTCCAGCCTCAACTCGCAATAGACTCCACTTTTCTTCCTCCACTGCGGGCACAGTTCAATAGGCTGAGCTCTTCTGGCCTCAAGTTCTGATGTGTCTGCCTCTAATTTCCCACCTTTCCAATCTCAGCTAACATACCACATCTGCATGGAGGCTTTTCTGGAACACTCCACCAAAGAACCCTCTCCCAGTTGCTCTTCATCCCACTACCCTGTTTTATTTCCTTCTTAGTGCTTTATCTATAACTATTTTGCTGATTTATTGTTTTACTTGTTCTGCCCTCACCCCCCACGAAAATGTAAGTCCATGCAATGTAGAGCTGGGTACTAATTCCAGAAGGAGTCAGGGCTGGGGCTGAGTGGGGTGCGCAGCCACCCTTTGACCACCATGTCTATCTGCCTTATGGTTTTGCTTTCACTCTTCTTCCTTCGACATCTTTTCCTCACAGTCCTAACAATTGTCCCATTGATATCTTAATACAAAAGGAGCTGTTTTTAGATTATGTGCTCAGGAGTGTCTTCTTCTGTTTCCTTCCTTAACTTATTGTCTTTGCAGGGACGTTGCCTTGCTCATTGTAGCCTCAGTACCTAGCACATTGCCTGGCACAGCACAAGTACTCAATAAATGTTAACTCAATTGCCTGCCTCATATTGGCTATGTGACTTTGGCATGTTATATGACTTCTTCAAGCATCAGTTTACCTGTAGAATATGGGAGGGAAAGGGGGAATAATGGCACCTTTATTACCGAGAGAAGGCAGAGAGATAAAGAATGCAGAGCGTTTAACATACCATGGATGATAGAATGGAAATGTCATGAGCAAAAGGGGACCCTGTGAGCCTCTGTCTCTCTTTCGGAGAAGTAACCTTAGATGCTCTGTCCCTGAGGCAGGGTCAACATTCACGGAGTCCAGAGTTTGTGCCTGATGCAACCATCAGCAGGTAAGAGGTCACTTCACTTTCAGCTAATGTATCCTTGATGAGGCCAGAGTGTAGAGTAATCCAGTAATTACCTGGTCTGAGTTCGTCCTTCTTTTAAATTTGAAAACTTTCCTTTTCCATACTGATTCCCTATTTTAACAAAATTCACAGCTTGATCTATTTTAAGGGAAAGAATAGCATAGTTGTACATCAGAATCCCCAAGCTAACACCAAATCCTTGCTTGCATGATGGAACTCCGGTAGTATAGACAGCTATAATTGCTGTCTATTAGACTTGTTTCCTTTAAGCAATAATCTTTGAATAGCAAGAAGAATGATAAATAATCTCATTTCTACAAATTATGATTAAATTAGTATTTGTTGAATATTTACCATGGGCCAGGCACTGTGCTAGGTACTTTTGTCTGTTTGTTCTAATTAATCCTCCAAATCGACCTGTGAGGTAGTTAAGGTAGTGCTTTTATCCCTGTATTATGTATAAGGAGACTAAGAACAGAGAGTTTGTGTCATTTTCCTGGGGTGTCACAGCAAATGAGTTAAAGCCAAGGCATGGCAGATTTAAAGTTCTGTACTTTTTCCTGTGAAAACCCTCTATGCCAACATAAACTTTCTTTCTGTTTGCCTGTTCTTACACCATGTGGCTGTATGAAATGGCTGAATGAATTTTAACCAAATTCAATGAATATGTTTGGGTCAACCAAGATATAAACACAGGCTATCTAACATGCTCAAAATTTACCTTAGAGACATTCTGCTTCTGATAATGCCAGATCATGTTACTTCTGACTAAAACTCTGCATGAGGACAACTTAAAGGGCTGGAGAGTATATTTAAAAATTCCAGTTGAAGGCGTAAGAGAACCACCAAGGAAGTGAGGATTTGAAAGACAAAGATCTGAAAGAGGAGAGAATCTCTTAGTGGTTATCACAGCGTTCAATGCTGCTTCTCTCCTTGGGGGTAATTTTTTTTTTTTTTTACATCTTTATTGGAGTATAATTGCTTTACAATGGTGTGTTAGTTTCTGTTGTACAACAAAGTGAATCAGCTATATATATACATATATCCCATATCCCCTCCCTCTTGAGCCTCTCTCCCACCCTCCCCATCCCATCCCTCTAGGTGGTCACAAAGCACCAAGCTGATCTCCCTGTCCTATGCAGCTGATTCCCACAAGCTATTTATTTTACATTTGGTAGTATGTATGTGTCAGTGCTACTCTCTCACTTTGTCCCACCTTACCCTTGTTTGTAGATTTTTTGATCATGGCCATTCTGACCAGTGTGAGGTGATATCTCATTGTAGTTTTGATTTGCATTTCTCTAATGATTAGTGATGTTGAGCATCCTTTCACATATTTGTTGGCAATCTGTATATCTTCTTTGGAGAAATGTCTATTTAGGTCTTCAGCCCATTTTTGGATTGGGTTGTTTGTTTTTTTGATATTGAGCTGTATGAGCTGCTTGTATATTTTGGAGATTAATCCTTTGTCAGTTGCTTCATTTGAAAATATTTCCTCCCATTCTGAGGATTATCATTTTGTCTTGTTTATGGTTTCCTTTGCTGTGCAAAAGCTTTTAAGTTTCATTAGGTCCCATTTCTTTATTTTTATTTCCATTAGTCTAGGAGGTGGGTCAAAAGGATCTTGCTGTGATTTATGTCATAGAGTGTTCTGCCTGTGTTTTTCTCTAAGAGTTTTATAGTGTCTGGCCTTACATTTAGGTCTTTAATCCATTTTGAGTTTATTTTTGTGTATGGTGTTAGGAAGTGTTCTAATTTCTTTCTTTTCCATGTAGCTGTCCAGTTTTCCCAGCACCACTTATTGAAGAGGCTTTCTTTTTTCCATTGTATATTCTTGCCTTCTTTGTCAAAGATAAGGTGACCATATTTGTGTGGGTTTATCTCTGGGCTTTTGATCCTGTTCCATTGATCTATATTTCTGTTTTTGTGACAGTACCATGCTGTCTTGATTACTGTAGCTTTGTAGTATAGTCTGAAGTCCACGAGTGTGATTCCATATTGTCTTGATTACTGTAGCTTTGTAGTTTAGTCTGAAGTCAGGGAGCCTGATTCCTCCAGCTCCGTTTTTCTTTCTCAAGATTGCTTTGGCTATTTGGGGTCTTTTGTGTTTCTATACAAATCATAAAATTTTTTGTTCTAGTTCTGTGAAAAATGCCATTTGTAGTTTGATAGGGATTGCATTGAATCTGTAGATTGCTTTGGGTAGTATAGTCATTTTCACAATATTGATTCTTCCAATCCAAGAATGTGGTATATCTCTCCATCTGTTTTGTATCTTCTTTGATTTCTTTTATCAGTGTCTTATAGTTTTCTGCATACAGGTTTTTGTCTTCTTAGGTAGGTTTCTTCCTAGGTATTTTATTCTTTTGGTTGCAGTGGTAAATGGGAGTGTTTCCTTAATTTCTCTTTCAGATTTTTCATCATTAGTGTATAGGAATGCAAGAGATTTCTGTGCATTAATTTTGTATTTTGCTACTTTACCAAATTCATTGATTAGCTCTAGTAGTTTTCTGATGGCATCTTTAGGGTTCTCTATGTATAGCGTCATGTCATCTGCAAACAGTGACAGTTTTACTTCTTCTTTTCCAATTTGGATTCTTCTTATTTCTTTTTCTTCTCTGATTGCTGTGACTAAAACTTCCCAAACTACGTTGAATAATAGTGGTGAGAGTGAGCATCCTTCTCTTGTTCCTGATCTTAGAGGAAATTGTTTCAGCTTTTCACCATTGAGAATGATGTTGGCTGTTGGTTTGTCATATATGACGTTTATTATGTTGAGGTAGGTCCTTCTATGCCCAGTTTCTGAAGAGGTTTTGTCATAAATAGGTGTTGAATTTTGTCAAAAGCTTTTTCTGCATCTATTGAGATTATTGTATGGTTTTTAATCCTCCAGTTTTTTAATATGGTGTATCACATTGATTGATTTACATATGTTGAAGAATTCTTGCATTCCTTGATTAAACTCCACTTGATCGTGGTGTATGGTCCTTTTTATGTGCTGTTGGATTCTGTTTGCTAGTCTTTTGTTGAAAATATTTGCATCTATGTTCATCAGTGATAATTGGCCTGTAGTTTTCTTTTTTTGTGACATGTTCAGAATTCTAATCACAATGAGGGCTGAAAATTGGATTTCAGAACTTGCCAAGGAAGGAAGTCCCTGGTAAAATCCTAAGGTTTCAGTAAGGATCGTAGGAATGAGTGAAATGGAAATAGATTAGCGCTCACAGTAACTCAAACCCAACTTTGAATTATCTCACTATGTGATTAGACACTGTTAGGAAAACAACATCATTCAGTCTCAGATATCTCTGTAAGTTTTATATATAATATATCATATTCAATAAAAATTTTAGGAATATAAGGTGGTTTGACCAAAACAACAGTAAACAAACCAGCAAGAGATAAAAACAGATATTGGAAACCATTCCCCCGGGTATATAGATGTTATAGTTAAAACAATTACAATTAATACATTCAAGGAATTAAGACAAGGTGGAAAATTTTGGCAGGAAACTGGAAACTATAAGAAAAGAGAACCTAATAGAAAGTTTGGAGCCAAGAGATACAGTAACTGAAATGAAGAATTAAGTGGACAAGTTGAATAGTAGGTTAGACACTGCTGATGGGGAATTTGTGAACTGGAGGATAAGAGAAAGAAAATATTCAGACTTAAACATTAAGAAAGAAAAGGATGAAAAATACACAAGAGAGTGTAGGAGACAAATGAAATGTGGTGAAATATATAAAAAAAAATATATGTAATGCGTAGACCAGAAAAAAGTAAAAGATAGTGCACAAGTAGTATTTGAAGATACAGTGATCAAGTATTTTTCTAAATTGTCAAAAATTCTCAAGTTATTGTTTCAAGTAATTGATGGAGAGCTACAAACCCTAGGCAGGAAAGCACAAAGAAGATTATACCTAGACCTATCATAATGAAACTGAGGTAAGCCAAGGACAAAGAAAAAATATTAAAAGAAGAGAGAAAAAATTACCTTCAAAAAATCAACAATAAATTGACAACTGACTCTTTAATGAAAACAATGGAAGCTCAATCCTGGTCATCTTCCCTTACTGAAGATAACAATTATCTTGAAGATGAAGTTTTGTAATTTTCATGATTATAAAAATACTTTTGCCATATATGCATGGGTCTACTAAAAATATAGCATTGTTTAAATACTTAAAACATTATTTAGTGTTTTAACTCTTTAAGTGATATTTCAGTACACTTTTTAAAACCCCAGTGTTATATTTTGGGATGTATTCATGTTGATATATAAAGTGTTAGTTCATTCTTGGACATGTCTTCTTAGCATATATACAAGAATCTCAGGATACACCTGTTAAGTGGACTTACTGAACTAATAGGTGTACACATCTTTACCACAACTATTTAAAAAATGTATACACATTTTCAACTTGACTAGTTTCACCCAATTCCTTACGAAAATGGGTGGTGAAACAATCTCTAGTTCCCCCAGTAGTGTATGAAATTCCCCATTTCTCTACATCAGAACCAACTTGGTTCTGTCAAGCTTATGTTTTTTGCCATTATTACATGTGAAATGGCATCTCATTCTTGTTTTAATTTGCATTTCTCTTATTATTCAATGAAATTTACCATTTCTTATGTTGTTATTGACCATTTAGAGGTTCTCTTCTGAAACTTGTCTATTATACTTTGTCTATTTTCTTTTTTTCCTTATTGATTTGTAGTAGTTCTGGATACGACTCCTTTGCCAGATATATTTTTTACCAATATCTTCTCTCAGATTGTGGTTTACATTTTAACTTATTTATGGTACCTTTTTGTTGAGAAAAACTATTATGTTTTAGAAAGTCAAATTTATTTATCTTTTTCCTATGGCTTGTACTTTATACACATTGCTGAAGCAGTTATTTCCTAAGTCAACATGATAAATGTATTATTCTGTATTTTCTCAAGTTTTAGAATTTTGCCTTTTTTGCATTTAGGGCTCTAATGCAGGAGGAACTGGCATACAATAATATTATAATTTATTTTGCATTATTGATATCCACTATGTATTGAACAAACCATCTTTCTTCCTTGATTAGTAATACCTTATATCATGTTACCATCTGTCTATCATCAGTCAATCAATCAAGCAATCATCTATCTAAGCATTCCTGGATTATAGTCTATTGATTGTTTATTTTCCATGTGCCAATATCACACTGTCTTAATTACTATATCTTTGTTACCTGGGGGATGAATCCTCCAACTTGTTGTTGAAAGTTGTCTCGAATACTCTTGGCCTTGCCTTTTCCAAGTGAATTTTTGATTCTTGTTGAAAAATATAGTTCTTTTTGTCTTTTGATTTCCATTTTTTGATAGAGATACTGATTCCAAGAAATATCTGTGTACTATTAAAAAATGTGAGTGCAATGATAAATGCCAATAAACACAGACATTAAAGTTGGGATAAAATAGAAGATGGTGGAGACTGTGCAAAATTGGAGAGCACATGCCCTGTCCAAAGGGGGCAGATTCTCTTCAGCTTCAACTGATATTTGCCATCTGGGAAAATAGACTTAGTGCCAAAGAAAAATGGAAATTCAAGAGAATCTGGAAAGCTGATTTTTTTTCTTGCAATATGGAATTTTCCATTTATTAAGTGTTGGTTCAGTTATTTATAAACTGTTGTATAGGCCAAAGAAAACGACTCTGAAGCCAATCCCAGGCACTTTCCTGATGTTAGACTTGAATAGTTTAAGCAGGAAAAAGGAGGATAGAAAGCTAAGATTTGAGGTGAGGAATCTTGGACCCATGATGAGACATTGAGGTGCTATCTTTGTAACCCCAGGGGATCTAGAGTATAGTCCTAAGACCCAAAGCAGTTATTCCAGTTCCACATCTATTGGCTTTGAATGTTTGAGACAGTTCTTGGGGAATTTGGCATGGGACATTTTAACAAGAGACCTCCAGATGGCAGAAGCAGTGCATTCTACCTATGCTTGTACCACTATGACTCACCCCAGCCTTGCCCTCCTCCCTCTGATTTTCAAATTAGGCTTTGTTTTCTTAAGAGCTGGTTTTGTAGTAATTAACTCACTCTTTTCCATATCAATGTTTATGTTTCTGAGATTGTATCCTAACAATGTAATATGACACAAAGTTGTCTTCTTAGAGCTTTATGTAGGAGATATTCCTTCTAACTATTAGGTACAATTTCAAAACTGCTATGTATGGACCTTTGTTAGTAGTCTTTCAAAGCCAAAGTTGCATGGTTTTGGAAAGACCAATCTATTTCTTAATCCTTTTGTAGTTCATTTGACGACTGATTCTCTTGAAGAATACACACTCTTATGACTAAAGCACCACTTAATCCACGTCTAAACTGTTATCTACGATCTAGCATAGATAATATGCTAGCCTGGCTTAAACTGGCTTCAACCCAACCTGGCATGAACTCGTGTGCCAAGAATTAACAGGTATTGAACAATGGCTAGAGTTGTTTTCATCACAGAAAAAACAAGATAGGACAGCATATGAGGGCTTTTCTCTTGTCTGATTCCTAGGTGCTAAAAAGGATTTATGCTATTTACAAGCTTTATTTGACAAAAATCTATAACACCAAGGATCACATCATTATAAGATATAAAAATATAGATATGTTCTAGGTTCCTCCCATCTTTTTTATTTTGTTTTGTTCATAGACTCCGTCTTGCTCCAGACAGATCTGGATAAAAGGGAACATTCATGCATTGCACTGACTCAAGTCAATGGTGCCTCCCTCCATTCACTAAATATTTAATTCAAGGCTCTGGGGATATAGTGACATCTTAGACAAATATAATTCATTCTCTCCTAGAGCTTACATTATATATCAAGGGGAGAGGACTGACAGTAAACATCCAAACAAACAAACAAGATCTTTTTAGATAGTGTCAAGTACTTGGAAGATAATTCAATAAAAGAATGGGGTAGAGGGAGTGTGTATATATGCAAGTGGCGTGAGGAAGACTATGTCATGTCATTTTAGGATAAAAGCTGCTTTGCATATGCCATAGTAGTGGGTACCATCATCATGTACATAAAGCACAAGTGCCAAAGTATATCCTCGTGTCCATTTAGTGGGGAACACAACATGGAACAAGTGTCTCATGGGTTTTCTAATAATATCACTGTAGTCCTTATCATCTAGTAGTAATAGTAGTAATACTAATAGTAATAATAATGCTCAAAATGATAATACTGGCTATTGTGTAGTACGTTAAGAGTGCTTTCTCATCTGTACCATGAAAGTAATGTTGAGACTTTGAAAAAATCACTTTTCTCCTTGTCATCTGTGCAAAGATGCCATTGAAACCGATGATCTCTATGGTCCCTTCCACTCTCTTTTCAAAAGCGAAGAACATTAAATCCTCTAGGTCTTTATGTGCCATCTTCTTATACTGGATTTCCCTTCTACTTGGTTATTCATTATTCATTTCATCTTCATCAGGTTTTCTTCTAATAAGTAAGTGTGTGAATCAGTTCTGAGAACTGCTTTCTTTGGCAGAGAGAAATGCCAATTCTGAGCAAGTCCTTGAGACTTTGCCAAAGAGCCAACACAATACTGGAAATGTACAGATGTTATGTAGGGTAGAAATGAGGAAGTTAGGGTGCCGAGTCTAAGAGGCTTGCGTTTGAGTCCTGATTCCCCCGCTTGCCAGGTTATGGGTCACTGGACAAACAGCTTGATCTTGATGAGATTTCATTTGTTTACTTGTAAGTTGCTGGCAATGGTAGTACCTACCACATTGGATTTTTCTAAGGTTTATGTGGAATAGTAAATGTAAAATGTCTGTTATGTAGTTCCCAATAAATGTTAGTTGCTATTATTATAATTATTTCAGTGTGTCCAAAGAACTTTAAGACTGAATATCTTTTCTTGATCAGTTTCTGATCTGAATCAAATATGAAATAATTGTAGCTGGAAGAGCCTTTGGGTCTAACCTTCAGTCTGAAGCTTAGTGGCCTTTATTCAGACCCCATAAATGATGGAAGTTTATTCTCTGCTTGATTATCTCCTGCCTTGAGCAGTTCACTTCCTCATTCCATTAATAGAATAGCTTTGGTGAGAAGATAGTACTTAAAAATAGTGGAAATAACTTGGAAAGGGAGGCAGAGTGATTATCTCACCTCTGAAGGAATTATTTGCATTTAAAATGTAGTAATTCAGTAATATTTCTCCAAAGGCTATAGTTTGATCACTAGGTTAATTCTTTTTTTGTTGTTGTTATTAAAATGAACTTTTAATTTTTGAATAGCTTTATTTAGATTCATACAAAAGTTGAAAAGAAAATTCTGCAGAGTTCCCACCTGACCCACACCCCATTGTTAACAATAAGTTAATTCTTGAAGAATATGCGTCTTCAAAGTTTGGAATCTTTGCCCGCCGAAGAACTCCCAGGCAATTTTATGTTTTAAGTTGTGAAACTCTGAACAAATATATCCATTCCCTTTAGATATGTATCTACCTCTTCTGGTGGATAGAAACAGCTGTCTAATGACTGCCTAGCAGCATTGCTCAGTGGCTGAGGACAAACTAGGCGATGGTTTCATCCAGTGGAACACCCAAGGGCAATTAGAAAAACAATGTAATTATACAAGTTAGAAATAGGTCAAGATTTGAGACAAACACTCAGATGCTTGGGAAAGTAGCTTTGGGAATTGAATGCCCCTAGAGTGAGAAGTTATTTGGGTTGGTGTGCCTGGGGGCTCTCTCTGTTTTGTTCTGAGCACTTATGCAGAAAGAAAGTAATTCTAAGCATGCTCTTTAGGTACAAGCTTGGGTGATGCTGGTTGTCAGTGTAAGTTACAGAGAGAGATAGATGATATTGGAAACAATATATAAAAGTGGTCATGAGTGTAGTCTATGGAGTTAAACTTGTGTTTGATTTCTGCTCCTCTGCTTCTTTTTTTTTTTTAAACTTGTTTATTGGAGTATAATTGCTTTACAATGATATGCTAGTTTCTACTGTATAACAAAGTGAATCAGCTATATGTATATATATATATATATATATATCCCCTCCCTGTTGCATCTCCCTCCCACCTTCCCTATCCCACCCCTCTAGATGGACACAAGGTGCTCCTCTGCTTCTTAGCTGGTCATCCTAAGCAATATTAACTACTCTGTGTCAGTATTTTTCATTTATATATATATATATATATATATCCCCATATCCCCTCCCTCTTGCGTCTCCCTCCCACCTTCCCTATCCCACCCCTCTAGATGGACACAAGGTGCTCCTCTGCTTCTTAGCTGGTCATCCTAAGCAATATTAACTACTCTGTGTCAGTATTTTTCATTCCTACATTGGTTATAATAACACTTATATGGGGTTGTACAGAGTTAATAAGATAATGAATATAAAGTGTTTAGCACAGTGCCGGGTACTTGGAACATAACTCAGAAGGATGTGATAAAACGCTAAGCCCCATCCCTTGGCTGCAATCATGTGACTTGCTATGGCTCTCCTTCCCATCCTTGAAGTTCCCTTGCAGAGTCCACACTCATGGCTCAATTGCCAAATGTACAGAGGCATTTATTTTATCTCAGGTATGTGGATTTGGACATGTGTAAGGTGGATGCTGGATTGTTGACCTGGTAGAGACTAATGTTGCCCAGTTAAGGGGTATCACTGATGGACATGTGCATTTAGGGAGCAAATCTCCCACTAATAGACTATTGATTGCCTAAGGCCTGCAAACCAGAGTAGGCATGACCCTGACCCCAGAAAAAGTTTTGTGAAACTTTGTAGGGCTGATTCATTTCAAGCACATTAAGATCCTATGGAAAATGTAATACCAGGCTTCACTATGGAGGCTTATGCTGTTGAAATGATGTGAACTTTTAGTCACATTGCACACTGAGAATGAAAATACAGTGTTAGTGGGAAAAGCTCAGGCACTGGACCCAGACAGACTTGAGTTCAAATCTTGGATCTTCTACTTACTCACCATGTGATCTTTGTCATCTTACATAAATTAATTTTCAGTTTCCTCATCTGTAAGTTGGGAATACTAATATCCACCATGCAATTTGAGTAGATCACAAGGAATGAATATAAAGCATTCCTTGGTGTATGGTATGCAGTTAATATCTAGTAGATATCATATTATTATTATTTTAAAAATTATTTTTATTGCTATTATACCCTTTAATTCTAAAACCACATTAAAGCACCCAGTCATCTTGCATAAAGGGACTATACATTACATAATATTATATATATTTATTGAGAACCATTTGAGGCTCTGTGAAGACTAAAACACTGTTGCTGTCCTTAAGGAATTTATGTTTCAGTTGAAAAGATAAACACAAAAACATCTAAGACAAAAACCCCAAAGTGCTAAACAGGAGGCAAAATGAGGAACCAGAAATTAATTCTGTGTCAGGGAAACCAAATAATTTGCAGAGGAAATGTCTGATAGTAGGATTCTGTTGTGAGGGACAGTGTGAAAAAAGGCTCAGGGGTAGGACTGTATGGGGTGTAGATGGGAAATAATAGATGGTTCGGTATGGAGGGGTGTTGTAGAAGAGGTTGGGAAATTGAGTTGAGGTTTGATCCTGAAGGGCTTTGAATATGCCAGTATAACTTTTGCAAAAATATCTTTGAAAAGAATGACTTCATTCACTTGTTCCTTCCTTTCTTCGTTCAACACCATTTTTTAATGCCTGCTCTCGGCCAGATACTACTATGGAGATAAAGCAGTGAACTGGATAAAGGCAGTGAGCTTCCAGTTTAGTGTGTGTGTGAGAGAGAGAGACCCACGAAAAAGTGATCCCATTAGGGTGTGCTGAGTGCCTCCATAGCCAGGGAGGAAGGGAAGTTCCTTGCAAGTTTGTCCTGGCCCACAATTGAGGGGTCAGAGAGTGCTCTTCAGGGGAAATGACTCTAAGCTGAGATCCAAGGGAATAAAATCAGAGTTAATTAGGTGAAAGAGGTAGAGGTAGAATATTCTGAGCAGAAGAAAGAGCATGTTTTATAGTGTAGAGGTGAGATGTCATAGTGGGTCTCAAGAAATGCAAGTGGGTTAAAAATTGGTGTGAGATGGCAGAGTTTGGAGGGATGAGGGAGTCATAGACTCTTTGGAAGTCATGCTAGAGAGTGTGGGTTTTACTTAGAGGCCCCAGAATAATTTTGAGCAATGTTTGCTTTGCATATGGAAGGGCAGAGTGTGCACTTGACCTGAGGACATTTGTATTTTAGAAAGGGAATTCTCAGCAAATTGAAGAATAGGGGTTGGAGAAAGAAAAACTGGAAGCAAGAAGACCGACTTTGAGGCTCTTGCAGTCGCCCAGACAAATGTCTGTTTACCTTTCCCCAAAGTTTACCAGAATGTGAGAGAAAGGAAGGCAACCCATTTTCCTGGATCATATCCTCACCCTGCTGATGTGCATAATGTACTTGGTTGCATGGGGTGAGGTGGGTCTCATGGTTTTTATCACATTAGGCAATGTTTCTCGCAATTGGTCAGAGGAACTGAGCCACCTGTGCTCTGTCAGGAAAGGGATCCTATCTCCTGCTATGGGGATGTTGGAAACGTGGCCTTTGCATACTTGGGCAATGTTTCCTGGATATCAGGAACCATCTCACAGAAGTATTTTAGAAGTGGTTGGATTGGTCTCTAAGAGACCCCATTTGTCTACAGAAGTGATAAGCAAGGAAAACAATGCCCATTTACTCTAATGAGATGCAAAGCCAGAAGCATCTACTCTAGAGAGATATAAGTAAGGTGGCTGATTTGACAGAGTTTGAGTGCACATGTGAACTTTTTCTTTTTCTTCTAGGAAATCAGAATAGCAAACATCATAGTACTAGAGTGTGTTGATGCAAAGCTTCCCAAATCAGAGCTTGTCTGATACCCTGGTCAAATGGAGCAGTCTCCTAGATTTGTTAGAGATGATTGGAGCTGCTTTTCTTGATCCTGTGGATGCGTAGTTTATCTTCTCTGTTGCTGGCTATTTGAGTCTGCTATGGTTGAAGAGACAGGGAGGGAAAAATGTGAATCATTGCTATTCATGCTAAGACTGACTCAGAAGTAAGACCTGGGGGCAGGCATGAAGCACATTGGATTTGAAAATCAGTTACTAGCTGGTTAGTGACTTGATTCTAGAGCCTGTTTCACTATTGTGTTAAGTATTTTTTTTTAATTGCTGCATAACAAATTACCACGCACTTAATCACTTGAAAGAACACAAATTTATTATCTCAAAGTATTTGTGGGTCAGGAGTCCAGCAAGGGTTAACTAGTCCTCTGCTCAGGATCACACAAAGCTGAAAACAAAGTCTTGGTCAGCTATGTCCCCATCTGGAGGTTCGATTAGGGAAAAACTAGATTCCAAACTCCTTCAGGTTGTTGACAGAATTAATTATCTTTCAGCTACAGGACCAAGGCTTTCTTGATGGCTGCCAGGTCGGGTTGACCCCTCATGGCTGGGAGCTGAATGTCTCTCTCATTTTGAATTTCTCAGACTGATCTTAAGGGCTCACCTCATTAGGTCAGGCTCACCCAGGATACCCCCCCTCCCCGTTTTGTTTAACTCAAAGTCAACTGATCTTAACTCTAACTGAAAAATCCCTTCTGCCACATAATGCAGCATAACTGTGGAGTGATATCCTATTGTGTTCACAAGTTCGACTTGCACTCAAGGGGAGGAGATTGTTCAGGGCATGTACACCAGGAAGCGGGAATCTTGGGGTGGTCTTAGCACTCTGTCTACCACAAGTACCTACCAGATTTTGTCCACAGACATGACCCCTAAATTTATGGAGAATATTTCCTAATTTTTAAAACAGGTGTATTCTCAGTCTGGTCTACCCCTGATCAGGTAGAGTCTCAAGTGATATGATATTTGTGGTTTATAAATTAAGTGCTGTGCATATATGAGAGACTGTACCCTTGGAATCCAAGGAACCCTATGGATGTGATTTTTTTCTAGAGTTCACTATTTAAAAGTAGTTAGTTTTATTTATTTTTGTTTGTTTGTTTGTTTTTTTTGTGTGTGTGTGGTATGCGGGCCTCCCTCTGTTGTGGCCTCTCCCGTTGCAGAGCACAGGCCCCATTGCGGAGCACAGGCTCCGGACGCGCAGGCCCAGCGGCCATGGCTCACGGGCCCAGCCGCTCCGCGGCATGTGGGACCCTCCCAGACCGGGGCGCGAACCTTGTTCCCCTGCATCGGCAGGTGGACGCGCAACCGCTGCGCCACCAGGGAAGCCCCAAAAGTAGTTAGTTTTAAAAAATTATCAACTTATTGTTGGACATTTAAGTGGTTTATAATTTTTATTATTATAATTAATGGGGTTAAAGGGCACAACTTTAAGGTTTATTTTGTCTTTGATAGATATTGCAAAGTTAGGGTCTAAGAAAAGTGTCAGTGGTGACTATTGCTAAGTGTTCACAGCTTACCCTATATAAGAGAAATGTGCAGGGCTCTGGGGCCTGTGTCTACCCAGGGGTGAGAGAGAGTGGCTTGTCTGAATGGGATGAGGCAGGACATGGGATTCAAGAGCTACCATTAAAACCACTCTCCAAAGACCAAGCATCTCAGTTCTTGCTTAGCTAAGACTTAGTGGCTTCTAATTTCTTTTACCTTGGCATTTCCCCTTATTATTTGTTAGATATTATATTTAAATAGTGCAATTAGTTAATTCTGAAAATATCTAGGTGCCAAGTTTTCAGAGAGTGACTTCCCTATTTTCAGATGCCATGGTCACTGTAGAGTCTAGGGCATGGTTTTATTTTATTTAAAATTGAAGTATAGTTGATATGTAATATTATATAAGTCACAGGTGTACAATACAGTGATTTACAATTTTAAAGGTTATATGCCATTTATAGTTATTATAAAATATTTGCTATATTTCTTGTGCTGTACAGTATATCCTTGTAGCTTATTTTATACATAATAGTTTGTACCTCTTAGTTCCCTACCTCTATATTGCCCCCCCTTTCCCTCTTCCCACTGGTAACCCCTAGCTTGTTCTCTACATCTGTGAGTCTGCTTTTTTTGTTACTATTCACTACTTTGTATTTTTTTAGATTCCATATATAAGTGATATTATACAGTATTTGTTTTTCTCTGTTGGACTTATTTCACTTAACATGATATCCTCCAAGCCCATCCATGTTGCTGCAAATGGCATTATTTCATTCTTTTTTATGGCTGAGTAGTATTCCATTGTATTGGGTGGGCCAAAAGGTTCATTTGTTTTTTTCTGTAAGAGGGGTCTAGTGGCACTTAGTTGTCTTTAACTTCATTTGAGGTAATTGTGTTAGATTGTATATGACAGCTGTCATATCAGTGTGCACTTAAAAAAAGACATCAAAATTGGTGAATTTTTGTGTAGCCATTTTAATATTGAAAATGGAAGAAAAAAGCAACATTTTAAGCATATTATGCTTTGTTATTTCAAGAAAGGTAAAAACACAACTGAAACGCACAAAAAGATTTGGGCAGTGTATGGAGAAGGTGGTGTGGTTTGTGAAGTTTTGTGCTGGAGATTTCTCACTGGATGATGCTCCATGGTCGGGTAGACAAGTTGAAGTTGATAGCCATCAACCAAAACAGTAATTGAGAACAATCAACATTATACCACGTGGGAGATAGCTGACATAATCAAGCATTGAAAATCATTTACACTAGCTTGGTTATGTGAATTGCTTTGATGTTTGGGTTCCACATAAGTTAAGCAAAAAAAAAAAAAAAAACCTTCTTGATCATATTTCCACATGGGATTCTCTATTGAAACGTAATCAAAATGTTCTGTTTTTAAAACAAATTGTGATGGGCGATGAAAAGTGGATACTGTAGAATAATTTGGAACAGAAGAGATCATGGGGCAAATGAAATGAACCACCACCAACCACACCCAAGGCTGGTCTTCATCCAAAGAAAGTGATGTTGTGTATATGGTGGGATTAGAAGGGAGTTCTCTATTATGAGCTCCTTCCAGAAAACCAAATGATTAATTCCAACAAGTACTGTACCCAATTATATGAACGGAAAGTGGCACTCGATGAAAAGCCTCCAGAGTTAGTCAACAGAAAATGCCTAATCTTTCATCAGGATAACGCGAGACTGCATGTTTCTCTGATGACCAGGTAAAAAACTGTTACAGCTTGGCTGGGAAGTTCTGGTTCATCTGCCATATTCACCAGACATTGCACCTTCAGATTTCCATTGATTTCGGTCTTTACAAAATTCTCTTAATGGAAAACATTTCAATTCCCTGAAAGACTGAAAAAAGTACCTGGAACAGTTCTTTGCTCAAAAAATAAAAAGTTTTGGGAAGATGGAATTATGAATTTGCCTGAAAAATGGCAAAAGGTAGTGGAACAAAAGAGTGAATACATTGTTCAATAAAGTTCTTGGTGAAAATGAAAAATGTGTCTTTTATTGTTACTTAAAAAACCAAAGGCACTTTTTGGCCCAGCCAATATGTGTGTGCATGTGTGTATATATGTATATATGTGTGTGTATATATATGTGTGTGTATATATGTGTGTGTTTACCACATCTTCTTTATCCATTCATCTGTGATGGACACTTAGGTTGCTTTTATATCTTGACAACTTAAATAATGCTGCTATGAACATTGGGGTGCATGTGTCTTTTAAAAAGAGTGGTTTTATTTTTCTCATATATATATATATCCAAGAGTGGAGTTGCTTGGTCATATTGTAGTTTTATTTTTAGTTTTTTGAGAAACCTCCATATTGTTTTCCACAGTGGCTGCACCAGTTAACAGTCCCACCAACAAATGTACAAGGGTTCCCTTTTCTCCATATCCTTGCCAACATTTGTAATTTGTGTTCTTTTTGATGATAGCCATTCTGACAGGTGTGAGATGGTTATCTCATTGTGGTTTTGATTTGAATTTCCCTGATGATTAGTGATGTTGAGCATCTTTTCATGTGGCTGTTGGCCATCTGCATCTCCTCTTTGGAAAAATGTCTATTCAGTTCTGCCCATTTTTAAATCAGATTGTTTACTTTTTTGATGTTTAGTTGTATGAGCTGTTTATATATGTTGGATAGGAATCCTTTATCAGTCATGTCATTTCCAAATATGTTCTCCCATTCAGTAGGTTGTCTTTTCACTTTGTTGATGGTTTCTTTGCTCTGCAAAAGCTTTAAAGTTTAATTTATGTCCCATTTATTTTTGCTTTTATTTCCTTTGTCTTAGGAGACAGATCCAAAAAAATATTGCTATGATTTATGTCAAAGAGTGTTCTGCCTATGTTTTCCTCTAGGAGTTTTATGGTATCAGTATGGTATGGTGAAGACATTTAGGTTTTTAATCCATTTTGTGTTTATTTTTGTATATGGTGTTAGAGAATGTTCTAATTGCCTCTTTTATATGCAGCTGTCCAATTATCCCAGTATCACTTATTGAAGAGACTGTATTTTCTCCATTGTATATTCTTGCCTCCTTTGTGGTAGGCTAATTGACTATAAGTGCGTGGGTTTAGTTCCGGGCTCTGTATTCTGTTCCATTGATCTATGTGTCTGTTTTTGTGCCAGTACCATATTGTTTTCATGACTGTAGCTTTATAGTATAGTCTGAAGTCAGGGAGCATGATTACTCCAGCTCTGGTCTTCTTTCTCAAGATTGTTTTGCCTATTTGGGGTCTTTTGTGTTTCCATACAAATTTTAAAATTATTTGTTCTAGTTCTGTGAAAAATGCCACTGGTCTTTGGTAGGGATTGCATTGAATCTATAGATCGCATAGTATGGTTTTCTATGTTCTGTTTCTTCATGTATTTAAGAGAAAAATTGCTTCTATATTATGTACATTGAGAGGTTAATTTACACATAAGTTAATATGTACACAAAAGATACTTTGAGTTTTAGACCTTACATTTTACATGCACATTTGGAAGAATAGTATTGGTGACAATGTGGAATTCTTACATTTATTAGTTATTCATTCATTGACAAATATTTATTGAATGTGTATTATGTGCCAGGCACCATTCTAGATGCAGAGGATACATCAGTGAATAAAACAGCCCAAACTTCCTCTCTTCATGGTGCTTACATTTTATTTTATTTTATTTTTTTTTTGTGGTATGCAGGCCTCTCACTGTTGTGGCCTCTCCCGTTGTGGAGCACAGGCTCTGGACGCACAGGCTCAGTGGCCATGGCTCATGGGCCCAGCTGCTCCACAGCATGTGGGATCTTCCCGGACCTGGGCACAAACCTGTGTCCCCTGCATTGGCAGGCGGATTCTCAACCACTGCACCACCAGGGAAGCCCGGTGCTTACATTTTTATAGAGGGAAACATTATATGCCATGGTAAAGTCTTTAGTGTTTTCAAGATTTCTTGACATATTGCCTTTGATCCACATCCTGTAAAGCCTGTAGGATAAGAAAGGGAAGTATTATTATTCCTATTTTGTAAATGTGAAATTGAGGATCAGATTGATTGTAGAATTTATCCAAGATCTAACAATCCATAAAGGGGAGAGTTACAGGACCTGATATTTGGTATTCTTGGGAGCAAGGCAGGCACACAGCCATGTGCATTCTTGGATTACCCACAAATAACTGAGTGATGGTGTGATACAATGACTTATCAACTGGTGTGCCTAAGGTCTTTCAAGCATTTTAATTCCTTGGAGGAAGCTCTGTGATATAATATTGTTCCACAGGCAGTAATGGGAGGAGTATTTGACTAAGAATCTTCTGGAGAAGTTCTGTGATTGGTGAATAATGGGGAAGGAATAGTTGTGCTCTTATTTTTGTGTGTGGAGTTTCATTTACAAAGCACATCTATAGTCACTTCTTTCACTTATCTCCATGATCTTGTGAGACAAACAAAATTGGTGGCTTATCTCCACTTTTCAGACGAGGAAAACTAAGTCATAGAGAAGTTAAGTGAGTTGACCCAGTCTTCACATTTAGTCACTGGCAGAACATGTCATGATGGAGACAGGTAAGCCTCAAGTGTCTGTATTTTCTTTGTATGTTTTCTCTCTGAAAATTTTTTGGACTGTAGCATTCTAGTAATCACAGGAATAATGAGATAATTATGGGAGTATTATGTGTATACTATGTGTATGTTGGCCTAAAATATTACTATTGAAGGTCCCTTTTGCAGTCTTAGGTGAATTTTCTAAATTAGGCAGGCAATGGTATACCACCCAGACCTTCTCCATGGACTCAGGGTTGTTCTTTAGGGACAGGATCTCTTTTCATTGATTGAACTCTTTCAGAAAACCATGTCTGCTGAAACTTATTTGGAGCCTGCTTCTCTTATCTAAGCTAACAGAACAAAGAAAGAACAGGTTACTAGGGAAATGGAAGGTAACATTTACAGGTAACAGGATGTGTTGGTACAGTTGACTCAGACCTGATACTCAAGGCAGAATTGTGAAATGGAGAATATTGGTCTTGTGTGCTCTTCCTTGCTCTTTTATGTATCAATTTAAAACAAATTAATTAAGTTTTGGAATGGGTAAGGTATACACAACAGCACAAAATGTTAAAGACACAAAAGGGTAGACGGTAAAAAAGGGAGACTTTTTCTGATCTCCTCCCCCAGTCACACAGCTCCCCTTCCCATAGGCAATCAGTGCTACTTCTCCCAATTTGGGCATCACCGTCATAGCTCCTTTGCCTTCAGTTTGCCCACTGACTGGTCTTGGAACCCAGTTGCCTTCAGTGAGAACAAATCCATCCATTCATCCATCCATCCATCCATCCAACCCACAAGTAGGTTTTTGGATACCTACTTTGCACCTAGTACTATGTTAGAGGCTGGGGATATTCTGAGGCAAAAGTTACAGTCCTTGACCTCAAAGAGCAGACATTTTTCAGTAATGTCTTGAATCTTTCATCCTCATTAAAGCTTAAATGTCTTATGTCTCCCTTAATTAGGCCTCTGCTCTCTGCTAGCTAGTCTGCTAAAACAATTTATGTTAAGATTTTAATGGCTGATTATATGCTGAGCTTTCCAGATATTGTCTGTAGTTAATAGGGGTTTTCAATTCAGAGGGTTTATTTAATGTGAGAATTTTGAAAAGCATCAGGAAAGAGCCATTTTTTAAAGAGTGCAGCAAGATGGCTTTTTACTCTTCTTAGGAAGGCTGTAGTGTTTAGAAGTCATTAACTTCTCTAAGCCTCAGTTTTTGCCTGTGTAAAATGAGGATGATAATAGTACAGCAATATTTATCCCATAGAGTGTTGATGAAGATCAATTTAGATGATTCCTGTAAAGAATTTAGCAAAGTGCCTGGCACATATTAAGTCACCGTAATTGCTTTAGTTGCTATCATTGTGATTAGCATCACATAGTGGGTGTCTAGGCCTGCCTGTCACAGGCCTGCCTGGTGAATGGCTCACTGCCTCCACATTCCTAGAGAAAGGCATGTTCCTCACATCAGTGGTCAGGACCCAGCACTCCTCATTTGTCATTAAGAAAACACAGAAGCACTGACAAAATATCAAGATGCCCCTTGAAAATAAAAAGGATTTGGATGAACTCACCTTTGGGCTGGAAGACAGAGGTAGACATCATACTAGACTACTCACACCCCTGTCCTCATCAAGTGTGACCTTTCTGCTCTAGAAGCTCTTCTTGACAATTATTTTAAGGACCTCTGGTGCCCCACCACAGCTGTGTCCTCTCAGAGCTCCTGGGCCAAGGGAACAGGTGTGAGGAGCCATCCTGAGCTCCATGTTCTGTGTGAGTGGCCACGTGGAACAAAGGCTCTCAAGGCCCAGCTGACCTGGCTGTTCTGGTAGATTCATGTGAGAGCACTAATTTGTACTCTGAGACCAGGAATGAATTCCATCCAGTGCAGGTAAAGCAAATTTTCAAGCCACCTTCCTTGCTCTCCACTCCTTTTCTGATTTTCTCTTGACGTTTTGTATGTGCTACAAGCTGGGCTGGGCTAAAGGATTCTTTGTCTTACTTTTCTGGGAAGGAATTCCAATCATTCTGCAACCCTTGTGCCTATGGACCGAGGTGAAGGATTATATTGCTTTTTAATATTGCTTTAATTGAGAAGCCAGATCAAGACTTAAATTATGGTTCTCCTGTCTTCTATTTCCATTTTCTCCTCATAAAATGCTCAGTTAATAACCAGAGATCATAGTTCTTCCTGAAAGAGTGGGAGGAGCTGGCTCTGATAAAGGGGCTATTCCTCCAAGTTCAGGTGATCACTCAAAATCTCATTAAGAATACATTTCTTGAGAATCCTTCATATTTCCTGAGAAGAGTATTTAACAAAGAAAACACACTTCCTCGTGGTGGAAGGTGGTGATTGTGATTATGGGTAGGTTGTGAGTGGAGCACGAGAGGATGATATGTATGTGCACTTGATAGAACCTCTGCAGATTACCTTATAGAGATAGTATATTTTGGGAAATCAGACAATTCTGAATAAAATACAATGTGAAAATATCTTCCAAGTCATGTGTATAAAAGGTTTCCAAAAATTCTTCAAAAGGAAGACACCACCTCCTCAGCATCAGGCCTGATAGGAGGGTTTTATTATGTCACAGGTGCACAGAATTGGATCATTGATAAACATTGAATCACAGTGCGTTTTTATCATTCGTTCTTCTAGGACCTATTTTTTAAAACTTAGTGATTTAACAATAAATACTAAGGCTCTAATGTGGGATCCTGCTTTGCACATATAAGGACTGCCAAAAAAGTCTAGCATGGCCAGAGTAGTAGTGAGTGTTAGAAGATAAAGTCAGAGAAGTACCCTGAGGTCACGATCATGCAGGTCTTGGATTTAATTCTGTGTGAAATGAGAAGCCACTGGTGGGGAGAATGTGGGGGTTGATTAGAGGAGTGATGTGGTATAAATTGCATTTTCACATGACCACTACCATTGCTACTTTGACAAGAGCCTTGGTATGGAGGTAGTCAAGGGTTGATGTAGGAAACTCATTTAATGGGCTTTTCCTATGGTTCAGCTGAGAGAGAGAAGACAGTGGTTTGGGTCAGGGAGGTAGTGGTAGCAGTCATGAGAGATGGGTGGTTCTGCATATATTTTGAAGGTAGAGCCTGCAAGAGTTGTTGGGAAGATGGAGGGAAGTGGAGATTTATAACTTGATAGTCCTTTTAACTTTGTAATCCACATATGGTTTTAGTGGTAACTGTATTTAAACTCTTCATTTTGAGTAAACAAAGGTTTCCATTTTCTGACAATGCCAGAGACAGTGTTATCAGAGACTGTGCTAATATTATCCTTCAGTATGCTAATTGGCTCACTCTAAAGACTTGCTTAACCAACCAAGAGAATTACAGTTACATACATTAGGTTTTCTGCACACAGTCAATTCCAATAATTCTGATTAGAGAAACAAAGGATATTGGGGTTTTGTTGGAATTGTTTAAAAAATGACTTTTTCCACCCTTGAAGAAAACTAAAAGTTTTATAAAAATGATATCATTTACTGAATGTGATCTAATGTGACTAGTTTTGTAATTCATTACTTTGTTTTTAAGGTTCATCCATGATGATGTGTACAGCTAGACGTCTTTCATTTTCATTGCTGAATAATAATTCCGTGTAGAGGTACACATATAGCAAGTAATTCATTCGTTTTCCTGGCAACGGTCATTTGATTTTTTTTTGCAGATTCTCGCTGTTAGAAACAATGCTGCTGTGAATGTCTTTGTACATGCCTTCTGATGCATGTGGGCAAGGATTTCTGAATGTACATGACTGGTGTTATAATCGTTGGGTCATAGACTATATTAAAAAGCTCATCTTTAAAAGGTGCCAAATTATTTTCCAAAAATAGCAATTTATACTCTTGTCAGCAGTGTCAAGAAACATTTAAGCACTTGCCAACACTTGCTGTTCACATTGTATTATCAACCTTTGCTCATCCAGTAGGTATAAAATGCTGTTCTTTCATGCATTTCCTGTACAGTAAGTCCCCTACATATGAACTTTCAAGTTGCGAACTTTCAAAGATGCAAACATGGGTTCTCGTGTCCAGTCACATAAGTTAGTTCATGTGTCTGGTGTACATTGTCAAGTGTGTGCATCCTCTACAAGTGGTTGTGCTTTTGTGTACTTGTACAGTACTGTATAGAGTACAGTAGTACAGCATCTTTATTTCACGCCCAGGATGTCTGGAAGCAAGTGTAAAAGCAGCGGTATATATCAGATTGTGTTAGTTTGGTACCAAGACTAACTTTGTTGGACTTATGAAAGTGTTCTCGGAGCAGAACTTGTTCATATGTAGGGGACTTGCTGTATATTAATGAGGGTCACCGTTAAATGTTTTTAGGACGTTTGCTTTCCTCTTCTATGAAATTCCTTTTAATGTGTTTTGCCGAATTTTTCCATTGTAAGGTTTATTTTTAATCATTGATTTGTAGGTGCTCTTTAGATATAATGACTATTAATTTTTTGTTGGTTACACGTGTTGCAAATACCTTTTCCCAGTTTGTGCTTTGATTTTTCACATTCTTTATGGTATCTTTTGATAGACAGAATTTGTTAATTTTAAGGTAGCCAAATATACACATTTCTTTTGTAATTAGTGCCTTTACTATGTTGATTTTGAAATACTTTTTCACCTAGATTTTACACATATATTCTGTATTTTTAATTTTTACCTTTTGCATCCAGACTTTAATTCATTTGGAATTTATTTTTGTGTATGAAATGAAAAAGGAATATAATTTTATTTTTCTCCCCGTATGAAGAACCATTTATCCCAGCACTATTTATTGAATAAGTCCTTCCTTTCCATAATGATCCATAATGTCATCTCTGTAATATATCAGTTTTCTATAGCTGCATGGATCAGTGTCTTGGCTCTGTATACTGTTTCATTGGTTAACTAATCTGTGCCAGTACTACATTGGACATTTTTTTAATTGCTGTGACTTTAGTTTAAAAGAGGTCTTGATATCCAGTTGTAAAAGTGATTCTTCTCCCTTTCTGCTCCCCACCAACTACCTTATTCTTTCTTCAGGGAAGTCTTGCCTATTGTCAGAGAACTTTATATTTCATTAATATTCTATTGAATATACAAACAAATTTGTGGAAAGATAATATTTTTATAATATTTAGTTTTTTAAAAAATTATGATTTATAACCTTTTATTGCTGATATATAGGGATATAGTAGTTTGTATATGTTTTCTATTTAGCTACTTTGTTGAATTCTCTTATTTTAAATAATATGTTTGTATATTCTTTTGGCTTTTAAAATATAGGTAATTATATCATCTTTGAAAATAAACAATAGTTTCTTACTTGCCAATTGTTATATCTTTTATTTCTCTTTCTTGTTTTATCACCTGACTAGGATCACTAGCACAGTGTTAAATAGAAGTAATGAAAGGAAGAATCCTGATATTAAGAGAATATTTTGAACTTTTCATCATTAAAGGTGGTATTTATTTTAGGTTTTTAGTAAATATCTTTTCATGATTATGTTTCTTTCTCTTCCTGTTTTGCTAAGAGCTTTTTTTCTATAAGTGGGTGTTGAATTTTATTAAATAATTTCCTGAGTCTATTGAGATGATCATATGATATCCTTTATCATCATGTTAATGAGGTAAATTGTATTTACATATTTTCTAATTATAAATAATTCTTTTATTCCTGGGATAATCCCAACTTGGACATTATGTGTTTTTCCCAGTATATTTTATGAGATTTGTTTACTAAGTTCACGAGTAAAACTTGTCTGTAATTTTCTCTATTACCTCTTGCTCTCGTTGGGTTTTGGTATCAAGTTTATGTGGCTGCTTAGAATTAGTTAAGAGTATTCCCCATATTTTTCTGTTAAAGTGGTTGTAAAGCTAATCAAACCTTATAGAACAAACAATCTAGGCCTTTGTGTGGGGGAAGGGAGGAGAAGAAATACTTAACTCCTAATTACTTTTAAAAGATGTTTTAGGACCATTTAGACTTTTAAATTCTTTTTGAGTCAGCTCTGATAAGTTATATTTTTTCTGGTAATTAGTCTATTTTATTTAAGTTTTCAATTTATGGTTATAAGTTGTCCATAGTAATCACCTATTAGTCTTTAAACCTCTGTTCTATAGTTAGGCTTCTTTGCTATTCTTAACGTTATCTTTTTTTTTTTCCGTTAATTTCTCTTATCTTTATAACCCTCTATTTTCTTTGGGTTAGTTTTGGTGTTACTTTTCATACTTTCTTAAACTGGAGCTATAACACATTCATTTTCTGTTCTTCTTTTCTAATATAAGGACACAGATTTCCCTCCATATACCAGTTTCATGTCATATTACTGGTTTTGATCTAGTCTTAATTTACTATTTAACTCTAAGTATATTTTAATTATTATTTCTTCTTTTGACCCATGAATTAGTTAGAAGTGTAATTCTTTTGTTTATATTTTTTCTTACTGATTTCTAATTTAATTGCATTTTGGCTATAAGTGATATCAATTTTTTGAAATGTATTGAGATTTGCCTTTTGTCTGTATTTGATTACCTACATTTTCTAAACTGTGTATGCTAGAGAAAAATGTGTATTCTCTAGTTGTTGAGTGAAAGGTTCTATGTATGTCCAATAATTTAAACTTGATAGTTATCATTTTCAAATATATATTTACTTATTTTTTGTTTTCTTGAAAAATTAGTAATTGAGAGAGATGTATTGAAATCTCCTCTCATGATGTAAATTTACCACTTTATGTAGTTCCATCCATTTTTGCTTTTATGTTTTGATGCCATTTTGTTGGCTACATGTAAATTTAGAATTGTGATGTATTTCTGGAAAATTGAAACTTCTGGCATTATGTAGTGACTATCTCAAACCTTAATATTCTTTGTTGTCTTTTGGTTGGTATTTTTTGGTACATATTTTTACATTTTTTTTTTTTCAGTCTTCTCCTGTTACTGTGTATATGTGTATCTCTTATAAAACTAGTTGATGTTTTCTTAATCCAATGTGAATATTTGTGTCTTTTGAGTGGTAAGTTTAGTCATTTATAGTTACTATAGTTCTTGAAATATTTGTAAAAGCTAATTGCTTTCTATTTGTCCTGTTTTTTATATGCTTCTTTCCCTCCTGCTTTTTGTTAATTTATTTTGAATTTCTTATTCCATTTTTCTCTCTATGCACATTTGGAAATTAAATCAAATCATTTACAATCTTTAAGTAGTTGCATTTGAAGCATTTCCATGTGTATTTAACTAAAGAAAATCCAAGTATCTTAAACACCATTTTGAACCATACAAGAAACTCAGAATACTTTAATTACAGTCAACCTTCTCCCATTTTATCATATTTTTGCCCAATATATTAGTTTTTTTACTTAAGCATACATATTAAATGTTGATGGTGGTGGTATTATTATTATTACTATTATTATTTCTATTATTATTATTTCATGTGGATACTATTTGTTTTGGTTTACCTACTTTCCAACAATTTCCAATTGCTTACTAATCATTATATTGCATATCTTTGGGAGAATATAATTTAGAATTTCCTTTAGTGTAAGTAGTTAGCGCTATTAATTTTTTATCTGAAAATGCTTTTATTTTACTCTCACTCTTGTTCTTAAACAGATATATGGAGAGATAATTCACTTACTGTACATTTCATCCATTTAAGGTGTACAAGTCAATGATTTTAGTATGTTCACAGAGTTATGCAACCATCACCATGTTTGATTTTAGATTATTTTTATTATCTCCCTCCAAAATATTCTGTTCCCATTAGCAGTGATTCCCCAGTTTCCCAGCCCTAGATAGCTACTAATCTACTTTCTGTCTCTATGGATTTCTGGACATTTAACATAAACAGAATAATAAAATATGTGGTTTTTTGTGACTGGCTTCCTTCAGTTAGCATAATGTTTTCAAGGTTCATCCATGTTGCAGCATGTATCAGTACTTCATTACTTTTTATTTGCAGAATGATATTTCATAGTATGGATTTGCCACATTTTATTTATCCATTCATCAGCTGATGGACTTTTGGGTTGATTCTACATTTTGGCTACTATGGGTAGTGCTGCTATGAATATTAGTGTACAATTTTTTACTTGGATCTAGGTTTTCAAGTCTCTCGGAGTCTCTGTAGGAGTAGAATTTCTGGGTCATAAGATAATGCTATATTTAACATTTTTGAGGAATAGCCAGACTGTTTTCAAAGTGGCTCCAACACTTTACATTTCTACTAGTAAGGTATGCAGGCTCTCACTTCTCCATATCTTTGATAACACTTGTTATTTTTAAATTTTTTTATTATAGCCATTTTAGTTGGTGTGATGGGTTTTATTTGCATTTCCCTAATGACTTAATGATGTTGAACAACTTTTCATATGGTTACTGGCCATTCATATCTACTCATTGTTGCCTTTGAGATGTTGGATATCAGTCTAATTTTAATTGTTTTGTAAATTATTTTCCTATGGATGCTTTTAAGATATTCTTTTTGCTTTTAGTGTTATGTTTTGATGTTCACTATAATGCACACTGCACACTGTTCTCCATAGTGGCTGTATCAATTTACATTCCCACAAACAGTGCAAGAGGGTTTCTTTTTCTCCACACCTTCTCCAGCATTTGTTGTTTGTAGATTTTCTGATGATGCCCATTCTAACCAGTGTGAGGTGATACCTCATTGTAGTTTTGATTTGCATTTCTCTAATAATTAGTGATGTTGAGCAGCTCTTCATGTGTTTCTTGGCCATCTGTATGTCTTCTTTGGAGAAATGTCTATTTAGGTCTTCTGCCTATTTTTGGATTGGGTTGTTTTTTAATATTGAGCTGTATGAGCTGTTTATATATTTTGGAGATTAATCCTTTGTCCGTTGATTCATTTGCAAATATTTTCTCCCATTCTAAGGGTTTTTTTCTTCTTGTTTGTTGTTCCCTTTGCTGTGCAAAAGCTTTTATGTTTCATTAGGTCCCATTTGTTTATTTTTGTTTATATTTCCATTACTCTAGGAGGTGGATCAAAAAATATCTTGCTGTGTTTTATCATTTATTAGTTTCTGTTTTATTTTCATTATTCTAGGAGATGAGTCCAAAAAGATATTGCTGCAATTTATGTCAAAGAGTGTTCTGCCAGTATTTTCCTCTAAGAGTTTTATAGTATCCAGTCTTACATTTACGTCTTTAATCCATTTTGAATTGATTTTATGGTGTTAGAGAATGTTCTAATTTCATTCTTTTACATGTAGCTGCCCAGTTTTCTTAGCACCACTTACTGAAGAGACTGTCTTTTCTCCACTGTATATTCTTGCCTCCTTTATCAAAGATAAGTTGACCATATGTGCATGGGTTTATCTCTGGGCTTTCTGTCCTGTTCCATTTATCTATATTTCTGTTTTTGTGCCAGTACCATATTATCTTGATAACTGTAGCTTTGTAGTAGAGTCTGAAGTCAAGGAGTCTGATTCCTCCAGCTCTGTTTTCTTCCCTCAAGACTGCTTTGGCTATTCAGGGTCTTTTCTGTCTCCATTCAAATTTTAAGACGTTTTGTTCTAGTTCTGTAAAAAATACCACTGGTAATTTGATAGGAATTGCATTGACTCTGTAGATTGCTTTCGGTAGTGTAGTCATTTTCACAATATTGATTCTTCCAATCCAAGAACATGGTATATCTCTCCATCTGTTTGTGTAATCTTTGATTTCTTTAATCAGTGTCTTATAGTTTTCTGCATACACATCTTTTATCTCCTTATATAGATTTATTCCTAAGTACTTTATTCTTTTTGCTGCAATGGTGAATGGGATTGTTTCCTTAATTTCTATTTCTAATCTTTCATTGTTAGTGTATAGGAATTCAACAGATTTCTGTGCATTACTTTTGCATCCTGCAACATTACCAGATTCATTGATTAGCTTTAGTAGTTTTTTGGTGGCATCTTTAGGATTCTCTATGTATAGTATCACGTCATCTGCAAGAAGTGATAATTCTACTCCTTTTTTTTTCCAACTTGTATTACTTTTATTTCTTTTTCTTCTGTGATTGCCATGGCTAAGACTTCCAAAAGTATGTTGAATAAGAGTGGTGAGAGTGGACATCCCTGTCTTGTTCTTGATCTTAGAGGAAATGCTTTCAGTTTTTCAACATTGAGAATGATGTTTGCTGTGGGTTTGTCATATATGGCCTTTATTATGTTGAGGTAGGTTCCCTCTAGGCCCACTTTCTGGAGAGTTTTTATCATAAATGGTTGTTGAGTTTTGTTCAAAGTTTATTCTGCATCTATTGAGATGTTCATATGGTTTTTATTCTTCAATTTGTTAATATGGTGTATCACATTGATTGATTTGCATATATTGAAG